>NC_051069.1:99199040-99499040 GCF_004664715.2 Peromyscus leucopus | reverse complement strand
TAAAAACTGAATACACCACAATTATTTCAAACCACTAATATACAACAAGGAACTAAATGAACAGTAAAAATCTTCACTAATGAGGAATAGAGATTATCCTATGATTCAAGATGACACTATTTCCTAATTTGAGATTTCTACTACTGTCTTCTTGTATTCAGTACCCAAAGCAATAATCAAGCATTTATACTATTTTTAAGGCAGCTACTGGTATCCATATTACTAGCAATCTATTCACACGTAACAAGTAAGCACACCAGGTTTCGTTTCTCACTCCAAGACTTTGACTTACTCCTCCCTCTCCTGAGCCTAGATTCAGGCTCAGGTTTACTTTGTCCTTTTGACTTTTAGTCTTAATGTCTATAGCATTTTAGCCCACACAGCTTCTGGTAGGGCACCTTCCAACAGAGTACTTTCTGACAGCTAACCAACTGGCCAAAAGGAAAGTTCACAGTCCTAAAAACGCAGCATAAAACCCTAAGTGCACCTGATCCACATCCACATACTGCTAACGTTTCAAAACCAAAGAAATGTGAAGCCAGTGTGAGTCTTTTAAATACATAACTCTTAAGTTTAAAAACTCAAGTAAAGAAACACTGAAACCTCTAAGTTACATGGTAAAGCCATAAGAATTTTTAGGTCTCCATTTTAAACCACCATATTTATTTTTACGGAGGACAAAAATTGTCTGACATATTCAGGTTAACGGAAATGGTAAAGTCATTTTAAAAGCCAATAATCCAGAGCTAGTGATAGCTGAGCGGTTTACCACATACCCTGAGTCTAATCACCAAAATAAAACAACAAACAAAAACTCCAAATGGTTGGAATTCCTAATGTCATATAATTAAAACAAAACAGAAAAAAAAAATCTCAAGGGCTGGGAGATGTTGACCAGACTCATTGGAGGAGCACTTGGAATAGGGTTCTATCCCCAGAGTCATTAAAAACAAAGAACACTGTTTAAAAGAAATACAATCTTTTAATGAGCTTTCAGACTTAATTTTGTAAAGGTCTATTCATGTAAAATATGTTGAATACGTACACCTACATATAGGACAATACAGCCTCCTTTATTAGTTTTCAATTTCACATGAGGTTTTTCTCCTTCCAGTGAAGGAGATCAAACCCAGGTCCTTGCACATGCTAGTCAAGAACTCTATCACTTAGCTATATCCTTGGCACTCATATATTAACTTTTAAAGATACAAAAAGTCGGAGCTGGAGAGATGGCTCAACATTTAATAGTACTGCCTGCTCTTCCAGAGGACCTGGGTTCAATTCCTAGCACCCACACTGGGGCTCACATCATTTGTAACTCCAGTTCTAGAGGATCTGACAATCTCTTCTGGCCTCGGAAGGCACTGTACACACATGGTGCAGATATGCACTCCAGCAACAATACACCTAAGACAAACCTCAAAGAACACGAATGAAGAGTTTTCTTCTACTCATGGGAACACATCTTTACCGCTACCATAATTTTTAAAAAGAAGAATTAAAACTGTATCTCTAATGTTTACTGATACAATTTCCATTAAAGGGATATCTACCTGGTAGCTTTATACACACTCCAGGTAAATAGTTCCTTATCAGCTTAATGGCAGATTTCTTTTATTTGGAGATTTGACTTAAAGTTCCCTGACTTAAGTCAAACTTAAAGATCAACTAACATAATCCAGCTTCTCCAAGGTCATATGCAAATTTGCAAATGCTCATCTCAATAATCAATTGTGAAAACTCACACTATGAGCATTATAACTGAAAGCAAAGAAACCAGTCACAAAGGGAAGAGGGAATATTTCATAGCTCTTGACTGTCCAGTTGGTAGACTCGTTATATAATTTGTTAAAAAGTTGTTTAAAGAGGAAAGAAAAAGTACCTCTAACAGCAAGCATGACAAATGCATACATTTTCCTTCTAAAAAACATTCACACACATAAAAAACATATTTAAAGGAGTGTTTTTGTACGTATGTGCACACTGTGTGTCTCTGGTGCCTGCAGAGGCCAGGGGTTAGAGATGGTTGTGAGTCGCAGCCACGTGGGTGCTAAGAATTGCTTTTTAACTGCTGAATCAGCTTTCTAGCCCCTATTAAGCCACTGGTTATCGTAAACTTCTTCAAATATTTATAAATACTATAAAAAACAAATCTACAATTTATAACTAAACAGAGCACTTATGACCTGAAACTAGTTTATAAAGTTATTTTGGAAATACAATAGAATGCATACACCAAAAGAAAATAATGTATTGGAGTGTAATGGAGAACTTACAATTATAAAAATGTTAATACCTGCCTGGTTTGTCAGAACAGCTTAAGTAGTACATTTTTATATAAAATAAGAAGGAAATCAAGAGTTAGAACAAAACACACCCCTTGATATGAAAGATGGTTTTACTGATGGAAAAAAATAATACAAATGCAAAACACTGTTTTAAGGCACAATTCTTTAAGAAGCAAGAGGAGAGGTTGTACTTCAGTACAACACACAGGATTTTAGGCTGTAAATCATCACTCTGCTTTCAATGATCTATGCTAAAAGGCTGGTACATTATAAAATATTAATTAAAATGTAAAAGCATAATTCCTATACATATGGCAAGAAAAAATTTCAAGTCAATAGTTCCATGTAATTATAATTGTAATTAGCCAGACAAGCCCCAAAGCTATGCTCATTCAATAGATTATCAGTTTAAGATACGAAAGTAGGAAAAATCTAAAAATTAGGACAAGGCAGATGTTATTCTATAAAACTCAATCTTATCATTTTGTGATACTTTTCTGAAATCAAAGGTATTTCTACAGAAAACAAGAACAGACCTGTGTTAAGATAAAAATACTCAAGATTTTAGAATTGATTCGCTTCTAGCAATAATTTGAGAGATAGCATCTCTTTCTATTAAAGAGCTTTGGCCAGTGTTGCTCACTTATGTTAAAGGTAAAGGCATAAGTGGGCACTGTCAGATTGCTCAGATAATCACTGATGCTGAGGGAAGCTCATTGTTAAAGCTTTGCTATTCCGTGTTAACAGCTTAGAATACCAACCCTGTGACCGCCAAGGCTCCGAAGAGACAATGTATCCTCAACTCCCTGATAAAAATAAAGGAAACATATTAAAAGTCTGTGGCTACAAGAAGCCAACAAGGAACAGCACTACAGGCAGGCTATATGTCACTACAAACCAGGTAAGGACGGTGATGGCCAGACCGGTGAGAATGCCTGGCCCTCTCTGAATCTTCCTGGGAAAGAAGAAAGCACATGGGTAATTAATCACCGGACAAGTAATTGTTTATCAGAGCAAAGGAGCAACAATCAGCCCGTCAAAAGCACAGCGACACCTTCTTAGAATAAGCAGGTTTCAACACCAGTTCCAAAGCTGAGTTTGGTGGCATCACATGCTCCGGGTGGAAAGGCGGCCACAACAGTGGCAGTGTTTTTATTTCAGTAGGTGTGGATGTGTCTGAGCACTCATTATATACATGTGGCCCAGAGAGCTCAACAAACGGAGACTAAAACACACAATGGCGCTCAGCAAACAGATGCTGAATTGAGCACTGAAAGCAGATGTTTACTTTTTCATTCTAAGTGCTAGCTTATACAGGCAAGAAGAAATGTTTACTTTGTCATAATGTGTAAAGAAGAATGCACACGGCTTTAAAAATACTTGGGTTGTAGTTCGGTGCTCACTGTAAGGAAGTTTGTTTGTTTTTGTTTTTCCCTCCTCTCACTATTTTAACTGAAAAATAAAATAAGAAAATACCCATGTGTTAATGTGATAAACTACTAAGAAATAACATGAATATTTCATAGTTGATAGCTAAATCATACCTTAAGCAGATTCTAAAGAGACTGACTACACCGAACAGTACATGTAATTGAGTGCAATTCTAAATGTTTCTACATTTGCCCATCAGCAAGGAGCTAGTTCCCAGAATATGGTCACCTGACACCCTAAGGAATTTCTGATTTTTTAGAATTTTAACATCCAAATTGCTAAAGTAATTTCCACTGTGACTAAAAACTACACCTAACAAGTCTAGGTGGACTCACAGCAATGCTATCTTTCAACATGAAACAATGCTACAACACTCCATAGCAATCCAGCTAGACCACTATGCAGCTGAAAACCAGATGAGCCTATCTCTGGCCATTCATCTCAGAATAGAAACAGTAATTTAACCAAAGTGCCACAGTTTACTGCTTCATTTTGGTCTCAATCTTTGCGTGTCATTTTTTAAAAAATCATCTTTTGACATCCACTGTATATACTGCTACACTTGATAAAAATGTGTCCCAAAGTCTGTTCAAAGATGCCATGATGATTCGGTGACTTGATTTCCAACAGGATGTTGTGATCTCTAGGCATAAATAGCCAGTTTACACTTTTTGTAAGTGATGTCACAAAAGTCTTGGAGACATATGAGTTAGCAGAGCAGAGCTGAGCATACAGTGTTAAGTGGTAACTGATTCCAAACTAATTAGAAAGCCCTGTATCACACAGGCAAGTTAATTTTACATGCCGCTCAGTGTCATCTGGGTACTAAGCTGATATCCAAGGTAGAATCCTCCCTTCACTCTATTGTTCCTTTCCATCCACCAACCACAGAGCACTTCTAAACAGCCCATCTAGCCAGATGTGATGGTTCATTCCTTTAATCCCAGCGTTTAAGAGGCAATCAGATCTCTGTGAGTTTGAGATAAGCATGGTCTACAAAGTGAGTTCCAGGCCAGTCAAGGCTGAATAATTAAGACCCTGTATCTAAAAAAACCAACAAAAATCCATCTGAAGAATACATCCCCAAAGAGATAAGGGAACATGAATCACTATTATTTGCAATTATATCATTATCAAAATAACTCCATAATAAAAATCTTATTAAATACTGGTATACTTCTATATTTAAGCAGTTTTTCTTTTTAATCCCATTGAAAATTTGATACTGGGGCTAGAGAGATGGCTCAGTGGTTAACAGTACTTGTTGATCTTCCAAAAGAATGGGGTTTGATTCCCAGTACCAACATGGAGGCTCACAACCATCTGTAACTCCAGAGGATCTGATACCCTCTTCTGATCACTTCAGGCACCAGACATGCAAATGGTCTGCATATATAAATGCAGGGGAAGTACTTATGTATAAAATAAAACATGAATAAATAGAGAAAAAAAACAACTTGTTTTTGTTTTTTGGAACAGGATTTTTCTATGTAACAGTCCTGGGTGTCCTGGAATTTGCTTTGTAGACCAGACTGGCTCTGAATGCACAGAGATGCGTCTGCCTCTGCCTCTGCCTCCTAAATGCTGGATTAAAGGTGTGTAGCACCACATCACCCAGCAAAATAATTAATTAATAAATGGAAAGGAAAGAAAGAAAATTGGACTTAAAAAGACTACAGAGTGAAATTTATGTTCCATATTGTCCAGTTCATTTGCACAGAAAATATGGCTTGTTTATTTCATAGTCAAAAGCCATTCTTTAAACTAGCATTGTCCAATAGTGATACCAGAAATAGTTTATGTGCGTGATATTATGGTAGCCCACTAGCCACATATGGCTGAGTACTTGAAACGCTGGAACTGTGTGAGGCTCCAACTTGCCACAATTCAATCAGTATCACCTGAGTAGGGAGCCTCAACTGAAGAACTGTCCCGCCTTAGTTGATATAAGAGACTCACTCAGAGTTGGAGCAGCACCTTCTGGCAGCAGCTCAGACAAAAAGGGGCATGGCAGGAGGAAACCAATGCCTTTGGTAACTTGGCCTTCCCTTCTACTGCGGGGCTGACAGCAGAACCAGGCTCTCCAGGCTTCCAGCATAGTTTAAGGAATAATGGCTCTCTGGGACCCTTCCAGGGTGTTAGCACCAGACCCAGACTGGTGAGCCACTCTCTGTTGGACAGATCAATACCTGTTGTTGAGCTCCCGACAGCGAGAAAACAGCTCCTGTGAGAGGACTCAGCTGCTCAAGCACACAGTGAGAAGGACCGAGGAACTAACTACCTGTTTCTGAGCCTCTCAAGTGTGAGGCCGTTACCATTTTAATATAAGTTAATGTAATAAATTCTTTTACATACATTCATCCGATGGATTCTGTTTCTCTAGAAAACCCTAATACAGTGCACAACTGAAAAACTAAATTCCAAATTCTATTTGATTCTAATCAATGTAAATCTAATTACCTGCACATGACTAAGGCTACCAAAATGCACAGCATTTCTCTAAGCCAATATGAAAATATATGTTCAGGTAAAATAGTATGGAAAGCACAAAGAAATCTCTATCATGCCCTAACAGCTGAAAAGCCTTTTTCTCAGCAGCACCACTGCTTGCAGAAAGGCAAAGCACCGAGGCTGTTTTTAATTATCTCCTGACTGTGAAAAGGAGTTATGTGGCAAATGTGGGGAAATTAGAAGAAAAGACCTTGGTTACAACTCCAGAATTCTGTTTTTGAGACACGTCTCACTCAGTAAACCAAGCTAGCCTCAAAATTATGGCAATCCTCCTGCCTCTGCCTCCCAAGTGCCATAATTAGAGGCAGGTGCCACCACATTAGGCTCTGGAATCCCTGGAGAGGGTCTTATCTGATCCCTCATCGTCAGCATAGAAAGTTAGCACAGGGGAGGGTTAAGGAAGGATCTTGCAGAGCATAAAGCTGGGGTCAGCATTCAGATCCTCAGACTCAGCAGACCACAGACCCATGACTACAGCACCCACCCTGCCGAGGCCCAATCACACAGAAGCAACAACAAACTCAGGCTTCCTTCCAGGGAACAGCAGCCCTCTTCGCTGTCCAGGGGATCTACAGTACTACACAGAACAGCCAGTGTCTTGTCCTTAAGGAACAGTACCAGAAGCTAAGAAAACAGACAGCAGCAAACTGTGTTCTTGGGCACTAAGTACGAGGCAGAGTATCTATCCCCTTCAGTACGAGGAAACAACCACTGTCATAATCCTGGGTGGCCTTATTAGGACTGAACAACCCAAGCATGACAATGCCTTAAATGACAGGGACATATTTAGCCCAAACTTTTGGGCGTCTTTTCCTCCATGGCTGTCTAAGGACTGGTCACTATCATAAATGACAACGTAAGTACCCAGACCAGGAAGTTCATGACCAGCAGACTATTCTGCCAGGACAACTTAGACTTTGTCTCAAAAAATAAAAAGCAGGGTGTAGATAAAGCTCAGTGGCAAAGCTTCTGCCTAGTCTAAGTGTTCCCAGTATTCTCAACATGGATAAAAGGCCAATGTTAGTAATGGCACAATACAGATGGAGCAAAGATTCTACAATGTGATGACTGAGTTTCATATAAGAATTAATAAAGTTTTAAAAACTTCCTGGAAAATTATCTTGTTATATTCAAATTAGGTTAATGAAAATAAAACACACTCTTTTTAAAAGTTCACTTAAAGTGAGGCAAAGTGGTTTTTAGTAAAAGAAAATCACAGCCCCAAGAATATGCCTAGCCACCTTCTCTGTCTACAAATATTATTATTAAACTGGGGCTGGAGTTGCTCCTTCAGTGCTAGACCAGAAAACACTAGGAACAGCATCTACTCTTCCAGCCACACACCAACATGCTGCTGACTGAAGCATGCAACTTAAACCAGAGTCCTGAGAAACGGAAAGCTAGCTACACAAGACTGCACAGAGACCCAGAAGACTCGGGCCTCCCCTTGCTTGCTTCACCTCTCAGCAGAGTGGCACTCCTTCCTACCTTCCAGCTCTGACTCTGCCCATGATTACACGGGACCCTTCCATCACCAAACCTTTCCTGCTCGTCTCTGGTCCTAGTTTGCTTTGTGCTGCTAAGATAAAACTCCGACCAGAACCAAGTTAGGGAAGGAAAGGTTGTTTGGCTTACTGGGGACAGTCCATCAAAGAAAGAGTCTGGGCAGGAACTGAAGCAGAGAAGTGGAGGAACACTGCTGGCTACTGTGCTGCCTCCTCTGGCTTGCTCAGCTACCTCTTATACAGCTAGGCCAACCTGCCTAGGGATGGTGCCACCCACAGGGGACTGGGCCTTCCTACATCTATATCGATTAGCAATTAAGAAAATGCACCACAGACATGGCCATAGACCAATCTGATGGATGAAACTCCTTAGTTATGATTCCCTTTTCTCAGGTATGTCTAGATTTGTTTTAAGTTAAAAAAAAAAAAAAACTAAAGAACACATCTATAAAATGGAGAGTGCTCCCTATGGTAAAGAAAGGTAAATAGCTCCAGCACGGTGCTGACACACAGTAGCTTCCTTCATTCCTGAGCTTCGTGTTTCTAGTACTCCCTACTCACTTCCCAGCAAGCCAAGTGTGACACACACATGCTGTGGGATAATGCTCTTGCACACTGTAAAGATTTGTCACTCCTATTGGTTTAATAAAACACTGACCTGGCCAGTAACCAGGCAGGAAGTGTAGGCGGGGTGACCAGACTAGGAGAAGGCTGGGAAGAGGAAAGGCAGAGACAGAGTCGCCAGCCTGACGCAGAGGTAGTAAGATAAGAATGCTAGGCCGAGAAAAGGTACTAAGACACGTGGCTAAACATAGACAAGAATTTTGGGTTAATTTAAGCCTCAAGGCTAGTTAGTTACAAGACTAAGCCAGAGGCCAAACAGTTCATAATTAATATAAGCCTCTGTGTGTTTATGTGGGACTGAATGGCTACAGGACCAGGTGGGACTGAAACTTCAGTCTACACACACACACACACAAAGAGTTAGAAACAAGGGAAATATTTGACATGAAAGGAATCATAAGCAACAGAATCCTATGCGTGTTCATACACTAAAGATTTCACCAAAAATTTACTAGCCACATATATATAGTTTCTACCAAGAATATCACATGATAACCCGTGGACTCACAAACAAGGGAGCCAAAGAGTAAGGTAGGAAGAGAGTGGAAGAATCCATTTGAAAGGAGTAAAGAACAGGGGTAGAAGTAGTAAGGAGTAGCAATTACTCCCATCTGAAACAAACTCCCACATATGCCCAAACCTAGCTATCAGTCAAGATTCAGGTTAACCAACTACATTCTAAACCTCAAACCAAAAACTTCCTAAGTCTAATACTCTCACTACGTAAGCTACACACATATTAATGATTCTTTTAAATGGTTATCTTCACAGTCCCCTGAATAGAGAAATGAAATATTAGACTTTCAATATATGTTTTTGTTTATATTTAAGATTTTCTAGTCTGGCCTACACTACTAAAACACAATCATTTACTCATTCTTTCTTGATCTAGGACTTTCATGAGTTGAAAGTGAGGCTACTGACTACAAAAGAAAATGGTTGGACTGGAGTACTCATCTCAACTACTATAAACACAACAGTTACTCTGTGACCTTTAGGTCCACACAGACCAAGCGCCCACTTTGCAAACTGTTAGTCAATGTTTTGCTTCAATGTTGCATTAGTTCAACAGTTTATCACAGCATGCAGGACAGGCAATCCTGGCCTACCAGCCACTTCTGAATCTGTCCCCATTTCCGTTCAGAGCAATGATGAGAGGGCTATAAATACAAAAGTTTTATAAACTGAATGGTTTTCAATACACTGCATTCTGAAAAAAAAAATCTTAATCACATACACTTGCCCGACACAACAATAGTAGTTGACTCAAAGCTTACACTTTGAAAATACAAGAAATTACTAAGCTAAATAAGTTCAGTAACAAAAAGACACATGGTCCGCTGCACAGATAGAAATTCTATTAATAACTGTCTCTTCTATTTATAATTTAGTACAATCTTAGGAGTATAAAGACAATGCATAGGAACATTACATTTCAAACCAATATTTGAAACTGTAACTAAGAGGAGAAAATTACATCAACATAGACCACAAATATATAAATTTCTTTTTTTAACTTGTCAATAGAAAATCTACCAATAACACCAAAATAAATTGCTTACTAATCCTCCACAGAGGTTTTCCCTTTATAAATACAGTATCAAAATATTTGTGAGACTTTTCAGACCCAAGTCAATGTCAGAAAGAAAAGTTAACAAGTATGTCATTTAAGCTCAATTTCCATTTACCTATTTTACTTTTTTCCACTTTTCTGATGACAAAGGCATAATATAAATCTGTAGACTACAGAAAAACATAAGACCAATTATAATTGCATACTGTCAAACCAAAGTACTGATTAAACCAGTTCTTTCTGATCCCATATTTTGGCACTGGTTGTTTTGGGATGTTCTACCAATTTTATAGTTTGGGGTTTTCCCCCATATTCTTACATGAACATTTTTCTACAGTTTTAAATGTTTCAAAATGGTAAGCATGGGGATTCAGCTAGCTATCTGGGGAGATAAGGTTCGCTGTGATGTTTCTTCTTGGATCTGTACATATGTCATGTCAAACAAAACCTTCCATTTAAAACTTTCAGGCCAATCCTCATTTATCACAAAGACCCATTAGAGAGGTCTTCTATGAATATAGCAGGATTGACAGTGAGGATGATAACAATTACTGTAAGTAAGAAAATACAGAAAAATGTCCAGAATAGACTTCCTAAGTTGGTTATTTGGAAGGCAGAGAATTGGGATTATGAAGTGAAGAATACAGAGGTCTTTAGTTTTGCCACCCTGGGGACCGAGTGCTCTTAACAACCCATCCTTTTTTATCTATTGTCTGCAATGCCCCCTCCTCTCTTTGTGTTCATTTTTAACTGGTTTATCTAAAGAGAAAATGCAGTTGCTGACCAGGAGAGCAAGACTTAGATCTACATTCAAGTGGAGGGGGCCGCACCCTGAAGAGAAAGAAGGTGTCCAACCTGGGGATTTCACTATATATTATCTCAGCATTGTAGCTCACTAAAGTCCTCTGTACTCCTGAGCCCTGGAAACAGAGATTCGAGATGGTGAGATCTCACCTTCATTCAACCTGTTTTTTACCCCTCACTCCAATTCACCGCACGCACGCACGCACGCACGCACACACGCACGCACGCACACATGCACAGGCTAAGATGACACTTCTCGTTACCTCTCTTTGCTGCCGTTCCAGTTCCCTCATGCGGATGTCTCTTGCTTCTGCCCGGGCGGCCCGCTTTGCTGCTAGCCTTGCTTCTGCCTGAAAAGTAACATAAAGCTCAGTTTTATACGAAAGCAAAAACACTTATATACCAGACTCAGCAACAAGGAACAATAGGACATGTCTTCCAAGGAGGTTGGAAAAAGCAAATATCATCTATCTTCCATACACACCCCTCTTTCTCTAGTCTCAAATCTCTCTCTTTAAATCAGGACCATTATGTTTAGGTGCTGGCCTTGGTTGCACAATTAATACATAGCTCACTACTTATTTCCGCCAAGCTTGCTCTATTCCCATATTTCTGTCCTTATCAGTTCAATCTTACAGACTAAAAACTTGAGAAACAGCTGCTACTTCATTTTCAATATTGCTAGTATTTAAACTCTCTACCACTGTCTTGAACTCTGCTTGTTCCAGGGTCTCCACCCCTTCCCTTTTCCTTCATCCCCCCCGCCACTTAAATCGATATATAATTTAAGCATCAGAGATAATTCATCATTTTTAAAGGAGAGCAGGTATGTTCATGGTGGTATAGTAATAGTTGTACAGTCTTATTAAAGAATGTAATTTGGTGCTTTTCAGTTCATTAATAAGACTGTAAAACTATCACTATTAACTCAAGAATCTCAAAAGTCCACATACATGAATAATTCCTTCCTGTTATATCTCCCCACTAGATCCTGGCAACTCCATTAATCTCTAATAATCAGCTATCCTGGCATTTGATGTAAATGGAGTCACAGTAGGAAAGCTACATCTCCTGCTTGGACTACAACCACCTCCAAAATCCATCCCTCTAGAATCTGCCCTATAATTCATCTTCTATGTGGTCATAAAATTGACAAAGACACTTCTGATGTCACTTGGCTGTTTGAAATCCTCTACTGGTTCCCATTGCTTGTGGTTAAAGTAAGAAGTGGAGGGACTCACACACAGAAGCAGCAGGCCAAAGCAGAAACAAGGCTTCTCACACTCAGGACCAGTCACCCATCTCCTTCTCTGCCTAGACTCTATATAGCTTTCTAAGCCTCTCCTCATAGATGATCTGCTTGGCAGGAAGTGTTCCCATTGTCTCTCACTCAGCTAAAATGCTGCTTTCTATGATGTTGTCTAGTACTGTCCTTGGAGCAGAAGTCATCATCTTCATCAGAGCAGCTCAGACAGGACCTGTTAACTGCTGGCATTCCCTCACAGGAGGAGGGGTGGGGAGGACCATCACTCCCTCAACCTCATATCTTTTTTAAGATTTATTTATTATGTATACAATGTTCTACCATAATGCAGAAGAGGGCACCAGATCTCATTACAGATGGTTGGGAGCCACCATGTGGTTGCTGGGAATTGAACTCAGGACCTCTGCAAAAACAGCCAGTCCTCTTAACTGCTGAGCCATCTCTCCAGCCCTCAACCTCGTATCTTAAACACCCTCTCTGCTCCCTCTCCCCTGCCCACTGAGTATGACTCTGCCCTGAACTGCATGGAGCCTGTGGTCTCAGGAGGTGCTAGAGTACAAACTGTGGAAGGTTAACTCACAGAGAGACTCCATATAAGCAGCTCTGCAAAAGTCACCATTCTTCACAGGGTGAGACTTCGGGGTGGTGTGGCTGCTTTGCTCCTATAAGTAATTCCCTGACCATGCTCTGTAAGTTCGCCTGACTAACTTTAATAGAATCATACTTTGGTTTGTTGTTGGTACTCTCCAATAAAGAACTAGACATTTGTTTACATCTCCCCAGGAAAGAGTTCCCATAATATATGATGGTTACTCCCATTACATCTTTCGTAAATACTACACACTCTTATCTCTCTGTGTCTTCATAACTTTATATTAAAATTATAAGCCATGTGTGGTGATATACACCTGTAACTCCAGCACACAGGAGACAGAGGTAGTAGGAACTCAATGAAATTTCAAGACTAGCCTGGTCTACACAGTGAGTCCTAGGCCAGCCAGGGCTACACAGAGAGACCTTGTCTTTAAAGGGGATGCAGGGAGATGATTCAGCAGGTAAAGGCCCTTGTCAACAAATCTGACAATCAATCCCTGGGCCATACATGGTGGAAGGAGAAAACTGACTTAGGCAAGTTATCATCGAGTGAGCGCAGACACAGGGACGGGACACACACACACACACACACACACACACACACACACAATGTGTTTAAAACAATTTAAAAAAATAGAGGCTAGAGAATGGCTCAGTGGTTATAAGCACTGGCTGATCTGAGTGCAGTTCTTAGTACCCACAAAGTGGCTCACAACGGTCTGTAACTCAAGTCCCAGGAAATCTGATGCCTTCTTCTGGCCTCTGTGGGCACCAAGCACCCAACTAGCAGACAGACAAACACACAGGCAAAACAACTCTACACATAAAACCTTTTAGAAGTGCATGCCTCTTGACACCCCACAACTTTCATGCCCCAACATCTCCTAAATAAACAAGTGCAATTCAGGTTAAGGCCAGAATATCAAGGAAATCCATAAACAGCTCAATGTGGCATGTGGAACTTTCACATCTCTCTGGTTTCTGCTCTGTAGTGATTTCCTGTCCTTGGCCACATTCTTACTCCAATCCAGATTGGCCCCTGGATAGCTACAGGAGATGCTTCTTTCCATGTTGTCAAATTTATGCCAACCTCCTAAGAATAGATTCAGCCAGTGATTAAAAGAATCTATTCCATAAGCAATTATATTGGGTGCTAAGAATACACAGTGTGAGATGACAAACCTCTGCCCTGCTCTCATGTTTGGGAGTCAAAATGCTAGGAAGAACTGAGTTTTGCCTAGCAGCACACAGGGAACAGTTAATTCCTATTTGCGCTATCCTGGCAATGCCCAGGCTGCTAAACAGGTCTTGTAGTAGCAAAAGCTTACAAAATAAATTAAAATCTATAGACTAAGCTGCAACCACAGATGTGTCTAGAGCAACTAACTAGTCTTCTACCAGAGTCTGACACTGGCCCTACCTTTTCAAAGCCCTATTCTCTGCCTCAAGTTACATCCCCTTCTTTACCCATGGACTCTGAGCAGACATCACTTCCCTACTAGAGTTTGTACTTCACAGAAAAAGACTTCAAGGCTAAGTTACATTTCAGTAGACAGCAAATACATTTGAATCTACAAGGTAATAAAATTTTCAAGTATTTTAAATTATAGCCATGGCAATAAGTAAGAATTTTCATTCTAGGTACATTAGCTTTGTACTTGTAGTCTCACTTGCAAATTCAATTCAAAAATACTGATTTTATCTCTCCAGGTTCTGTGACCAATTCTGTAAAATCTACACTAAAATGAGACTTTTTAACAACCTAAATTATAGATTATTGGAATCTGTTCAATAACATTTCTTTCTTTTTTTTTTTTTTTTTTTTTGTTTTTTCGAGACAAGATTTCTCTGTGTAGCTTTGTGCCTTTCCTGGAGCTCACTTGGTAGCCCAGGCTGGCCTCAAACTCACAGAGATCCACCTGGCTCTGCCTCCCAAGTGCTGGGATTAAAGGCGTGCGCCACCACCGCCTGGCTTCAATGACATTTCTTTAACAACCAAAGGGAAAAACTCAAAGAGACACACACACACTTTCATCCCTTTGTTACTCCATCTAGTTCTGTGGAGACAGTGTGTAAGCCACACTTTGCACATACAGAAACAGGGTTTAAAATTACTTTATCTGCTTCTTCCTATACACTGCTCAAGCAGCCTGAGGAGCTGAGGCTGAGTGCATCCCAGCAGACAAAATCTTTGTGCACTCTGAAACTGCATGCCAAATTTTAAGTCGACAATCACGAGCACAGACAGCAGTTTCTAGGGAGAAACACCAGTGTTTTCACCCCAGAATATAATCCACAGAACAGTTCCTGCAGGTTTATTTTGCTACACACCTCTCTCATACACACAAAATAAATGGAACATAACTAAGTTCAAACTAAAGTTAAAACTAAATACAGAAAGACCATTTGATCCAAATAATTCCACTGAGAGATAAATATACAAAGGACTTAAAAGCAGAGACTCAAACAGACATCTATACATCAATGTTTACAGTGTCACATTCCGAAAAACCCCAAGGTGACAACAACCCAAAAGTCTGTAACGGATGAATTAGCAAATTATGTTACAGACACACGACTGGATATTATTCACTCTTTAGAAAGGAAGAACATTTAGACAGGACCACATGGGAGCCTGCATGGGACTGGACTAGACCCTCTGCAAACGGGAGACAGCTGTGTGGCTAGGTCTGCTTGGGGGACCCCTGACAGTGTGATCAGGATCTATCCCTGCGCATGAACTGGCTTTTTGGATCCCATAACCTATGGTCAGATGCCTTGCTCGACCTTGGGGCAGGGGAGAGGGGCTCAACTGAATGTACCAGGCTTTGCTGTCCCCATGGGAGAACTTAGCCTTTTGGAGGAGGGGATAGAGAATGGGTCAGAGGGTGGTTTGGACGGGAGGGAGTAGCAGGAGGAAGGATGAGGGGGGATCTGTGGTTGGTATGTAATAAAAATTTAAAAAAGATATGACCACACGGTGCGTCTTGTAAAGACACTAAATTAAGCGCGGCAGACCCAGATGGACGGATGGTGTACCCTTGTGCTATTACAAGATACCTAAGGTCGGATTCATGAGACAGAATGTGGAAGAGTGATGGCTAAGGGCTGGAAAGATGGGGAGCAAGAAGTTAGTGTTTAATGGGGACAGTTTGGGGACTGAAAGATGACAAGGTTCTGCAGAAGGATCGAGGTGACAGTTACAAAATATAAATGTACCTAATGCTGCAGGAATGCTCACTCAAAATGGTTACCAGAGTAAACTCTATGTTATGGTGATATTTTATTTGTGCTGAAATGTGATTTTATTTGTATGTTAATAAAGTTGCCTGGGGGGGTCAGAGTTAATACCAAGCCATTTAGCAGAAATCTGGCAGTGGTAGCACATGCCCTTAATCCGATCATATGGCAGGCAGAGTCTGTGTGTTCAAGGACATAGCCAGCTTGGTGACACAAGCCTTTAATCCAAGCACCAACCATAGAGACCTAGAGGTCTGTATAGACAGGCAGTGACGAAGAAGTCATGTGGTTGGGTTTAGAACCAATGAGAAGGCAGAACAGAAAGGCAATAAAAAGACAAACACACAGGAAGTAGGTCTCTTTTCTCAGGGGAAGGACGGCAGTGGCTGGTAAGCTAAAGGCTATTTGCTAGTGCTTTGACCTCTTGGGCTTTTAACTCTTTATTTGGCTCTGTGTTTCTTATTTAATAAGACTGTTTAGAATTACATCTATACTATGTCATGTGTATTTTAGCAAAAAAAAAAATTTAGATGAATTCAGAAGTGATCATAACACATGAAATGTAAGTATTCAGAAGTTTGAATCATTTATGTTCTTTTTTGTAAAATGACCCCAACTTCTAACACTAATAAAAGAAAAAATGAGGCATTGGAAATTCAGGTTGAGACGTTTCCTGTGCAGCCAGGTCACAGGACCACATTTCTAGAAGAGATGCTGGTTGTTGTGCTTTCAACTAGGAGACGCAAGTATCCCACTGAGCAGGTGCAGAAACTCAAGAGTAGGAACCACAGCGACACAAGAAGTAAAAACAACTTGGACAGAGTTTAACTACGTTTCTGACTAAATCTGGGGGCAAAGAGAAAACAAAATGGCAACAAAAAGCCTAGCTCTTGGTCACCTCAAACTCATAAGCCTTCTGAACCTACAGACTATCCACTCCTGACTTAAGAACCATCACAATCACAATGAAAGCACTTCTAGGAACAGGGAAGACCCATGGGGGGAACTATGGTCTTGTGAGTTTTTATTAGGGATTTTTGTTTTCCTTTATCATCACAACTTCTCATTATGGACATTTGGAATTTGAGGAAATGAAAGCTGCAAAATCAGGGGGAGCAATAATTCAATCTTAAACTGGATTTGAATAGACACTTCAGTGAAAATGAATATACAACAGCAAAACTAAAAACCTCCTAGACACCATTAGTCATTAGGAAAAATGTAAATTAAAACCATACTGGAGGTGGGTATGATGGTGCGTGACTATAATCCCAGCACTCAGGAGGCTGAGGCAGGAGAGTTGTGAATTTGAAGCCAGTCTGGGCTAGTTTGGACTAAGTAGAGTCTGTCTTGTTGTGACATGAACTTGTAATCTCAGTTAGTCTCAGTACTTAGCAGGCTAAGGCAGAAGGACCACTTGAACTCAGTCATTCAGGTCCTGCAGCAGGGGAACAGAGAAAGAGATCTCACTGAGGAAAAACAAAAACAAAAACAAAAGACCTCTAAGGTTTCTGCAATGGATTTGCTACCAGAACACAGATGCCATGAAAACTACCTAAATCAAAATGGGAAAGGAGATTCATCTACCAACCTCGATATTAGTGCACATGTAGACTTGGGCTGGTCTAACACTACTGCCCAACTGATCTGCAAATGTGGTGAAACAAAAACAAAAGAAAAAGAAAACATTTAAAACTCTGTGAAGCACAGGCTAGAGAGAGTCCAGTGGTTAGGAGCTCTGTTACTCCTGCGCACCCACCTGGCGGCTCACAACCATCTGTAACTCTAGTTCCAGGTCATCTAACATCCTCTTCTGACTTCGTTGGGCATCAGGCACACATGTGGTGTATTATACATATATGTAAGCAAAACACTCAGACACATAAAATAAAATCAATCTCAAAAAAAGTGAAAGCTTTGTGAAGTAGCGCTGAGATGGGAAAGAGCTCCTTCAAGTGTGTCTGGGTCTTAGGATAAAGTGAGGGCTGAGCATGAGCAGCCCTCACCAGTGACATCCCTGTCAAGTGTTGAGTGACCACCACTGATGCTCCCGACATAGACTTTTATAGAAAATGTGGTGACAGGTGCCATCATTACAGATGCTTATGCTGTCTTGATTTTTGCTGCTAACGCTGGCAAATTCAAAGCTGGTCTCTCAAAAAACTGGCAGACCACTGGATGATGGTGGCACATGCCTTTAATTCCAGCACTTGAGAGGTAGAGGCAGATGGATCTCTGAGTTCAAGGCCAGGCAGGTCTACAGGGTGAGTTCCCACAGCCAGGGCTACACAGAGAAGCCCTGTCTTGAAATTTAAAAAAAGCTGGCAGGCACATGAGCATACCTTCTAGCTTATACATTTGTTATGAAACACTAACAGTCAGAAGAGGAACAGCCTTTTAGGAAGGCAGCTCTTACACTAAGAAATGAGCTACAACCCTCACACTGCAGCATTTGGGCAAATTCCTGGCCTAAGTCAAGTGCTAACATGCCTTGTCACAGGACGGAATGTCACTCGCAAGGTGGCAGTGCAAGTGGAACCACACCAGGTATAGACTGTGTCCTGCCACCAACTTGTCCACAGCAAGCCTTTGTGCCTGCCTGCCCTTCACAGTGTCTACAGGACTGGTGGTGTGGGCATGGTCCCTGTGAGCTAAGGAAACTGGAGTTCTCAACCACAGGATGGTCGCTCCCTTTCTCCAGCCAACGTCACAACTGAAGTTCAGGGTGTTGAAATGCACCGAGGCTTTGAGTGAAGCTACTCCTGAAAGAGCTGTCCATCAAATGTTTGTCCTGGAAATGCTGCAAGTGACAGCAAAACAATGACCTGTCACTAGAAGTAGCTGTCCTCACTGTTCATGATTTTATCCTGAACCATCCAAGGCAAACCAGTGCAGGCTCTGCCCCTCCACTGGCCTCTAACCCAGCTCACTGCCTGCAAGTTTGCTGAAGAGAAGAAAGAGTCATCGACATTCCGGTGCAAAGCTGGAAGGCAGTCCTCAGTTCCAGAGAGCTGGTGCAGCTGCATCAGTAAGGTCCCCGGCAATTCCGTGTGTTAAGACACTTGACTGACTATACTCCAAGAAGGTGCCAGAGCTAGGAAGGCCACTAACTGTGCTCTGGGAGCTCAGGGGCAGGCTGAGATTCATCTCTAACACTTGTCACCCAATTGGTGGAAAGAGAACATCTCATAGAAGCCTGGTCTGGAAAAATCTTCAGAAAGAAAGAATGTTGTGTGGACACTTGTTTGTCTGAATGTGGAAGTTTTGAGTCATTACTGCTGTTTGTTTTCAGTCGGTGCTCATTATTGGAAAGAACTTGACCAAAAACGTGTCACAAATTTTGAAACTTGTTTAAAAAGGAAAAAAAAAGTTTAATGAGAAAGGGGGAAAAAGAGGGTAAAAGACTTCACAGACACTGAGTCACCATTTCACAGCTACTAGAATGGCTGTAATAAAACAAATTATTTTTTAAACCAAAGTAACTAGAGCTGGCAAGAATGTGGAGAGATTAGAATGTACACAGCACTGCTGGAGGCATACAATGGTCCAGCTGCTTGAAAAAAGTGTGGCAGTTTCTCCAATTTAAATGCAGAGTTATCAGAAACCCATCACCCACTCTAGATGTGTGTGTACCTAAGGTAGATGAAGACATATGTCCCCACAAATGTTTCCAACAGCTTTGCTCATAACAGTCAAAATGCAGAAATAACCAACATTCTGACAGCTGGTAAATGGATAAACAAATGTGGAGGATCCATTGAATGGAATACTACTCAGCCATAAAAACAAACACAAGAGTGATACAGACTGCAACATGGATAAACCTTGAAAACACTTTGCTAAGTGAAAGACGACAGAAATGAAAAGTGACACCCGTGATTCTATTTATATAAAACACCAAGAATAAGCAAATCTACACAGACAGAAACTAGACTACTGGTTGCCAGGGAAGACAGAGAAAGGGAGGAACTGCTAATTAAGAAGGGCGTTCTCAGGAGCTGATGAAATGTTTTGCAATTAGATAAAAGATGGCGATTGCACATTCCAGTAAGCAGATTTTAAAAGCATGCAACATCCTAAAAGGCCACATGTGTTGGTCACTGAATTATATCGATTTGTTTTGTGTGTGCTGGGATTAAAGGTATGTGCCACACCACACAGCTTTACCTTTATCTTTATTTTATGTGTATGGGTGTTTTGCCATGCACATGCAGTGCCCACAGAGGCCAGAAGAAGGTGTGAGCTCCCCTGAGACTGGAGTTATAGACTGGAGTTAGGAGCCACCATGTGGGTGCTGAGAATCAAACCCTGACCCTCTGCAAGAATACTCAGTGCTCTTAGCCACTGAGCCATCTCTCCGGCCCACTGACTTATACCTTAAGTTTTCTGAGTAGATAAGACTGAATGCAACAAAATCCACCTAAGTTCCAAGGTGTGAAGGCACACACCTGCAGTCCAAGCACTCAGGAGGCAATAATAGGAGATCAAAAGTCTGCCTCTTTATCGACATAGTGAGTTGGAGACCAGCCTGGGCTACATGAGAGCCTGTCTCAAAGACACACACAAGTACACACAAACACACATACAGAAAGAGAGAGACAAACAGCAAGAGAGACAGAGTTCAAGCTAAACAAATACTAAAATATACAAAATTCTAGTTTACAAAGTTTAATTTATAAACTGGAGAAAGGAGAGTTTATGACCTAGAAGATTTAGGAAATATTGGACTGAACTTCTTTTTAAGTCAGAATATTTAATAACAAACATTAGGGATCTCAAAGAGGGGCAGAGAATATATAGCATTTCTTGGACCAATTACTAAATAACCCCTAACTAACTAAACATCATGGTCCAGGAACACAGTCTGAGAATTACGCTTATGAAAACAGATCAGAATCCAATTCAAACTGTAGTAACTCTGTTAAGGGATAACCTTACCTAAAATTAAACAATAGTATCAGAATAATCTCCTCACAATCAAAACCCAAACTTACACCCGGCACAGTGGGGCACAAGTGTAGTCCCAGCTAGTCTGGAGGCTGAGGCCAGAGGATCTTGAGCCCAGGAATTTGAAGGACAACAAAGCAAGATTCCATCTCAAACAAATAAACAAAAGCCACACTTTCCAAAGAGTGGGCAAATGAGATCTCACACTGCCCTGATTGCGGCACTTGAGTACTAGCAAGGCTGGATGACTGGTTGCTTTTAATCCACAAAATCAATCTCTGAGATGCAAAAGACAAATACCGTGCTAATAGTATCACCTAATAGCAAATACTGAAGCCAAGACCCACATCCTAAGACTCACACTGTACTCCATACTCTTAACCACGCTACTCCAACCTGTCCATTTATACACCAAGTCTGAGCCCACCTCCTCAGACAAACCAGAGGTTTGCTTTGGGTGGTTTTCAACTAGCCCCGGTTCTCTTCTCTTTGGAACAGCACTGTTTTGGTCCTATCGGTTCTAGGACCACTCCTTTACCCCAGATATAGACAATCTCCTTTTACTATGCTCAGCCTTTGTTCTCATCTTTGATTGTAGTTTCAGCTCTGAGCCAATGAGAAGGACTCAAATCCGGCATCACAAGCTCTGACTTCGCAGCCATAATCAAAGTCTCCACTTCTACCACCTAGTGAATGAGCTAGTGTAGACCTAGAGTGAGTGAAACCAGCTCCACCCTCACCAGTGGGCAGCTTCGCTTCCCAAGTCCCCAGTCTCCAGCAATGGAGCCCACACCACCCCACTGAATCCCAAGTCTCAGGACCCCTTAGCTTCCTAAGTCCATCCCTTGTTTCCTTCCAACAGACAGACACACAAACACACACACACACACACACACACACACACACACACACACACACACTTCCCAATAGCTCTTACCACTTTTACCTTAGAGCCTTTAAAGCTTTCTAATTCTAATTTCAGTTTCTTCCTTCCTAGAGACTACCCGCTATCTACAATAGGGTCAACCTACTGAAACCCCAAGAAACAAGCACAGCCAAACTTCTCAAACCAGAAGCATTCGCAAGCTTTCTGCATTTTAAATTTGCATTCTCTAACTGCTTCAGTTTAGCAGGTATGGGGACTAGGTTAAATTTGCTGTGGTTCCCTGCAGCATTCCTCCAATCAGAGGCTCCCCTAAGGTCTGTCAATCCTGTTATAGACTGTGTTCACTGGCCAGACAATAAAGGAAGGCCTGCTTCATCTGCTGGGCAATGCTCACTGTTTTCTTTGATAAAATCCTTCCTGCACATCTTACTTGAGACTACTATTCTGGTATGGGAACAAAGGTATGTTTGTTAAAAACAGTCTGAATCTAGTATCTAACAATTCAGAGGCAAAAGAGTTAACCAACACAAGACATACAAGAATTCTATAAATTGGGGTAGGTCCATAAAGTTATGAAGAGTACCTAGTGAACACAAACAGATACGTGTTTTTGTTTTGCTTTTAAGACATATACTCTAAGTATGCAATGAACCACTGAGGCTTTCAGAAACAAAATAGTACCAATCAAAACTGTGTCATACTACTACAGACTGTTTTAAATAAACCAGAAGAGGAAAGTTTCTAAAAAATACAATGTTAATGGTTTTCATTCTCCAAGGAGAAAGTTTTGCAATATAGTTTTTCTTCTCTCTCCTATATGAGGTATTTCTGCTCTTGGGCCAGTGCTTTTCCACAACAGAAGGAATCTTTCAAATGTGTCTAAGAATGCGCTTCAAGTAGAATATACAGGTGGTAGCCTGAAGAAGGCCCTCCCTCCACATCATCCTGTCCAGGACAGCCCTCCCAGTTCCTATGCTCTCCCTCTTCCTCTCTCTGAAGTCCCACTGTTTTGGGTCAATGCTGCTCCAAGCCCACCACTCTCAACACATCCCCTCCAAACTGCCATACAGGACTCACCCACCCAGGACCCTGCCCAACTGTCCACCTTTCCTGTCTTCAGCTTCTCCTTCTACTGGTTCATCAACCTTAGGTCCAAGGTCTCTCCCATCTTTAAAAGGTGAGTAACAAGTCCCCTGCCCAGCTCAAATATAGTCTTCTCTTTGCAGCCACGTTTTCACATACCTCCCTCCTCACTTCTCACTTGGTTCAAATGACTACAGTCTGGCTTCTGCCCAAATCACTGGACTGAAACTACTCAGGCAAAGGTCACTAATGACCTCTAACTACCAAACCCAGTGGAATTTCTAAGTTCTTATCTCACTTCTTTCTGGAGAGCTGGCATCACTAAGCCCTCATTCCTCTTGAAAGCTCTTGGCATCCTGCAGCACTAATGCCTTTGGTTTTCCTCTGTGTTCTCTAATGTCCCTCTTCAGAATCCTGTGTAGACACATTTCTTTCCTAGATCCCTCAAGTTTGAACAGAACCAGAGTTTCTGGGCTGAACCCTCCTGCTTTTTTAATTCTGTCTTCTCTCCTGGGTGATACTGACTTCAGTTGATAAAAGTCAGCAAATCTTTATGTCCAAGACAGGCTTTTCTCCACCATCCTGACCTAATAGGCTATTAAAAATGGATAGTGTCCCACAAGAACTTCAGACTCAATAAATCCCTAATGAAATGCATAATCTTCCCTTTAAGTTGCCTTCTGTTTATAGCTTCTGTTACTGACCCATTACCCAGAAGATGAAATGAAGACTCTTTCCCTCTTTCCTAGCTTCCCTCCACAACTCAGTCCCTATGTCCCACCTACCCGATATCCACAAGGCTCTACACTTTTGCCAAACCTCAAAGTCTCCTTTCCCTGTCACCACCTCCTCAAGCTCTCATCATCTCCCAACAAGATGCACAAGCCACTTTCTCACTGTGACCTCTCCTCCAGACACATCCATGGTAGCTACTACTACGGGTTATTACCCTGGAAGTCAAATCTGATTATGACCCCACAGCTTTCAAAGTCAATTCCAATTCCTCAGCAGAAAAATCCCTTCCTGAGTGGCCCCATTCCTCCAGCATCACCTCCTCCCATTGTACACACCGTACAATGAGCTACTAGCCCAGCAGTTCTCCACATTTATTTCACATCTTTGTACCTAAAGATACTTGAGATTCAAAGAACAAAAATCGGAGAACTGAGGCATGGGGGCCACTATGAGTTTGAGGCCAGCCTGACCTGGAGTGAATCTTTTCTCACTCACTAGGTGTGGGAAGGCATGGGCCTACCATACCAGCACTTGGAAGCTTGAGATAGGAAGATCATAAATTTGAGGTCAGACAGGGTTATATAATGAGACTGTGTTTCAAACACACACACACACACACACACAAAAAAAAAAAAAAAAAAAAAAAACGTGAAACACTCAAGAAAAATGACTAACTCAGGTAGCTCATACTCAGCATTTACTGTGTTAACTTTGTTTATTCTTCCATAGCACTCAGGCCAAAAGAACACTGAAAGACAAATTAAGAGACATAATATTTATTGTGTTGCCATGGTTTCCAAATTAACAAATAAAAGTTATTACTCCATGTTCCTAGCAACTTCCCTTCAATCCAAAATGTGAAATATCATTTTTCTTAATTAGATCTTGAAATGTATTGTATTAACCATTTTTTTAAAGAAGCTTTTGGTACATGAGGACAAGTATTTAAATTTTTCTGAACATAAGCACTAATGTGTATTAGATAAAACCAAAAAAATAAGATCTAGCTGGGTGGCAGTGGCGCACGTCTTTAATCCCAGCACTCGGAAGGCAGAGCCAGGCAGATCTCTGTGGGTTCAGGCCAGCCTGGTCTACAGAGCGAGATCCAGGACAGGCTCCAAAAACTACACAGAGAAACCCTGTCTCGAAAAACCAAAAAATAAATGAATGAATAAATAAATAAATGAGTGAATGAATAAATGAATAAATAAATAAATAAATAAAATCTAGAAAATTTAACTCAAATTTCCTAATATCAAACAACTGTTCCATCTTTTTACCAGAGACCTTTTGACAATAAAAACAATCTTTAAAAAACAATGTTACCAAATTAGAAAGGAAATCTAAGGTTAAGAAGTTTAACTACTGAGGTCTGAATACCAACCAATAAATAGCCCAAGAAAAGCAAACCATTAGATCCTCAATGATACAACTGAAGCCAGGGAGGGAATGTGGGTCACCATACAGGAGTTGTGGGGAGTCTTCCCGGTCACAGTACTGTACTGAAGGACACAATGGCAAAGGGAAGGGCAGGGAATGTCTGACAGCGGCAAACGGGACAGGGGACAGTGAGGTACTGAGAGCAGCACTGGCTGGTCTCCCGGGACCAGGGACAAGTCAGCAGGAGGTGGGTAGACCTTGAGAAAGAGGTGTTCCAGCTCCATCTCTCCCTTCTCTCCTCAGCTGAGGGTAAGGGCGAAGCAGAGACTGGCTCCACTCGTGTACCAAGGCACCTGAAAGAATTCTGGGTAAAGTCACAACTTTGGCCTGCTCTTTCAGAGGACGTGCTAGTAAAGTAATCAGTAAGCAGAAAGGCAGGACTTTGATTGTTTTTAATTGAGAAGAAATGAAAAAACATTCACTTCTCATAACTGAAAAAATGACTCCTGTTTCATAATCATTTATAAATTCTGTAAACCAACATTGAGAACATGTTTAAATTACAAGTAGGAGTAATTCTGAATCATATGGAATTATTTTTCTGACAAATCCAATTTGCACAGAATGATCTGAATCAAATACATAAAGTAAAAAATAGGTCTAAGATAAAACTTGACCTGGAACTCTTTAGGACTCAAGTGAAGAGAACCCATCTTTCCCTTTCTCCCTAGATGATGACGTCCACACAACATTCAGTAACTTAAATGTACCAACAGCAGATTCAAGTATCAAGAATCTGCTAAAGCCCACCTCTTGCCTTTGAACTCACTGTCCGTATTCTCAGACCACCCTCTGAAAATTTCACGTGGGCATCTCATAGCCACATGAAATACAACAAACACGTGCCAACATGCAGGCATGCTCTTCCCCTCATTCTGCCGCTCCCTACCATCTATCCAGATGTATTCGCCAGAGTCCTGCCTCTGCCACCCGTCCACAGCCATTCACAAGCACCAACTACTTATCTCTCCACTACAACCACCCCACTACCTGTGCTTCATGACTCATCTCCTTGCAACCACCAATGTCTCTTCTCTGATACAATCTCCAACCTATAATAAGCCATCCTCTTGATCACGTCACTCCCTGCAAAACACCGCCAACATTTCCCCCATTGCTTTTAGTACAGACTACATCTCCTAAGCATAATCTATGAGAGTCTGCCATCAGGGTTCTCAGCCTCATCCCTGCTAATCCTTGGGCTGTGCACTGGGAAGTTTAGCATCCTCAGCCTCTACCCACAACTGCCAGGGCACCTTCCCACACCAGCCTCCACTGTGACAGACACAGGGCACCTTCCCACACCAGCCTCCACTGTGACAGACACAGGCACCTTCCCCACACCAGCCTCCACTGTGACAGACACAGGGCACCTTCCCACACCAGCCTCCACTGTGACAGACACAGGGCACCTTCCCACACCAGCCTCCACTGTGACAGACACAGGGCACCTTCCCACACCAGCCTCCACTGTGACAGACACAGGGCACCTTCCCACACCAGCCTCCACTGTGACAGACACAGGGCACCTTCCCACACCAGCCTCCACTGTGACAGACACAGGGCACCTTCCCACACCAGCCTCCACTGTGACAGACACAGGCACCTTTCTCACACCACCCTCCACTGTGACAGACACAGGGCACCTTCCCACTGAAGGGTTCACAACACACCCCCACGGTCGCATATACCAGGCGGACACTTCCGCCTAGCCAATTCCAGTCAGAATAGGCATTTCCGGGTCAAGGCGTCTTGCATAACCAGGATCCGTGACGTTACATGGCCACATAAGCGCACAACGTGACCATGTGATCTACGCACATGCGCGGAGTAGTGACGTGACTTGGCCACGCCCCCAGCCGGTTTTTAAAGCGGAGCGCCATATTCCCGGTTCTCTCTTCTCTTCTCTCTCTCTTCTCCACGCACGTGTCTCTCCCACAGGCCTGCGCACTCTATCCCTTTATCTCTAATAAACTCTATAAGCGGATTCTGTCGTGTTTCGTGACACTTCCTTGCAGGGTAAGAACACAACGCAGCTAAATAACTAACATTTTGGTGCCGAAACCGAGCGGGCGCGTCAGGGCGCCCTGCGCCTGGAAACCCGTGAACTGGGTAATCTGCTCCGTAGGCGACAGACCGCTCTCCATTTGCCTGAACCGCATCCAAATTGCATCCAACACCGCTTTCTTCGATTGGTGAGTTTCTCCATTTTTCGGCCAGCGTAAACGGTTTCCTGAATCTGTGAGAACGACCGTTGATCATCCGGCGCCTCACACGTATTCTTGAGACCGGGGAACCCCCCACCACGGTCTTCATTGGCTACGGTCGGCCCCTATCAAAGGCCTAACTTTTCTAGCCGTCTCCCACGTCTGCAGCCTGAGATATTTCTCACGTTAGGGCCACCGCCGTTGGTGCGTCCTGGGAGCCACATTAAGCCGGCACGTCCATCTCCTTGACGAAGGGGCAAACGTTGTCTGGATTCCCGGGGAATCCTTTCCTCACTGTGGAGGGGGACCCTGCTTCTGTGGCTGACGAGTCAAGGAGCAGTCTGCACCCGGTATCCGCCCTTGACCTTGGGGACGCCTGGGGTCTTGGCTCCGGATCACGTTTATTTTTTATTTTTTTTATTGTTTTTCTGCCTCTCCGCTGCAGACATGGGAAACAAGGTTTCCAACCCTGTTAGTCCTTCCTCTCCATTAGGCTGTCTTGTTGAAGCTTTAAAACCTCTCAGTTTAATGCCTTACATAAAGATTTCTAAGCTAACTCGTCTATGTTCAAAAAAGTGGCCAAAGTATGCTTTAGAAAATAACAAAAAATGGCCGCCGAGCGGCTCCTTGGATCCCGATATTTTACAGGAGCTATCCAATCACTGTCGGCGTTCAGGCAGATGGAAAGAGTTGCTTTCTTCTTTCTCAATGATAAACTGTCTCTTCTCATTTCCTTCTCTCCTGCTCATATGCTCCTAGCTGTACGTAAACCAGAGGATTCTCTGACTCTGGAATCTCTGACTCTAGATCTTGCTAAGGAACCAATAATTAAAATTCATGTTCCATCCTTTCTCTCTCTAACAGAACTCTCTCAGATAGAAAGTAAGCTGGGTTCTTATACATCTAATTCTGCTTCCTTTATTAAACAGTTTCAATATATAACTCAATCTTATAGTCTCACATTTCATCACTTCCTGAGGAGCTCAGGTGTGTATGGGAGCAGGCTAGGACTCATGCAGTCGAAATTCATCAAACTAACCTTTCACCCCTCCCCCCAGGAGCTGAAGCAGTTCCTGACCGAGAACCACACTGGGACTACAACACCCAGAGTGGCTGTCTAGCCAGAGATAGGTTTATTACCTGTCTCCTGACAGGCCTCCGTAAGGCTGCCCTAAAACCAGTAAATAATTCAGGATAAGGACGAAAATCTATCTCTTGTTCCCCAGACCTCCCCAACTAAAACTTAAGCATCTGGAGAGCAAGGCTTCTGACCCCACAGGCAAAAGAGTCACCTGTGGCATTTAAGGTGTGCCAGGGAAGAGATAAAAGCCCGAAAACAAAATTGCCAAGTGCTGGCACTCACTGACTTCCAAACGGCCACGGGCTAGCGAATGCCCTGCCAGGCCATCAACAGCCTTGTTAAAAGTGCCGCCTAGAAAGACAAAGAGTCAGCTGACTGCCCCCAGGCACCAAGATGCATGGGTACATCAAGCTAAGACCTCCAACAGACCTAGGCTTGGCTACAGACATGGCAGGGAACCCAGAACGCAACAGGGAAGTGATCCGTTTCTTTCCTTCTGGACACCAGAGCCATTGACTCAGTCCTGGGAGTTTTGGGATGCCACCTCCTTTATTGTCGGGTACAGAGGACAGCCTTACCTGCCTCATCAGACACCACCAATCAATTGTATTTTCAGAGGCATCCCTCTCACACACACATTCTTAGTGGTACCAAGCTGCCCTGTACCTTTAATGGGGAGGGATCTCCTAGCTAAGGTAGGAGCGTCCATTTCTTTTGCTCCACACATTCGCCTCCTCCCAGACACGCCAGCAGCTCTCCTACTTCTCCTCCTAGCCACTAACTCTACAGACTCCAAATATGCTTTTCATATCCTCCTGTCCCACGCTGCTATTTGGAGGGAGCGTCGACTTCTCACAGCAAAAGGAGGATCCGTGTCTAACTCAGGCCATATAATGGCCATGCTGGAGGCTTCCCACCTCCTCAGGGCTACAGCTCGATTTTACCCATATGCCCACTGTCAGGAAAAGTTAAATATCTCCTCAGACCAGTTCTAACACCAGGTCTTTTTCCAAGCCTCCAACTGTTCCAGATAGTCTGTTAACTCCTCTTTTATGTCATCTAAGGTCTATTCTATGGAGCTATGCGGACTGTTCACTGCCTCAGCCGCGTGACAATCCTTGCCCATCTCCAATACACATTGGGGATCAGGTTCTTCTATTTCCTCCAGGCCAGCGCCCTTTACCCCTTTCCCCTAAGTGGCAGGGACCCTTCAAGGTAATTCTTGTAACCCCTACAGTTGCTAAACTCGAGGGCTTTCCTCACTGGGTCCACCTGTCTCACCTAAAACCTTTTATCTCACCTCCATCCCAGAAAAATCTCTCTTCATATACAGTGAAACAAACAGGGCCTCTCACTCTCAAGCTCCAGAGGACATCAGGATCCACTGCCTTGTCACCAATTCCAGAGGAATAAGGTATCACACCCTCCTTTCCCAACCAGGGCCACACAGAGCCGGAGGCAAAAAGGACCATCAAAAATATCCAGGCGGTAAGGAATAATGTAATACAACAATCTGTCATTGTTCAATACTCAGCAACTGATCACCTGTGTTTCCTAAGCGCTAACCTAATAAGGAAAACAGGTGCCTTAAATGAACTACTTCTAATGAGGCTTGTCTCAGATGGAAATTAAACAGAGTACTAAGGCCAGATCTACCTCAGGTAAATGTCACATGCCTCTATCTGGGCAGGCCAAATCTACCTCAGACAAATGCCAACTCCAAAATAAAATAATAATGATTCTTTCTCTCTAAGCTCTTTCTATGTCAACAGTATCTTGTCAAACAGAAGGTCCCCAGCTGCAGCACAGGAAGTCCCCAACCACAGCACGGATGGACAGCTGCAGAACGAGGAGACGGCAGAACGTCATTCCAGGACCTCCACCATCATCCCAGGACTTCACAAGATACCCCTTACCCCCCCCCCCAAGAGCCAACCAACGCCCACTATTCAGCTGGAAGCAGTCTTTGAGAGAAACGTTGCCCCCATACCTAGTCAACCACAATTTTTTCTTTTTTAAAAAGGAAAGAGTCGGGAATGAAGGGTTCACAACACGCCCCCATGGTCGCATATACCAGGCGGACACTTCCGCCTAGCCAATTCCAGTCAGGATAGGCATTTCCGGGTCAAGGCGTCTCTTGTAACCAGGATACCCGGCGGACCTGGACACCTCCGCCTAGCCAGTTCCAGGTCAAGATAGCCATTTCCGGTCAAGGCGTCTTGCGTAACCAGGATCCGTGACGTTACATGGCCACGTAAGCGCGCAACGTGACCATGTGATCTACGCACACGCGCGGAGTAGTGACGTGACTTGGCCACGCCCCCAGCCGGTTTTTAAAGCGGAGCGCCATATTCCCGGTTCTCTCTTCTCTTCTCTCTCTCTTCTCCACGCACGTGTCTCTCCCACAGGCCTGCGCACTCTATCCCTTTATCTCTAATAAACTCTATAAGCGGATTCTGTCGTGTTTCGTGACACTTCCTTGTAGGGTAAGAACACAACGCAGCTAAATAACACCCACACCAGCCTCCACTGTGACAGACACAGGGCACCTTCCCACACCAGCCTCCACTGTGACAGACACAGGGCACCTTCCCACACCAGCCTTCGCTGTGACAGACACAAATGTCTACATATATTGCCAAACATCCCAAGGAACAAAACTAGCCTCTAGCTGCAAACCACTAACTTGAATTAGCTAATTCCTCTTTCTTCTCTCTGTCTCCGTTGTCACCCTGAGGTAACTAGAGACATCATAGTTAAGAGGGCAGGAACCATGGGAAATTCCAGCACTAGCCCTTTCTAGCACCATGGTCTTGGCAAGGGTACTAGACATTTCCATGGCTTCTATTCCTCACTGATAAAAAAGTGAAATAATATAAAAGGCCTGGGGCTGTTCACTAAAGGACTGAGAGAGTGTACAATAGTGACCACTGAATAAACGTTAGTCACTGCTGTTAGTCCTTGAATTCTCCACTCCTTCAGCCTCATAAGCTTGCAAAAAGTTCTCTGACAACTCCCTTTTCCTTAGGGGATATCCCTCATCCTTCAAACCTCAGGTGAAAGGCCACTTCCTCCAAGGAAGCCTTCCCAAGGCCCTCAAACATGTCCCCTGTGGTACTCTTTAATAAAACTGTTTACTGTTCTCTCAAAGCACTTAACGAAGTTATAAATACACACATTACATATTTCCTCAATTCTAGGAATGCCAGTGACTACAGCACACACAAATAACCAGTTTTCAAGACAAAGAAATAGCTAAGTATCTGAAATTTGAGGAAGAATGCATTACATGGTCTTCAGTGTCTACTTCCCTCTAGAATCTAAGCTCCACGCTAGACACTCCATACCCTCTAAACATAGCAGTGTCCACACAAATTAGGTGCTCAATAAATGTGTGAATGAATATCAGAAGCTCAACGTTGCCAGGTGTGGTGGACCATGTCTACACAGCGAGCTCCCAGTCAGTCAACAAGCACTACATAGGGAGATCCTGTCTTTAAAAAACAAAACAAAAGGCTGGAGAGATGGCTCAGAGGTTAAGAGCATTGAATGCTCTTCCAGAGGTCCTGAGTTCAATTCCTAGCAACCACATGGTGGCTCACAACCATCTGCAATGAGATCTGGCACCCTCTTCTGTATAGGTAATAAATAAATAAATCTTTTAAAAAAAAAAACAGCCAGGTGGTGTCAGATACCTTTATCAAGGCAGAGGCAGGTGGATCTGTAAGTTCGAGGCCAGCCTGATCTACAGAGTAAGTTCCAGGACAGCCAGAGCTATAAAGAGAGACCCTGTCTCAAAAACAGAGAAATAAACAAAAAACAATAAATAAAAAAAACAAAGTTCATGTTTGTTTTAAAAAGAAGCTACAGCCTTAAATGAAAGCTGGAATTAATACTCTTAATTCCTGCTGACTATGGTAATTCTTCACATTTTAAGAAAGTTTTTGTACTTGCCAAAAGTTTTTTTAATCTTTTATTTACCATGACCTAAAAATAAATCAGTTACTCAGAGCAGCAACGTCACCATCAGCTCTGACCAGCTCTTATGACTGCCACTCCACCAAGCACTGCCACAAAGTGTCTTTTTACCTAAGCAGAACCTACCTCTTTGTTCTTTTCCTCAGGATGTTAATCTATAATCAAAACCCACAAACTTCTGGTTCTCCTAGATGCCTGAATGGCTATTATGTCCTTAGGCAATAGATGATAATCCAATAAAGCAGAACCAATAGATGAACAAATAAACAAACATATACACAATGGAATATTACACAGCCACTAAAAAGAATCAAGGTTGCCTAAAAGAAAAAAGGCAGAGATTGTCAAGAGGCAGAGATCAGGGAAGACTGCTATATAACAGTGTCTTCTAGACATGACAGGGCCCTTGCCACTAAGGAACTCACAGCAGCTGTGGTTTCCCATATGAGACTTACAAAAGATCAAGCCAGTCACCATTTCAACATGGATGGGGGAGGCACTCACAAGGCCCCACCCCTAGCTAAAGAGCTACTGGCAACGGGGTGCTGGGAAAGGGAGAGTCAGTGTTCTCAGGGGTGTGACTTCTGGTAGGTTGCCCGTGCTCCGGCGGTGCACCCACACCAGTCTGCATACGGGCAGCACTGATTGGACTCAGAGGGTTATTTAAAAAAGAGGACATGAAGTGGCAGAGAGATGGGGGATGCTGTGGAGGAGTTGGGGGTAATGAGGGATGGCTAGGAGCAAGAGATTGAATACACATGAGACTCTAAAAAATGATAATAAATATATTTACAGAAAAATGGCTATCTGCAATTCTTTCTAGAGGCTTCAATTTCTTCTCAGAGTATCACTCATCATATATAATTGTTTAAAAAAGGGGGGAGGGTAAATACTCCCATATTTTTAGAAAAATAGATTTTATCCCCGTGTGTGTGTGTGTGTGTGTGTGTGTGTGTGTGTGTGTGTGTGTGGTTGTGGTATGTATGCATATGCTCCAGAGCACATGTGTAGGTTCAGTGGACAATTCTAAGAGTGGTTCTGCCCTCCACCTTGCTGAGGCAGGGTCTCTTGTTTCTGCTGCATTATGTACTTCAGGATACCTGGCTCTCCAGCTTTCAGGCAACCCTCCTGCCTCTCCCTCTCATCTCACCATAAGTATGAAAGGATTACAGATGTGTGCTACCACATCTGGCTCTTTATATGAATTTCTGGGATCTGAAATGTCAGGCTTGTGGGGCAAATGCTTTTACCACCAAACCCTCTGCCCTACCCACCTCCAATTTTAAACCAAACAGTACAGTAATTTTAATTTTTAACTAAAAGTATGTAATTTATGTAAATACTATAAAGGACTGTTTTTTTCATTTTTAAAATATCATTTTTAGCCAAAAAATATCTGACTTCTAAAATAATTTTTTTTGTTTTTTTTTTTTTTTTTTTTTTTTTTTTTTTTTTTTTTTTTTTTTTTTTAGTTGTAGCTGCTCTAAATCTTTCTTCCATTATTAAACGTCCACAACGCTAATAATTTTATAGCATTTTTATTTTTTTACTTCCATACTCTCCTACTCAATTTTCAGGTAATGTTACTCCAAATGCTCTTCTACAAAATGTGGCTTCTACACTACAATGCTGGCTAAACAAGCATGAAAAACAGAGCTTGGTCCCACAGACTCACATAAAAAAGCAGTGCACACTGTAATCCCAGCATTGAGTAGGGAAAGACAAGGGAAGCCCTGGGGCATGCTGGTCAGTCTGTCTAGCCCAGTTAGCCAGCTCCAGGTTCAGTGAGAGACTCTCCCTAAAAACCATAGGGTAGAAGAGCAATGGATTCAGAGGGTAAACGCATTTGATGCACAAGCCTGATGATGTGAGTTTTGAGTCCCAGATCCCACAGTAGAAGGAGAAAAATGACTTCTAAAATCTGTCCTGACCTCCACAGGCATGCTGTGGCGCGCGCGCGCGCGCGCACACACACACACACACACACACACACACACACACACACACACACAAAGAAGTAATTTTAAAAGGGTGTGGTGACACAAACCCATGTTCACAATGGGAGTAGGGGCAGGACAGACTTGGGAGAGTCAGAATTTCAAGGTCTGCATAGGGAATTTGGGGCCAGGCTAGGCTATATAAGAAAAAACTGTGAAATACCAACAACAAAAGAGTTCAAATTAAAATACCAAAAGGATCTCACTGCCAACTTTCCTGATTGAAGAAGTTGTTAATAGTTTTATATATACCTGCTACAAGTTCACCCTTCTAGAGTATATAATTCAGTGTTTTCAGTATAATCATAGAGTTGTACAATCATCGTTATCACCAAAGACTAGAAGTTTCCATTATCATACACACAAGGAAACCTATACACCTGAGAAGTCACTCCTTAATGCTCCTAGCTCTGATATCACAATCCATCAATTTCTATGGATTTGCCTACCCTGATATTTCATACAAATAAAATCACAATTAAATGTTTTTACTTATAATTCAAATGCTAACTAGCTTTCAAGAGGAAACAAAGACTATGTACACTAAGTCCAAAGGAAACAATGCTAATCCTGAATGAGTCTTTTACTAAGGTCAAGTCTGCAGCTACAGTCAAAATCTGAAACATAGTTAGCGCCTCAGAAGAAATCCCAGCTGAGAGCTATCCTAAATACCCACATACAACAGGAAATGCTGCTAAGAATCCAAAAGCAATGTCCCTTCCCATCCCCCTACCCTCTCCATCCCCCCTTCCCCCACCCCGCCTGGAGTTATCAACAAATAGAAACAAAAACTCCCTAGAAGCTCTGCTAGTATCTAAAAGAATTAAACACAAAAAACTCCAGCAAAGCCCAGGATCCAGCTCAGTTGGTGGTGCTTGTCTAACACGTACAAAGCCCTGGGACCCAGCTCCAGCACCATAAAAGCCAGATATGATGACACACGCTTGTAATACTAGCACTGAGAGGTGGAGACAGAAGGATTAGAAATTCAAAGTTCATCCTTGGCTATATAGGAAGTTCAAAGCCAGCCTGGGCTACATGAGACCATTTCTCAAACAAACACAATAAATGAATAAATAAATAAATAGCCACTGCAATGTTTCAAAAAGCAACCTCAGATTGCAGTTTCTGTCAACATCCACCCAGCAGCAGCTCTGAGAGCTATGAGGCCCAGTGAGTCATAACGCAGTTCTCAGAACGCCAAACTTCTAAGTATCCTAAGTGACATGCCCGAAACATATATAATCCACATAATTATAATGAAAATTTAATCTCAGATAAAGTCTCAGAAAATTAAATTCAGAAGGGATACAAATCTAAGAACATTTAACCAGAACAGACTGATTAATATGTGAGAGGCCAACCATAATGTCTTGTTCCCAGCAGCCATCCCACGGCTATCTGACAAACGAATGCCTGCCTGCCCCAGCACCTGGGAGCAGCATCGTGCTCCTCAGTACACACCTCTCTAGCGATGTTACTCAAAGCTTCGTCTTCGGCAGAAAACCGATCTTTTACGGGTGTTCTTTTCCTTCCGGAACCAGGTGTCCCCATCTTGTTTTTTTTAAATAATTTAACTCTGAAAAATGAGTTTACTCGTGTTCAGTCCTGAAATAAACAGAAACAATAAGTTAGGATGTTCTCCTTGTAGAGTCTTAAGGCTTAGTTAAACATTCAATTGAGACTGCAATTCTATCTCTCCTCAAAGACATCAGTAACTGAATTCCTTTTTCACTACAAATTATTTCAGTGCATTTTAGAATATTTAAATTTATATCAACTACCAACTTGCTAACTTCAAATCACTAAGCTATTCACAACAATCTATAAGAACATGTTATCTTAGCTCAGAAAACTATAATCAAGCTGTAATCATACCTAACAATATAAAATTAAAATACCTTTTCTAAAATCTATTTCTAATCATGAAACATATTTCAGAAAAAGGCATTCAGCCTAAAGTTTTAGAATATACTGACAAGACTTTAATATTGAGCTGTACAGTAACAGAAAGGCAAACTTGTGTTTTAGTATGATTTAAAAACCAATTCCAATTAAATCACAACACACAGAACAACTAACTGAAGGTCTGCTGTCCTGCAGTCGATTATAACCACCACTGTTCAGACCATCGCATCTGTGTTCTGGCTATTGCCGGGTACCACAAGTGCTGAAGATAGAGTAACAAAACAGACAGCCGAGCAATTAAGAATGTATCTATGAGCCGGGCGGTGGTGGCGCACGCCTTTAGTCCCAGAACTTGGGAGGCAGAGGCAGGCGGATCTCTGTGAGTTCAAGGCCAGCCTGGTCTACAGAGCAAGATCCAGGAAAGGCGCAAAGCTACACAGAGAAACCCTGTCTCGAAAAACTAAAAAAAAAAAGAAAAGAAAAAGAAAGAAGAGCAGGGAGCTTTCTTAGAGGTCTCCAATCTTTCTCCATGAAAGCTAAAATGAGTCACAATAGATGCAAGCATTTAATAAACTACTAAGCATTCCAGAAAGTACCTTTTTTTTTTCAGTTTTCCAAGACAAGGTTTCTATATGTATCTCTGGCTGTCCTGGAACTCGCTCTGTAGACCTGGCTGGCCTCAAAACTCTCAAAAAAACAGAGATCTGCCAGCCTCTGCCTCCTGAGTGTGGGATTAAAGGTGTGTGCCACCACCTCCTGGCTATTTAAAGTGTTTTTAATTACCTCTTTTACTTATGTACCTTACAAAACTGACAACAGGCCATTGCTCATCTTTATTTACAATTTTAAATTTTAGACTGTGCTCTTTTATAGTTCAATGGACTAGATAAGGCAAGGACTATATGAACGAACTGAATGCTCAAGCCCCTTTCTTTCTTTCTCTGGAGATGGGTTCTCACCACGCTGCCCATGCTCTTGAGCACCTGAGGTTATGGAACTGTATCACTGTGCTGACCACAGTTTCAGGCTTCTGACTAAACAGAGACAGTCTTAGGTCTTTTTCTTCAGCATGCACATGTGATAGCACTACCCAAGTTAAAGACTTTTGTTGACTCAAAGAATAATTTATGACAAAATTAAAATACTTTTAACTATAACCATTTTACTGTGAATGACATTTATATAATGAAAAGAAAAGGCTATAAGATATTTTATGATATTTGAAGTCACTTCTTAGAACATAAAGAAAAACATGAGTTTGGAGATGGCTGCCTCGAAGTTTTTCAGTCTCCTTAGCAGAAGGCAACCAGTCTACACAGAAACACAACTAAAGAAATTATTCAATGGTATACTTAAAGTCTGTGCAGATTTTTCTACATAAGTTTTGTCTCAAAAGAAACAAGATCTCTATACAAATTTTTTTTGTGATATATATTTTTTATTTTACAATATCATTCAGTTCTACATATCAGCCATGGGTTCCCCTATTCTCCCCCCTCCCACGCCCTCCTCTTACCCCCAGCCCACCCTCCATTCCCACCTCTTCCAGGACAAGTCCTCCCCCGAGGACTGTGATCAACTTGGTAGACTCAGTCCAGGGAGGTCCAGTCCCTTCCTCCCAGACTGAGCCAAGTGTCCCTGCATAAGTTCCAGGTTTCAGACAGCCAACTCATGCAATGAACATAGGACTTGGTCCCACTGCCTAGATGCCTCCCAAACTGATCAAGCCAATCAACTGTCTCACCTATTCAGAGGGCCTGATCCAGCTGGGAGCCCCTCAGCCTTTGGTTCATAGTTCATGTGTTTCCATTCATTTGGCTATTTTTTTTTTCAATAATTGAGTAAAACTGAAATTTATTATATGCCACAGTCGTCCTAGGGACCTCCATGCTATATATATATATAGCCTCTATGGTTCTATGGGTTGTGGTCTGATTGTTCTTTATTTTATATCTAGAATCCACCAATGAGTCAGTACATACCATAACTGTCTTTCTGGGTTTGGGTTACCTCACTCAGGATGATTTTTTCTAGTTCCATCCATTTGCCTCTCTATACAAATTTTAAACTCAGCTAATGATATGCAGGCTAAAGCACACAGTGTTGAAACATGCCAGTGTCTGATGCTTATTTATGCAGCAGTAAGACAAAGTGACGGCAAGTTCACTGTACTCAGTTCCAGCTATTCCAGTTTTCCTGTGGGCTTTAAAACTTGTTAAATAACACATCTGGGGAAAGTAATGGTAGAGAAGAATGAATGACAAGGTCAACAAAAGGTATGGGAACTAAGGAATTATATTTTTTTAATACTTGATTTGAAAAAATTAAAAGTAAAGGTAATCTCATACAAATAGTTATATATGCACTTGAAAAAAAGGGGCAAAGGAAAGAATGGTCCAATTCCCTAAATTAAAAGAGAAGTCGGGAGAGAGAGGAACAAAAGGAATTAGTTCAAGACATCAATCCTACAAATATCAAGATGAGATCAATATATAAAATGAGTAAGTCATTTGCAAAATCCTTAGAAATAAAAATCAAGAAATTGAGAAAAAGGTACAAAAAATTTTTAAATGTAGCTGAGCCTTATGGCATGTGTCTCAAGATTTCAAGTTCAGGTATTTTGAGTTATAGAGTGAGACTCTGTCTAAAAAAGAATAAAGAAATGAAAGACAAAAAATAACTATATTAGCCAAAACCCCAGAACTTCTCAGAATAAGGGAAGGGAAACTGAACACAAACTCACTCTCCAAAGAAAATCAGAGTCTACAATGGTTCTGCTAGGCTCATGTTTATGAAGCATAACACCTACACTCATGGACTACCCTAAGAACTGTAAAAGTGCCTTTTTAAGTCTTGTGGTCTAAACATACACTATTCTCCACACTCAACAAAACAGATAATCTGTCTACTTCCTATCTTCACAAGATGACAGGCCAGTAAGGGTGCATTTCCTTCCTTGCTAACCCTGCTATTCTATAAATGAACAGTAATGGGGTATATGTATGAGGCAGCTTTTATAATAATCGGTTATCAATCATAGAGAACCCAAAGTTGGATGATGTACTTTTACCAACAAATGCATTCTCCACACCCGGATAAGCAAACTAATTTCTAGGGTCGTTCAAATGGCCTTCTTTCTCTATGCCTATTGAAGTATCTCAGAGAATGAAAAGGGGGGTTGAGGGGTGGAATTAATATTGTTAAAGATAGAGACTTAACTGAAATAAACAAGAAAAAGGTCTGGGAAGACAGCTCACTAGGTAAGAGACTTTAGTATGCAAGCATGTCAAATCCCCAGCACCCTTGTAAAAAATAACTGGGTGTAGCCTTGTACCTGAAATCTCAGCTCACTCTGTAGACCAAGCTGGCCTCAAACTCACAGAGATCCACCTGCCTCTGCCTCCTGAGTGCTGGGATTAAAGGCGTGCACCACTGCCACCCGGCCTATCCATCTTTTTGAAGATTATTTTTATTTGTGTATATATGTGTGCATGAGTGTATGTGCTCTATACATATAAGTACATGTGCCTGTGGTGGCCACAGAGTCTTAGATCCCCTAAAACTGGAGTTATAAGAGGTAGTGCACCACCTGGTGTGAGTGCTTTGAACCAAGCCTAGGTCCCTGCAAGAGCACTACACACTCTTTACTGCTGAGCCATCTCTGGAGGGCCTCCATCTACCGATCTGTAAGGATGCTTTACTAAGAAGGAGTGGGAAGCATGAGCTCCAGGGATGGCTTACAGGTAATGGTTTACAGGTTTACTGGCTGCTCCACTAGAGGACCCAGGATCAATACCCAATACTCATATGATGACTCAAAGCCCTCTGTAATTCCAGTCCCAGGGGATCTGATGCCCTCTTCTGGACTTTGTAGGCACTGCACACACATGGTACACATACATGCAGGCACCACACTCTTACACATAAAAAGAAAAAATTATTTTAAAGGCCTATTTATCTTTTCTTTGTTGCTTCTTTTGGTATTATATCCAAGAAACCACTGCCTATCCAAAGGCCACAATATTTACTCCTGCTTCTATTATTCATGAAGTTAACTTTTGAATATGGCACAAGTTAGGGACCAAACTTCATTCTTTTGGGTGTGAAAATATACTTGTCATGGCACTATGTGTTGAAAAGACTACTCTTTCTCTAGTAAAATACCATGTTAGTCTTATAAAAAAAAATCAGGTGGTGGGTCAAGATGGCTCCGTGGGTATACATGCTTGCCAAGCAAGCCTGCCAACGGACCTGTGTTCAATTCCCAAAACCCATGGAAAGGCACAAGGAAAAAAATCAAATCCACAAAAGTTGTTCTCTTACCACAAACCTGCACCATGGCTTGCCCACATGCTCCACTCCCATCACACACACTAATAATATCAGTAAACAGAACTCTGTAATCACCTGGCTACAAAAGTAAAGGCAGCTCTGAGGGTACTTGGTCCCATACCATCAATCTATATAGTTTTCTTTATGCTTGTTCCACACCATCTTCATTTGTGTGACTTTGTATAATGTTTTAAAATTGGAAAAAGTGAGTCATCCAACTTATAACTTGTTCCTTTAAGATTTCTGGCATGCGAATCCTGTGCACTTCCATGGAAATTTTAAGACAGTTTGCCACCCTGAACTGTAATAGCAATTGCAATGGCTTTATAAGTCACTTGGGTACAACTTTAATAATATTAAACCCCCAACCCAAAATGATGGGACTCTTTTCAGGCATCTTGGTCCTCTTGATTTTGCTCTACACCATCATGTTTTCAATGTGTAGGTCGTGCATTTCTTTATTAAATTCATTCCTATGTCACAAGTGTCATTTAGAAGCTCAAACAGGTAAGTTTCTATAAATTGTTACATGCGACAGAAAATCATTGTCACTGATGCCAAAAAACAACAAAGGTTGTGAAATCCGAGTATCAAGGGAGAAGGTATTAAAGGGAAGCTCAGAAGTCAATTCTCTGGATATAGTCAGTCTTTAGTTGAGCTGAGGGTGGGTAGGTGAGAACGTGTACCTTTTCAAACACAAATATAAGCGAGGTGTGGTGGCACACAGCCATGATCTCAGCGCTTGGAAGGCTGAGGCAGGACTGTGGCAACAAGAGCAGCACCGCTTTAGATCTCTTACTGAACGAGGTGCATCTCTGATCCAGCAATGACTTCCAAGGGCATTGGCACTTACGTGTACATTCTGACACAGACACATACACATAACTAGTAAATCTTTTTAAACTAAATTAAAAAGATTAATAATAAGGAAAACAAAATCACATGAATAATATGAATGTCCCAATTTCTTTTTAATCTGTAATAAAAACAACACAGAAAATGGAGGGTTGGGGATTTAGCTAGCAAGCACAAGGCCCTAGGTTCCATCCTCAGCTCAAAAAAAAAAAAAAACCCAGAAAATGGCTCGGGCTGACATGAATAGCTTTAAGTCACAGCTGATGAACATGATGGCAGCCTCAGAAAACTGAAGGGAAACAGATAAAGAAAAGGCAAATTTAATATGCCTATTCAGTAGAAGGATGGAAAATGGCATATAAAACAAGTAGGCAAATGTGCTAAACTATGCACATATAAATAATAGCAAATGTAATACATTCACATTTTCACCTTTAAGCTTTAAATGCTGCTGATTAAACCTTCACATTAACAGCTGTAACAGAGCTGCTTCCTAGCAGAAAAGCATCAACTTTGGGCTGAGGAGAAACAGTTCAGAAACTAAAGCCCTTGCTGTAAAAGAGTGAAAACAGGAGTTTGAATTTCCAACTGCTATGTAAAGGACAAGTGGATGTGTCCCCGGCTCCCTCTCCACCCATGCCCCCATGTAATCCCAGCACATCCTTGGGGCAAGCTGGCTAGTTAGTTAAGTGATCAGCAAGCTCCAGGTTCACAGACAGACACTGCCTTAATAGAGAGCAACTAAGGACTTCAAGCTCTAACCTCCACATACATGTACACCCACACATACACACAAGAACACCACACACACATAATATACATACAAAAAGCAACAATCAACTTATAATAACCAACATTGAGACTATAGCAATAAACTAAATAGAGGAGGGATCCATTTAGTCCATGAGAACAGCTGGCTGAAAATTCTGTACCTTGTCTACCTTGCATATCTAAGTAAGCACTCTATGTCTGAGCTAAAGACCCAGGCCTTTCTTTATCCATGTTTTTGTGTCATGTAGCCTGTGCACAGCAAGATGTACAGTAAATGTGGAATGGATGAATGAGAACTAGTAACCTCACTAAAACTGGTTCTGTTTGCCATTTAGTACAGAAAAAGTAAGGCCTACCGGTCTAACTTGCACAATGAAATAGAGCAGCTGGGTAAGAGGGCTGCTGGAGACCTTGCTCAGCACATAACAGACCCTGGGTCTTGACCTCCAACACTGAAGGGACTGGGGGGCTCCTCACTTCAATTAGTTTGATTTTTTTTAATTCCATATTTGAAGTTAATTTATACATATATGATCACAATTTCAAACATAAAAAAGTGGAGGGCCAAAGAGATGGCTTAGTGGGTAAAGGCACGTCCTACCAATCCTGATGATCTGAGTTCAATCCCCAAGACCCACATGGAGGAGAGAACCAACTCCTCTACACAGCCACATCATGGCACACGAGTACTACAAACATGCACAAGCACACAAATAAATGTAATAAAAAAAATTTTAAGACTTGAGTTCCAGTTATACATAGAAGAATAACCACAATTACTTCATTTACTTCCTTAAACTCCAATAAATCCTAAGTTTTGAGGCATGGTAACAGTGGGAGGCTGTAACTTCAATAAATGTTTAAGATGCATAAAACTAAGTGGAGAAGAATCAACTGAGGATAGCCAGCAGTGACTGCCACAGCATAAGGACCATTCTTTGTGATGTCCCTTTAACCTAAGTCTTGTACAGGTTTTTAACCAAATTCAGTCTGCCTTGACCCCATGTTGAGTTGTGGTCTCTTCCTCTGATGCCTAGATAGGTTGACCTACTTCACAACATGATGTTTGACTTTTATCTATCCCCGAGAACCAGAATATGATGTGCTCAAAAGCAAGAAGCATACAAAGCAGTCTGCTTCCCTAACCATATTTCTCCAGGTTTTTATTAATACCTTGTAAACATTTCAGCTACAATAGATGGCTTGATTATTATGAGTCATATCTTTCTCAGAACTCATGAACAAGTTTTCCCAAAACTATACCCATCAAGGGCTTGAGGAAGACTCTTCCAATTTTCCACTCTCAGGAGCCTTCATCTAGTTAGCAGTGGGCAAAATGGATTTTCCTTCCATAGCTACTCAGTTTTCCAAAGCCAAACAATGAGACACACCGTGGCAAAGACGGGCTTAACCATTCGCCAGGCTGTTCCCCTTTTCTGCCTGGACCCCAGAGTCATGTTATGTTCTCATCCTTCCTGGGAGCTGAGTGCAGTCATTTCACTGCATTCTATGAACGCAGTATGAGCAAGAGCACAGAGTCCAGGTGCACATCAAACTTTCTGAAATCTACCACACTCCCTCTCTTTATCCTGGCATCTGCCAGTCAGATGCAAAGCAATAGTGAGGCCCTCCAAGGCCCTAGGGATAGAAAAGTCCCCAGATAAAAAGCTAAAATTCTGGGATGGCCAAACACCCTAATAGTTGTGCCAGAAACCCCATCCAAGGACTGAGGAATCTGGATGCAGACATCCACGGCTAGGACCCGGGTGGAGCTCCAGGAGTCTAATTAGTGAGAAAGAGGAGGGTTTATATGAGCGAGAATTGTTGAAACCAAAGTTGGATAAAGCACAGGGACAAATAGCCAAACAAATGGAAACACATTTGAACTATGAACTATGAACCAAAGGCTGAAGGGCCCCCAACTGGATCAGGCCCTCTGAATAGGTGAGACAGTTGATTGGCTTGATCTGTTTGGGAGGCATCTAGGCAGTGGTACCAGGTCCTGGGCTCCATGCATGAGTTAGCTGTTTGAAACCTGGGACTTATGCAGGGACGCTTGGCTCAATCTGGGAGGAGGGGACTGGACCTGCCTGAACTGAGGCAGATCGATCTCAGTCCTGGGGGAGACCTTGATCTGGAGGAGGTGGGAATGGGGGGTGGGCTGGGGGAAGGGGAGGGAGGCAGGAAGGGAGAGAACAAGGGAATCTGTGGCTGTTATGTAGAACTGAATAGTATTGTAAAATAAAAAATAAATAAATAAATAAAAAAAAATAAAAACTTTATTTTAAAAAAAAAAAAAAAAAAACTAAAATTCCTCAGTGATTGAGGAATAGGCTAATTCTTGAACTGATTCCAAACTCACAGCAGACAAGGATATAAATGTGAGGGAAAAAGAAGCTTTGACTGCATTAAGTCACCGAGACTTAGGGATTGTTAAAGTGGTTAACATAAGTCATGGATGTCACACATGGCAGGACACTTACCTGACATGCAAAAAAGCCCAAGGGTCAATCCTCAGCGCCACAAAAAGCAATGAATCTGTTCTACAACACAGAGCAGGAGGCACAAGCGTCCAGTTTTTCAAAATTAAACTGCATATTGAGTAGGAATGCATACGAGAGTGAAGGAAACCACAGTACCTGGGGAGCAGTGGCCCCCAAGACAGCTACTGATGTGTAAGTATGGCTGTGACCAGGTGGAGAACAGTAGACACCATGGAAGGAAATCCTGAGGGACCATCCCAGATAACTAGGTTAGTTTCCTAACCTATTAGTCAGAATATTGATGCTCATTTTATTATTTAACAATTTTTGTTTCATTATTTTTCTATATTCCATAAACTAGTTGCTACTTATGTTACATGTTAATAAATATAGGAAAATCTGGAAAAAATGAAAAACTGTTGGAGCATGTGAGAAGCAACAGATAAACAGAAAATTATGCAAATTTTTAATAAAAAATTTAAAAAGCATCAAAATAAAATATGCAGCTGAGTAATAAACAGTATCTAATTATAATGAAAACATAAATTACTGACTTCAAAATTAAAATGTTACAGAGGTAAGGTAGAAGTAAAGAAGAAATGAAAGCCAGGAATGGCGGGTCATGCCTTATATTCCCAGCACATAGGAGGCTGAATCAAGAGGATCACCATGGGTTAGAGGCCAGTGCAGGCAACATAGTAAATTCAAGACAGCACAAATTACAGTCAGACCCTATCTCTAAAAAAAAATTTGTATTACAAAAATCACAACAAAACAAACAGCAATTCTAAAGAGAGTAACATTTAAAAGCATACATTTCGTTAAACAAAGGGGGTATATACAATGTGTTGTTTTTGTAACCAGCTATAGCAAACAAATTCTTCAGTGGCTCCCTGCCCTGAATCTCCTCTCTAGTGGTCACCGTGGTGTAAATATCACTGATAGGTGGGACCTATGATTCACTTCTATCCAAGGGAGTAGGGCAGAGGTCATAGGATGGCTCGCCTGTGACTGCATTACGTTTGTGAAGACTGTGGTGCTAGCTGACTTGCTGCATGGCTTCCTGTGGTGGCTTGATGGAATGCAGGAACTACAAACAACTGCAGGCTGCCCCAGGAGCTGCTGACAACAGTCTTTAGTTAGTGCTCTCTAGCTGAGGAAGAAGCCAGCAATGCTAAACCACAAGAAAATCAATTCTGGCAACAACCTACATGAATTTGGAAGTGGATTTTCGCCAAGGTAAGTCTGCAGGTGAGACTCAGCCGAGTCAACACCCTCAGTACAGCCTCAACACGCTCAACCCACTCAACTGCTCTACCACTCCGACTCCTGCCACACAGAAACAGATCAAATACATACTGCTTTGTTGTTGTTGTTGTTGTTGTTGTTGTTTTCAGAGCTGAGGACTGAACCCAGGGCCTTGAGCTTACTAGGCAAGCACTCTTCCACTGAGCCAAATCCCCAACCCCCAAATACATGCTGTTTAAAGCTACTAAGTTTGTATAATTGCACACAGTAGTTCTGACCTTTAAAACTTGGAACAGAAAAACTAAGCAAAGTTAGAGAATACAAAAACTAATACAAACACAAAGTGGGGGGTGGGGAGGAGTTCCCCTGGAGAAAAGAGGGAGGGAGGGAGGAGACAGGGAGAAAGGGAAAGAGACAGATTTCTATACACCAACAATCTAAAAGGGAAATTCAGAAAACAATTCCATTGATGATAGCATTAAAAATAAAATACTTAGGAATAAACTTAACCAAGGAAGCAAAGTCTATACATTGAAAATACTGCCAAAAGAAATCAGGGAAACATAAATTAATTGAAAGACACCATCCACACCATCACAGATTAAAAGACAGCATCATTAAAACAGCAAAATTGGTAAAACAATCTACAAATTCAATGCAATTCTATCAAAAGCCCAACATGCTGGTTAATTTTAACTGACAACTTGACATACCTGGGAAGATAGTCTTAACTGAGTAACTGCCTGGTTTGGGTTGGCCTGTGACATGTCTGTAAGGGATTATCTTAAGACTCAATCTACTGCTGAGGCTGGGCCCTGAACTCTATTAAGAGTGAAGAAGCTATCAAGCAAGTCAGCAACATGGATGCACTCATTTCTCTCTGCTCTTAACTGTGGGTGTAATGTAGGCTGTAAATTCCTGCCTTGACTTCCCCACATAATGGACTGTAATCTCGAATTTTAGGCCAATGAATCCTTTCCCCCAACCTTTCTTGATTTAAAATTTTATTACAAAACTACGGTAATTAAAATGGTATGTTACTAGCATAAAGCAGACCTACCTATATATAAATCTCTATATGCATGATCAAATGATTGCCAACAGGCCATCCAAAAGAGAATAAATCATCTTTCCAATAAACGGTGGTACTGGTAAATTCATACTTGAATAAAGTCAGACCCTTTAGATTACACTATATACAAAAGTTAACACACCGGCTGGTGAGACAGCTTGGTTGTCGGCTGTCTCATAACCAAAACATAAAAAGTTAACATAGGATGTATCAAAGCCTAAATATATGAACTATAAATCTTTTCAAAGAAAACACACAGGAAAATCATCATGACATGGGATTTAACATTTCCTGTTAAATTTGACAAAATTAAAGGCAATAAAAGGAATAGACAAACTAGATTTCACCGAATTTCAATTTCTGTGCATCAAAGCACACTATCATATCAACAAAGTAAAAAAGCAATCTACAGGAGAAGACATTTGTAAATAAAGGGTTGGTATCTAGGATATATAAAGAACTAAAACTCAATAACAACAACAAATTAAAGGTCAGTAAGATGGCTCCGCAGGTGACGGCATTTGCCACCAAGCCTGATGACCTGAGTTTGATCCCTAAAACCCCAAGTAAACATGGGAGGAGAGAACCTCCTCAAAGTTGTCTTCTAACCTCCACATGAATGCTGTGAGCACATGTACATGCACCCAGATACATACCCTACCTGTGTCTCTGTGTGTGTGTGTGTGTGTGTGTGTGTGTGTGTGTGCATACTAAATAAATAAATACTAATACAATTAATTTTTTGAAAGATGTGGGACTAGACATATGATTCAGTGGTTAAGAGCATTGGCTGCTCTTCCAGAGAACATAAGTTTGATTGGCAGCTCACATGGCAGCTCACAACCATCTTAACTCCAGCTCAAAGGGGCTCTGATGTCATCTGGCCTCCCTCCAAGAGCACTTACTGCATACACATGGTGCATAGACATACCTGAGGCAAAACACCTATACACATAAAATAATTTTTAATTAAGAGATGGGCCAGGTATGGTGTATGGTGGCACACAGCTTTAATCTCAGCACTGAAGAGGCAAAAGCAAGGCCAGTATGTTCTACAAAGACAGAAGTAGCCTATAAGTGGACAAAAAGATATTCAGCATCATTAGTAATTAGGAGAATACAAATCAAAATCACAACGGAGATATACTTCACAAACTAAGATGGCTTTCATGGAAGCTGGGTATGGTGATGCGTGATTTTAATCTCAGCACTCAAAAGAGGCAGTTGGAACTCTGTGAGTTTAAGGCCAGCTTGGTCTACAAATGAGTTCCAGGACAGCCAGAGCTGTTACACAGAGAAATCCTGTCTCAAAAAAACAAAGCCGGGCAGTGGTGGCGCACACCTTTAATCCCAGCACTCGGGAGGCAGAGCCAGGCGATTCTCTGTGAGTTCAAGGCCAGCCTGGGCTACAGAGTGAGTTCCAGGAAAGGGGCAAAGTTACACAGAGAAACCCTGTCTCAAAAAAAAAAAAAAAAGAAAGAAAGAAAGAAAAGAAAAAAGAAAAAGAAAGAAACAAACAAAAAATATATGGCTTTCATGACCAAAAAAAAAATTTTTAAAGAAAAGAGAAAATAACAAGTGTTGGTAGACAGGATGTAAAAATGGTACAGCCTCTGTGGAAAACAGCATGGTGATTCTTCAAATACTTAGACATAAAATTATCATAATTCAGCAGCTCCCTTTCAAGGTATATACACTAAATAACAACTGAGGACCTGAAGGCATAGTCATATACCCATGTCCTTGGCAGTATTGTTCACAATAACCACAAGGTGGGAGATTTACGTGGCAATCAACAGAAGTCAAACATACATGCTTCAACATGAACGACTTCGATGGCATTATGCTATATGAAATAAGCCAGAAATATGTGAGGTAGCTAGAGTAGAGCAGTTAAATCTACTCTAGAGCCAAAAGTATCAAAGCGGCTGCCAAGGGTTAGAGGAAGTGAGTAGTACGGTCTGATGGGCAGTTTTCAGTTCAAGATGATGAAAAAGTTCTGGAGATAGATGTTTGGATGGCTGCACCACAATTTGAATGTACTGTAATGCCACAAAATTGTAGAATTATACATGGTTTAAGAGGTTAGGGTGGAGATCGGTGGCAAAGGGTTTGAGTAGCATGTGCAAGGCCCTGAACCCAGTCCTCAGCACTCAAAAATGAGGTGGAAGAGACTTAAATTTTACATTGTATACATTTTCCACAATGAAAAGAATGGAAAAACTCAATATGGTAATGTTATTTAAGTTTTACCACAATCAAAAAAATAAAACGGGATGGATTGCAAGGGATGAATTTGGCAAGACAAGGAGACAATGACCTCATTTCCTTGATTGTCCACATAAATAAAGCATTATCTATAACATGGGGAAAAAATTCATTTGAAACAGAAATATTTGTCTATCTTTAACCTATAAGCATTGAATCACTCAATTTCATTTTAAAAAATAGTAACAACATGTGTTTGCTAAATTTATTCAATTTTATTCAACATAGATTGTTTAAACCATTTAACAGGAAAATAAGTATCCTAACATCCTATTGTCTGTAGACAGTATACTTTAATTCCTAGCTGTTAAAATGTTTCTGTTTGAAAGTGGGACTATGAAATAATAATAAACTGCTTGCAAATAGCTTAAAAATTAAATGTTTCAAAAGCACTAAATATATCAATTACATCAAAACTAGTTATGTGATGCTGATATGAAGAAACCCTAAGGTATATACAAGGTTCAAAGTGAAGACGATGGGAAAAGTGAACTGTGATCTGTTCATGGTGGGGTACAGAGAGGTGGCAGTTCACTTCTCAGAAAATAAAAACACCTTGATATGCAATCTAAGGTTTCTCCTGATTTTTTACCATTCTCAGCTCACCCTGTATTTTATTTTTCATTTTATTGTTCTAGGGGAGAAAGCCTGAAAGTAGGAAGAGATGATAGGAATAAACTAGCTAACAAAAGAAAAAGAAACTATCGTTCATTGTGCTCTCCTTACATTGAACCCGAAGGGCATCATCATGAAATGCTAACGACCCCACAACTAAATTCCTGATCTAATCTAATGTAAGTGACCAGGAAATTATCGATAAATTATACCTGCAAGCTGAATCCTTCAGAAACCATTGACTGTAATACAGCTCAGCAGCGAAATACAGAGACATGAACCTTGGTCCCAGGGTGTAACAGTAAGTTGTTCAACAGCTTTCTAGTCGAAGAAGTGAGGCCACCTAAAGAACTTTAAACCTAAGTGCTCACTAAACATAGACAACGCCAAGGTTTTCATGCTGCACTGCACAGCACAAGGAGATAACTATGTAGTCTGCCGAAAACCAAGGGTTTAAAGGTACAACTTCAGAACCAGGAGAAGGCTCACTGGGTAAAAGCACTTGCTTGCCCCAAATGTCACAACCAGAATTTGATCCCCAGGAGCCATATGTTGGGACACCCAACTCTTTCAAATTGTCCTCTAACTTACATACCCACACCCACACGCATACAAAATAAATAAAATGGAAAAATATTAACTAAAAGATACAATTTTACAATAGTTTCTTGAGAAAAATAGAATAAGAAACTAATTTAGCTGTGTGAATACCAAAAACTCCTGTAAAACAGTCGTTATTCCAAGATCCCAATGGCAAATGTGAAGGACTCTGAATTGGACCATTTCAACTATATGGCCTCCCTATAACCATAACAATGAGCGCGCGCACACACACACACACACACACACACACACACACACACACACACACAGAGTCAATCATTTTGACTGATTCTTGGCAAGTGCTCCCAGAACCAGATTATAAAACATTAAGCTGGGACAATCCTATGTTCCCCCTCATGCACATTATTCTAAAAAATTCCTCTTTAGTTCTCTGCAATCAAACTCTTTCCAAAAATAAGTAAATAAATAAATAACAGAAAACACCTGGATGCTAGGATATGTAATATACACACTCAGCAGATTTTCACCCCAAAATGTGGCCTCACTCTTCTGGAGGCAAAAGATCTTCATAACCCCCTCTTCTGCAGTTACCACTTTCCCTAAACCGCAGGCCTTCCTGACTTGCAGCAGGGCCAGGCCAGATTACGGTTATGTGGTAGATCTGTCAGGCAAGTTTTGACAGAGCCTCAAAATAGACCCTGGACACCATCCAGGGAAAGTGCCACTCAGGAGTTCCAGCTTCACCACACTTGAGCCTCTCAGTAGTTATTTCTCTCTGGTCTCTCATTTCAAAAGGACAAAGGCTCCTGGACCTCACCCTAGGCATGAGTCACCTATAGAACTTCAAATTTAAAGTTTGAAACTCCCTTGGTCTGCTCATCAACTCTAAATCTATACCTACTTCCTGCTTTGACAAAGGAATCCACCAACAGTGCTCTGGATTGCAAAGGAATTTCTGGCTCTTGGGTTCCATCATGTATTCTACTTTAAACAGACAAACTAGGATGTGGAAGATGAAGAAACGGTGGGTCATTTCTTTCTCCTATGACTAATATCAGTTAACTTTAGCAGAGCAAAAACATAAACTATACAAAAGTTGTTTTTTATTTTTTGTTGTTTTCTGTATGTAGCCCTAGCAGGCCTAGACTTCACAGAGATCTGTCTCTGCCTCCCAAGTGCTGGGATTAAAGGTGTGCACCACCACACCCAGCTATATAAAAGTTTTTAATTAACAGAAAACATAAACTATGAAACAAGCCTATAAGGTACAGCCATTTTACCAAATATAAGTGGTTTGTGTTTGTCAACACCAGACTTCAACTATGGTATTTTGATATTTACCAGTTCAAATTAATCATATTCCAAATTATCTTAAGTTGACTTATAAAACACATTTGCAATTTTATTTGAGACAAGGTCTTATTACATGCTGTTAGACCATGGTAGTCTCAAACTCTCAATCACCTGGCTTAGCCTCCCAAATGCTAACAACAGATGCATGATATGAACCCAGTTCACAATAAAGTAATTTTTAATTCTTCCTCCTCTTGTGGCTGAGAAAACATTAGCTTCTATTATAAAATAAAGTCTAGTATAAAATGAATTTCTCATGTTCACAACCTGAGTATCAACCTCACAGTCATATATTCAAAACTACATTCCACAGATATATTTATAAACTGCCAAAAACTTGTTTAAAAGTTTTTTTATAGCACTGTTTATAGAAGAACAAAAATGATCTAATGTTTACTAATAGGGAATTAGTAAAACTATAGAAAATTAATAAATCCAGTCTTTTTACAGTAAAATGAGATTGGAGTAGGTGCCTATACAGAAAAAAAAATCTCAGCTACAATTCAGGTAAACGACACTTGTAGACACATGCAACTGTGTATGTACCTGAGAATTTAGAGGAGGAAACAAACAAAGAGCCCATTAACCATGGTAGCTTGGACAGGAGAGAGGTGTATGGGAAGTCAAAAGTTTGTGACAGATTCTTTTACATGTTTTATCCATCTTTGAAAGGTTTACAAATGTCACTGAGCCCACACCATCAGCATTTCTTTCTCTGTAGGTCATTGTCCCTCTTTCCACCATCTCCGTTTTTACCTATTTCTTTCCCTACCTCTAGACTAAAACAAGAGCACACGCAGGTTGCAAGTCTCAGTGGCTGTCCAAGAAAGCGCATTCTCTCTTAGCTCTCCATGCCAACCACAGAATAAGTAAATAACTGAACAAACGAAAACATATAGCACATAAGCCCAGTTTTATAATTTATGGTTTTAGTATAAAATATAATTGTTTTTAAGTCTAGACTAATTTACTGTTGACCAAAAGTTTGAAAGGTTAAAGTGCAAAGTGCAATGTCAGTCACTCGTTTTCAAGATAGTCCTACTATCTATTAGCTTTCAGGGGGAAAATGGAGAAAAGGACTAAGATAGTTTACTCACAGAGAAAACCCTGCTCTATTCCTTTCCTTCTAAGGTTTTAAAAGCTGAGCTTTGAATGATGATCAGAGTATTCTTTATCTGCAAACTTGATAAGGTAGTATGTCTTCCCAGGTAAGGGACCGATTCCATTCGCTCTCCAGACAGAAAACAACTATCTAAAAGGAAAAGACTACAAACCATATTGTTTTATAGGGACAATAGATAGCACTCCTTGAAAAAGGACAGAAGAATTTTATTTCCTTTTAAACAACCCTCACCAATGCTCACACCATGCATAAGAAGTATCACCCCACCTCATCATCATATCATCAATTCTGCTCCTTTTCACTCTAGGAACAGGCTAGTAATTCACAAAGACCTTTGCAAGAAATCACTCCCTCCTTCTTCCTAAATTAATGAAAAAAAAATTGTTTTTGTATTGTAAAAGAGCGATACCTTGCCAAATATATTTTCTCTTTTCCCTTTATTATGGAGATGCTTTAATCCTAACCTAAAAAGAGTTCCCTTATGTATTTATGCATCAAGACTGTTCCCGCCGGGCGGTGGTGGCGCACGCCTTTAATCCCAGCACTCGGGAGGCAGAGGCAGGCGGATCTCTGTGAGGTCGAGCCAGCCTGGCTACAAGTGAGTTCCAGGAAAGGCGCAAAGCTACACACAGAAACCCTGTCTCGAAAACCCAAAAAAAAAAAAAAAAAAAAAAGACTGTTCCCAATGAAGGCTTTCACAAGGGATTTTCCAAAGGGAATCTCTGTTTACAAGGAACAGAAACTCTTAAGTCATCATCTTATCAGCTGGACAAAAACAAAAAGCAACATTAGGGAACACTCTGAATATAAGAATGGATACCCAAAGTGGAAAAAATGCCAAAATGTAGCCAAAGAATTAAAGGAATGTCTGTCTTAAGGAACAATAAAGTAAACGATATTACTTTCCAATTGATCAACAGGACTTCTAACTGCCAATCAAAGTAAAATAGGCAGGTCTCTAAAAACAACAACAACAAAAACAAAAACAAAAGAAACCGGGTAAACAAGGTCATCACTATCAAGAACTATAGGATTCAAAGTTATTTTGCATCTCATTTTGACAGACTAAAATGATCAAATTACACTGCTGCAATAAAAAGTTATTTCTAGTTTGAAATTAGTCAATTCTAAAAATAAACCAAAACTTCAATACACAATTCCTTCCAGAACAGAACAGAAGTTAGTATAGTCTCATTCAACATTTTTCAGGATAGAATGCCAAGTGCTACAGCTTCCCACTCAAAAAGCTATTTTATATAGAACAGACTCTTCCACAGTACTTTTTCGTACCTTAGTGTTGGTAGCTCTCCTTCCCACTGACATTTATTTGGCATCTAAACCCCTTCATTTGTCTTCCCACATCTGGTTAAAAAAAAGGGGGAGGGGGTTAAATTGCAGCAGTCCATTTAGTAACTAACAAAGAATGATAAATCAAAACATTCTGCAAGTTTTGAAGCTTTATTTCCATACCGTAGTGCATGACAATAACCACAGAGCAACAAACAGAACCAAACATTATACATCCCTCGCTATAAAAGGAGTAAAAATTATCTAATTAAATGGGGAGAGACAAACTTGGCTTTCCACTGTTTCAATGTGAAGATCTGTATCAATGATTCACACATTGAGTGTGACCTAACTTCCTACATGAATCACACTTTCCGAAATTCTTATTCGGTATGAGTGTATTAAATACGAGGTCATCGTCTCTCTGTAGTTGTTAAACAGAGCATGATGTTGGTTAAATCGGGCTAACTCTGAAGATATTCAAGCCATGGTAAACCTGGCCAACTCTCCCTGCAACATTATGCATTCTCCAGTAATTGCAGCTTTTCACACCTACTCCTGGAGCACACACTGGGGGGGGGGGGGGGGGGGGAGAGACACGTCAAACACTGATTAAGAATGTATCCATCCATACCCTGCACTCCATCTCCTCGTTTCCTTACTGCATCTCTTCCCATTGTGATAACACAACACAAATAGCAGTCACTCTGTTATCCTTACACAGTTTTGAATCAACCTACTGTACAAAAAACTGTGGCAAAAATGCTGAGTCACTAAATGGAAAAATAAAAAAGAGCTACAAATAGTGGAAGTTTAGGATGCCCTTTAGCCGTGTTCCAGCATTTTGTTTGTACGTCTCGGGGTGGGGAAAAAAAAAAAAACACATAAAGCAAACATTTGAACTTTTCTCCTTTGGGTTTTCTTATGTCCCCTGCTTCCTGCTGGATATCCACAGCAAAGGCAAACCAGGCCTGGCTGGAACTATGGAACTCCACTCCACAATGTGGGTGTAAATAACGCCCCGTATTAGTCAAGCATTAACCCTGACCGTCCTGCCCCGAGCCTGTTAAGCCCGCGCTTCAATTCAGATCAAGAAGGAAGCAAGGCAAGGGGGGGAATCTCATTAAAAAAAGCTACGCCCTCCACCGGCTTGACACCGTTCCCGGGGTGGCGGCTCCTCCTGGGACAGACTGAGGACAGAGTCTGAGGGAGTGTGGCGCTGGGAACGAGCAACGGGAGCTGGGGCACCCAGCTGTCCCAAGTGATGCCCGGTCCAAGGGGCGTAACCCCTTCTTCCCTCGCGGGGGGCCGGAGAAGCGGGAGCCGGCGAGCCGCTATGCGACCCCCAGTCCGGAGCCGCCCCGGGGCAGCTCCCCGGGACAGCCGGGCCCGCCGCCTGCTCTTACCTGCGTGTGGAGCGGGCTGAGGCTGCGGCGCCGCCCGGAAGGGCCGGAGCGGCCGCCCGGGAGCGGGGCAGGGGCGCGGCGGCCACACTCTGTCCCTACCCCGTCCACCGCGCAGGCCGCGGGGAGGCAGAAGAAAGGCTCCTCGCGCCGCGGCCGGTCGTGCAGTCACACGCAGGGTGCCCTTCGCGCCGCGGCCGGGACGGCGAACAAGACCCGGGATGAGCCGCAGCCCGAGCGGCGGCTGCAGCTGCGGCGGTGGCGGGGCAGAGGGGCGGGGCCACCGGCCGGCGACCCGCTCACCCGGAAGTAGTTGTGGCAGGCGGGCGGCGGGTGGACCGGCGCGCGCCACACATAGGCTTGCTGCCTGGCCGGCGGGGCGCCGGGGTCGCATCAGAGGATGGAGCGGGTGGCAGGGAAGGCGACTCGCTCTCGCTCAGGCCGGGCCTGGCCCCGAGAGTTGGTACCGGAGCCTCGCGAGGCCGCACTTACCGTAATTTTGGTCTCTAAGCGGTCTGGCGGGAGGGCTTGGGGTAAGTGAGACACCTGGCGCGCCGACGGTGGGAAAGGATGTGGAGGGTGGGTGTGGCGGAACGAGATGAAAATACCTGATTTTAAAGGAACTCCCAGCTGAGGCTGTGGGGCAGTTAATCGGGTGCTCGCTTGGTGTGCCTGTAGCCCTGGGTTCCATTCCCACCATAAAGCCAGGTATGATGCCCTACACCTGTTGTAGGTTCAGGTACCCTGAAGCCTGTAGCAGAGCGCGGGAGTTTGAATCACCATAGTGAGACCCGTTCACACACACACACACACACACACACACACACACACACACACACACACAGGCACGCACACCACACACACACACAGGCACGCACACCACACACACACACACACACACACACACACACACACAGGCACGCACACCAAATTGTGGACCTGTCCTTCAATCCCAAAGTGTCTGGAAACCCAGCAGGTTCAAAGTTCAAGGCACCGGACTTACCTCCTAATTGAGCAGGTGAACTTGAGCAGATAAACAAGGTGATGACAGGCTGTCGTGGAACTCAGCAGCAAGCAATGAGGAGAAAATTTTGAGGGTGAGGTCTCTGGCTGGGGAAGATGGTCAGAGAAGACCTCTAACAGGAAGTGATAGCTGAGCAGGTTTCTGGGGGAAAGGGCACAAAATGCTCTTGGACTCAACCTCCCACCTACAAAGATTGCAGATTTCAGAAACCCACGAATAAGCCCACAGATTCCATGTTAGGGTTTTGTCTAATGGCTTCTAGAAGGACTTTCTGGATTGCCCATCCCACTGAGACATCAAAGGCTTGATCAACCTTAATGTCCCTGGGGATGTCACTACGGCATCAATCCTGAAGGTTCAGCACACAGGGGAAAGTGTGCTAAGACAAACTGTGTGTGTATCTGTCTGTCTGTCCACATACACACTTGGCATACATGGGGGACAACCTTGGGTGTTGTTCCTCAGGAGCCATACTCCTTGGTTCTTTTTTAAGACATTAAATCTCTCATTGACCTGGAACTCACCAGGTCGGCTAAGGCGGCAGCCTCTCCAGGGCTGGGATTACAGGAATGCGCCACCACACCTGGCTTTCTTTTTCTGTAAAAATAGGCATTGAGGTAGAGTTCTGAAGCAGCTTTAGAAGTTCACTCTTGCTGTTCCTTCATATTTTGCCATCTCTTTGGCAAGAAAAACAACAGCTGCACCTCTTGTTGTAAGAGTCTGAGATCAAATGATTCGAATCTTGTGGAGAATGTTGTAGACTGACACTAACATTTTGTCATTACAAGGAGTTCCTGACTCGGTCTATGACCCTGGATTGTATCGTAGGCATTCTTTCTCTGCACATTAACTATTTCTTTCTGCCAAAAATATCTGTTCCCAGATCTTTATGGAATATTTTGACATGTGAATGCCCCAGGTCTGTGTGGGCTGGCTGCTCTGGGGACATATTAATAGATGAAGGAAATTTTTGCAAATGTTTATGCAATTTTGGAGAATGAGATGGCTGGATCTGTGCATATTTATTCTTTCCACAACAAATCATAGTTTTCCTTGATGATGCCAAAAAATAAAATTATTCCTTTTTTAATAACAAATACTCATTGCTGTGTTTACTTACCTGATTCAGGTATTATACTTTTTTATTTCTACTATTATGTTTGTTTGTTTGTTTGTTTGTTTGTCTTTTGAGACAGGGTTACTCTTTTGTTAACAGTCCTGGCCATCCCGGAACTCTATTTGTAGACCAGGCTGGCCTTAAATTTACAGAGATCCGACTGCTTCTGCCTCCTAAGTGCTGAGATTAAAGACATGCACTACCACCACCCAGCTATTTCTACTATTGTAATAGGTGAAAATTGATATATTTTTAACATAAATTTCTCTTAATGGCATTAATGTGTTTTTCATGTTTCTCTTTTCATATTTTTAGACAAATTTGTCTTGGCAAAAGCAATACTATGTTTCTTTATTTGGAACACATATCTGGAAACATCATTAGTTCAAACATTAAAAATAAGCTACTAAAAGTTGTGTTTGCTTGCACAAGATCAAGCCAATCAAAAATTCAGCATGGATGGCAGAGGAACTCCTGAGACCTCAACCCTTGTAACCAAGAGCTATTGACAGTTGTTGGCTGCTGAAGAAAGGAGAGAAACTGCTTTGTAGACGTGGCCATGCCCCAGCACCTGGCCCCACACCTGTGTACATATAGTCAACAATAATTGGACTCAGGAGTGGAAAGATGGCTCAGTGGTTAAGAACACATACTGCTCTTTCAAAGGACTGAAGTTTGACTCCTAGCACCCACCTTCTGTGGCTTACAACCATCTGTAACTCCAGCTCAAAGGAAATCTGCCACCTCTGGCCTCATTGGGCACCTGCACTCATGTGTACATATTCACACAGAGACACACATATATGCATAATTAAACATAATAAAAAATAAATCAGAGCTAATAATTGGTCAGGACTATTACTACTAATAATTTTAAAGTTGAAAGGAGAATGGACTAGGAGTTCCCAGGGAGAAGGTAGAGGGAGGTAGTGGGTGGGGGTAGATAAGATCGAAATACATTATGTGCATATATGAAATTTTCAGAGAATAGAAAGATCTTTTAATGGGCTGCTTGGGCTAAGGCGATGGGTCCACAACTAAAGCACTTGATGTGGCATGAAAACCAGAGTTCGTATGCCCAGAATCCACATAAATGCCAGGCAAGTGTGGAGTTCATTTGTAATACTAGCATTAGAAAGCAGAGACAGGGTCTCCAGGGCAGACTGGCTAACCAGACAAGTCATATCCATGAGCTTTGTGTTCAACTGGAAAACCCTGCCTCATGAATATGGTGGCAAACACCCACACGTATGTGAACACAAATGCACATTATTCACATACACAAGAAAAAAATAGGCTGCCACTTTGTAAGTCTAATATTGTGTGTGTGTGTGTTGGGGCATTTTTAAATTTTTTGTTTTCTCTTTATAAGCCTATGGAAACTGGGTAATATAATTGCCATAGGCTATGTAGGTCTATTTTGTATTCTTATAAATTTTCCTTGTCTAGATTTACTGTTTTCTTTTGATGTCATCTCTCTGTGTGTGTGTGTGTGTGTGTGTGTGTGTGTGTGTGTGTGTGTGTGACCCAAATTTCATTAGTATCATCTTATATACCTATAGTCATTTGTTTTGTTTTATTGTTTTTCAAGACAGGGTTTCACTGTAGCCCTAGCTGTCCTAGAACTCACTCTGTAGACCAGGCTGGCCTTGAACCCAGAGATCCACCTGCCTCTGTCTCTGCCTCCTGAGTCCCGGAATTAAAGGTGTGTGACGCCACCACCCAGCTCCTATAGTACATTCTTATCTAGACTTTAGTTTTTGTTTCATATCAAAAAGGCGCCACTTTCCAGTCCTTCACTCCTGTGTGATCCACTCAGTTATATTTGATTGGCTCTTTTCCTTCACTAAATAAGCAGGTGTCAATAGCTAGCTAATAAATCTGCCATGGTTCTCATCTCAAGCTAAGTTTATTTTCCAAAATTCTACCAGAGTCAGATATGGTGGTTGTGTTAGTTACTTGTCTATTACTGTGATAAAACACCATGACTGAGACTCCATATAGAAGGAAGGGTTGTTTGGGCTTATGGTTCTAGAGGGACAAGATGCCATCACCGTCACAGGGAAGGGTCAAGCATGGCAGCTGGAGCAGCAAGCTGAGTGCTCAGATCTTGATCCATAGGCATGAAGCAGAGAGAACAACCTATAAATGAGTCTTTGAACTCTGAAAGCCCAACCCAGTGGCATACTTCCTTCAGCAAGCCACACCTCCTAATATTGTGTTTGTGTGCATTTTTAATTTTATTTTTAAACCTCACCACCAAATGGTGACCAGATATCCAAATACATGAGCCTATGTGGAGCACTCTCAATCAGACCACCACAGTGACTCACTCCTGTAATCCTGCACTTGAAGGGCTGAAACAAGGGATTACTGAAAGTTAGGCCAGCCTGGCTAACAAGTAAGAGCCTACCTGTTAATTAATTATTTCCAGACAGACAACAAAATTGAAAATTACTCATTTGAAAGATTTTTTTTTTGCTTCTGCTTATACTGTTCCATGCCATCCTACCCTCAGTAAGTTCTATAAGCCTGTGTGTGCATTTTAATGCATCTGATCACAAATATTTTTAGAGGTTAGTGTTGAAGTAAAAGGAAAGAGAGTCCTTCCTCACTTGGCTGGAGAGAGAAAACAGTTTAAACACTGCTGGTTGGTTCTGTCAACTTGATACAGACTTAGATGCTTTTCTACTACTGTGACAAATCACATGGCCAAGGTAACTTACAGAAGAAAGCATTTAGGGACTTAGAGTTTCAGAGGGTGAGTCCATTGCCATCATGACAGGGAGAATGGCAGTAGGCAGCAGACATGGCACTGGAGCAGAAGCTGAGAGCTCACATCTGATTCACAAGCAGGAGGCAGAAAGCTAAGTGGCTATAACATGGACTTTTGAAACCTCAAAGCCAGCCCACAGTAAAGCATCAACAAGGCCATGCTTCCTAATCCTTCCCAAACACTTCCACCACCTGCGGTCCAAGCAATCAAATGAATAAGCCTTTGGGAGCCATTCTTATTCAAATTATCACACAAACTTAGACATATCTGAGAAGAGGGATATTAATTGAGAAAATGCCTTCATTAGAATTTCTGTAGGCAAATCTGTGAAGCATTTTCATGATGATGATTGGGGTGGGAGGGTCCAGCTCACTGGATGGTGCCACTCCTGAGCAGGTGGTCCTGGGTTGTATGAGAAAGCAGCTGAGCCAGTAAGAAGCAAACCCATGGCTTCTGCTTCAGATCCTGTCTCCACGTTCCTGCCCTGACATAAGTCAGGAATGGACTGTTACCTGAAGTAAGGTTGCTTTTTGTCGTGGACTTTATTACAGCAATAGAAACCAAACTGGAACAAATACCTAAGCATCAAAAGGAGAATGCCATAGCCTTTAATGCAGAATCGCAAGTAACTCTGGCTCTGCACAGATTCTTCCAGAAGGGGCAGTTTGCCTAGGAAAAAACAAGGAAGTATAAAGTACTTTCTTTAGTCTTAAAAGTGAGGAAAGATTGATAAGAAGGAAGAAGCTGTTTCGATATCAGTTTCATTTGAATGCCTTATCACAGATAATCAAGTGGTAGCTGTTTCTGCACTTATAAATGAGCAATAAAACTTCTTGTCATCCATTGCATACCAAGCACACAGGCAGTAGAAACATGACCATAAAATAAGACCTCTCCCCTTAAGGAGATTTAGATTTATTTTGATGGGTATGCAGGTTTTGCCTGCATGTATGTATGTGCACCACATGCATGCTTGGTACCCTCAGAGGTCAGATCCCCTGGAAATGGAGTTATGGATTGTTGTGAGCTACCAGGGGTGGCTGGGAACTGACCCTGGTTCTTCTGCAAGAGTAGCAAGTGCTCTTAACCATTGAGCCATCTCTTCAGCCCCTAAATACACTTTGAAATGACTGTGATACTCTTTCTATGTTCCAGATACTTCCTCAATGGAAGTGGAGATCCAGCAGGAAGGAGGAAAGATGTGGGGGTTTTGTTGTTCTTTGTTTTCATGAGACTTGCTGTCCTGTAAGAGAGTCAACCTTACAAAGGAACTTTACAGCCCAGCAAGTCTGAATAGGTGTGCACTGTCACGAAAGCACAAAAATATGTGGTTCCTTACCTAATACAGTGAGTCAGGTGTAGAGCACACACTAATATAGTGTGGCAGGTGTAGAGCACACACTTATAATCCCAGCACTGCAACACTTAGAAGGCTAAGAAAAGGACCATGAGCTTGAGGCCACTCTGAAGATCCCATCTCAAAAAGGGGAGGGGGATTGCAAGACGGCTCAGAGGGTAAAGCACTGACTGTACCATCCTGATCACCTGAGTTCGTTGCGAGACCCCACAGCCTCTGGCCTCCACTCTCCCGTGCGGCATGCTCACACCCACACTCACATCATACACACACAATAACGAATGAATTTTTAAATGGCTGCATTCATCTTGTACAGGGAAGAAGGGAGCCGTGGGAAGGTGAGGGCTAGAAAGACGACTAGATGTCCTAAGAGAGTTGACTGGAGAAGTAAAGGGAGGCTTAGGGAGGAAGAGTTGCCCTTTAAGAAGGTAAAACAGTATAAAATGGTTTCTGCATAGCCCAAGCGCCTATAGGCAGCGAAGCATCTGCCTTCGGGAAGCCCAGCCCCAAAGGAAGGGTAGAGCAGTGGGAATAGTTACGGCAGTTGAGAAGGTCCTCAGTCAGGAAGCATGGAAGGATGGTTTGGAGCAGAGAAGGACATTCTGGGGAGAGAGGAATAAAACTTACATGTTGTGAATTTTTTATTATGTAAGACATTATACAAATTATGTCATTTAACTTACACATGATGTCTTTGGAGAAGCATCCAGTGCAGTAAGACTTAACATTAGCTTTCACTTAGCATGTTGTTTCCCCAGGTTATTAAATAGTCTTTAAAACAGTTGATGAATCATAACAGTCCTGCATCAAAATGAGCCATGACTTATTCTACTCATTCCCTATGTCTGGACCTTGTGACTTTTTCTCATCAAAAATGCTATTATTGAAGAGTCTTGTCTCTCTGGTAACGTCCATAGGGAGGACTATTTTAGCTGGTTTGCTATAAATAAACTTTAGGCAGGAAGAGCAGTTAGGCTATCCTAGTAACTCAGGGTTAGAAGAAGTAATTTCAGTCTAAAGAAATTTTGAATAGAAACAGCAAGACTTTGCTTAGAGAATGGATTCAGGGTATGAGACAAAGGGCAATAGATAAATAACACTTGAGGTTTGGGACCTTGAGTGCCCAGAAGGATTGGGTTGCCATCAATCAAAGTTTGGAAGTCAGAGAAGGTCTACAAGATTTCGAGAAATAATCTCCCCAGACATTCTGAGCTCCAGATACCTGGTAGATATCTGAGCAGGAATGTCAAGTCCACACTATGCAAATCATTAATTCATGAGACACCTACATAGGAAATACAAACATGCATATTAGGAATATGAGCATATTAGGAATATGAGCAGTACCTTGAGAATTAAGTGGAGCTGTTGAGGGTTTAAGGCCTCTTACCCTTTGGTGTAGGTGGTTGTGTTTGTAGATAGTTATCAATTTATATCCATTCAGATCTTTATATATCTTAATATAATTAAAATATAATTATTATTAATATAATTACTATGTCCAATTCACTTGTTTGCAAAAGAGTTTATACTTTAATTTTGTTCATTTGTTTTTTGAGACAAGGTCTCACTGTATAGTCCTAGCTGACTTGGAACTCACTATGTAAACCAAACTGGCTTTGAACCCACAGAGAACCACCTACTTCTGCTTCTTGAGTACTGAGATTAAAGGTATGCAACATCATGCTCAACTATTCTTTTTAAGATTAATTTTTGTGTATGAGTGTTTTGCCTACATGCATGTCTGTTCACCACATGTGTGCCTGGTGCCCATGGAGTGCAGAAGAGGGCATTGGATCCCCTGGAACTATAGCTATGGATAGCTGTGAGCCACCACATGGGTGCTGGGAATTGGACCCAGATCCTCTGAAAAAGCAGCCAGTGCTCTTAACTGCTGAGCCATCTCTCCAGCCCTCCCCACTCCTTGAAAATACTGGTTTTTATCTTCCCAAGATTATGTTTTTTTGAGGAAAGATCTATTTTCTATACACCATAATACCATGTCCCTAAAACACATTTACAATGTTCATAGAATAAAATAAAATACCTAAATATAAAGTGCGGTGGGATAATTCTTTTGTACACTATAAAGATTTGTCACTCGAATTGATTTAATAAAACACTGATTGGCCAGTAGCCAGGCAGGAAGTATATGCAGGGCAACCAGACTGAGAATGTTGGAAAGGAGAAGGGCAGTCAGAGTCGACAGCCAAACACAGAGGAAGCAAGATGAGAATGTTGTACTGAGAAAAAGTACCAAGCCATGTGGCTAAACGTAGATAAGAATTATGGGTTGATTTAAGTGTAAGAGCTAGTTAATAATAAGCCTGAGCCACCAGCCGGGCATTCATAAGTAATATTAAGCCTCCAAGTCAATTATTTGGGAAGCAGCTGCTGGGTATTTGGGAATAGACAAACAGGAGAGAAACATTCCGCCTACAATAGAGCTTTTTGTTTCTTCTGTTTTTATAAAAGGTCAACTTTTGTTATTTTAAGACAGAGTCTCACTCTGTATTCCTGTCTAGTCTGGTCTCACTGTGCAGCCCAGACTGACCTTATGATGATCACTACACACAGATTTCAGTTTTCTTACTTATAAATATTTAATTTAGACACATTGAAGTGCCCTAGGAAAATAAAGACTAAGGTAGAGTTTTCAATCCATTGCAACTTGTGGTCATTTCAGCTCAGGAATGAAAAGAACCTTCTGCAGCAACAAAAATCCCATGGCTCCTCCATACTGGCTTTATTCTCAGACTCCTGAGGCACCAAGAAAGTTCTTAATAACTTCAGTTTTACATACACTCTAGATCCCTCAAGAAAGAGATTCTCCTAGGAGCCCTGGTGTTACTTTCCCACTGAAAGGATTACTTTCCCATTCCTTAGGGCAGTGGTTCTCAACCCTCCTAATGCTGGGACCCTTTAATTAGGTTCCTCATTTTGTGGTGACCCCCAACCATAAAATTATTTTGTCTTGACTTCATAACCGTAACCACAATATTCTTCCAAAACAGACTGGCACGCACACCTTTAATCCCAGAATTTGGGAGGCAGAGGCAGGCCGATTTCTGTGAGTTCAAGGCCAGCCTGGTCTATAGAGCTAATTCTAGGACAGTCAGTGCTACACAAAGAAACCTGTATCTAAAACAAAACAAAGCATAAAAAAAGGAAGAAAAAGAAAATGGGATGAATGGTCAGAAACAGTGTCTGCTGTACCAGTTACACAAAAGCCTGAGCCTCCTCAAGCCTAGGGTGTGGTGGCACATTTATAATCCCAACCCTGGGGAGGCTGAGGAAGAAGTGTTAAATCCAAAGCCAGTCTGTCTTGAAGAATACTATGGTTTAAATAGACACTTGGTTCCCAGCTGGGGTGGGGTTTGGGGAGCTTGTGGAATGTTAGAGAGAAAAGGTGCCTAGGAGACTGACATGGGCTGCTGGAAGCCGGCCTTGAAGTTTCAGCTGAGAACTGTTTTGCCTGATCCACCAAGATATGAAGAGCCCAGACCACACACACCGACCACCATGAGCTCTGCCGTGATGGACTGACGTTCCCCTAAAGCATAAGCCAGAGTAAATCCCCCCTTCCTTATGTTTCTTCCGTTAAGTATTTGATCACAAAAGTGAGAATCGTAACTAGGGAAAGGAGAAGAAGAGATTTGTCTTGACGCCTACTTTGAATGCGTCCCAATTTCATGCCCCGAACTCGATCATCAGGCTGTTAAAGAACAAGTTCGCATTGCTGTGTGTCACCAAAAAAGTAAACATTAAGGCATGACTACAGAAGTGAACCATCTGGAACGGTCAGTATTTCAGCACTTCACTTTCCAAAACACTCCCACCTGGCCTTGCAGGTTGTTTCTTGTCTTTATAGTTCCTTCCTATTGTCAGTTTGCAGGAAAGTGTTCATTTGCTTTCCGTCAATGCCCTGGGGACAGGGTGGCTGCTGACTTAGCCGACAGTGAATCAGCTGGAAGGATCTCGAAAATGCATCTACAGATAGGTTCCTTTCTAGCTTCACTGCTTCCTCTTTATACCAAAACATTATTTCCTCCACCTGGTGTGTGAGCCACTTCATGTAACACCATTAACGTCATTTAAATTCTGCTGCAGACACCACCAACCATTATGTCCAACTACAGAGGAACAGACACAGAAAACATGGTTCATATACAAATGGAATATTTTTAGCCAAGAAGAGTGAAGTTAGTCAAGCGGTGGTGGCGCACGCCTTTAATTCCATCACTCAGGAGGCAGAGGCAGGCGGATCTCTGTGAGTTCAAGGCCAGCCTGGGCTACAGAGTGAGTTCCAGGACAGCCAGGGCTACACAGAGAAACCCAGTTTTGAAAAACAAACAAGCAAACAAAACGTGAAGATATGTCACTTGCAGGAAAATGGATGCAACTGGTTGGAGGTTCTGTTAACCGATTAAGCCAGGCCCAGAACGATGAGCATCTATCTTTTCTCTCATTTACAGTTCCTGGATTTCATATAGTTACATGAAATCGTGCATATATAAAATGAAAATAGAAGTAAAATTGTCTAGGGAACAAAGGGCACAGATGAGAGGGGAGGGGCATGGCAAGGGGGAGATGGGAGTAGGAGGGCTTGCTCGATGGGCAGTATACCCTGTCTGGAAAGTTTTCAAACGGAAGTAGAGAAAGGAGCTTACCGGAGAACACCTGCCACTTTGGTATAAACAGAGCTGGAGACGGTCTCTGGAGTTGGAGATGGTCCCCCTCATTTCCTACTTGTTCTAAGAAGTACTTGGAGTCAATGAGGTGTAGTGGGTAGCCATTCCAGCTTTGATCTGGAATATTGTCAGCCAAAGGAAGTGAATGGTTTCTAGAGTCACCTTATAAGCTGGTGCTGGGCACAATGCGGGGCAGCTTGTGTTAACAAGCATGTTGGAGGGAACCTCCACTCTGTGGCCCATTCACCAGAATTGTAGAAACTGGCTTTAGATACTTAAAATGGGACATAATAATGAAACAAATAGAATGTAGCTATTATATTTTCTATTACAGGAATGACAGAATATGTATTTGAATATACAAAGCTGTTACTGAACAGTGTGTTCTACATAATCTCAATCTTGTTAACTATTACACACAGAATAATACTAAATAAAAGACACTGGATGTTAACCTTAATAAATGGAATTTCTGGGGATTGAGCCATCAGCGCTTGGTTAAGAGCATAAATCGCTTTTGTAGAGAGCTCCAATTTGGCTTCCAATACCTGTGTGGAGCTCAGAACTACCTGTGACTCCTGCTCCAGGGGATCTAACACCTCCTTTGGTCCCCACTGATGCTGTGCTCATGTACACTAAGACTTGCACACATTCATATACATAATTAAAAATAAAATCTTTTTTTTAAAAGATTTATTTATTTATTATGCATACAATGTTCTGTCTGCATGTATGCCTGCAGGCCAGAAGAGGGAGCCAGATCTCATTACAGATGGTTGTGAGCCACCATGTGAGTGCTGGGAATTGAACTCAGGACCTCTGGAAGAACAGTCAGTGTTCTTAACCTCTGAGCCATCTCTCCAGCCCAAAAAATAAAATCTTTAAGAAATAAAGTTACTGGTTATTTTAATTTTTGCTTTCTTAAGTATCCCAAAATGAAATATACTCTACCTGTAGTCAGATGAATTCATTTTTTAAAGAAAAATAATTATAATGATGCTGTACAGGGTCTGAATATTTGTGTCTGCTTAAAACTCCGAATTTTAAATCCTAACCACCAAAAAGATGGCATTTAGTTATAGAACCCTTAGAGGTGATTAGGTCATGATGGCAAAGTCCTTATAAAAGAGACCTAAGAAAGAGCTGCCACCCTGGGTGAGAAAACAGCTGTCTGTTGAGAAATGGGCCTTATCCAGACACCAGATCTGCTGGTGCATCATTGTGAACTTCCCAGCCTCCAGAGTAAGTTTCTTTTGTTGATAAACCACCTAGGCTTTGGTATTTTATTTCAGCAACTCAGACTCACAAAGTCAAGTCCCTGAGCTTCTTGGCATTGGGCTCAGGTGTCTAAATGTCCACTACTGAGGAAAGAGCACTTCCCTTTTTCTTCAGACCCATTGAACAGAGAGATGCACAGTAACCACCACAAAGGTCAGTCCAAGTCACTTCTTGTGAATGGCCTGCACGTCACTAAGCAAGCTCTCAAGGCAGTCATAGCTGGAGCCCGGGTTGAAGTGGGCCGCAATTATCAGGTCGGGCTTCACTGGACACAAAGACACCATGTACAAATCCTGTGGGTGGCAATAAGAGTTGATACGGGCATTGTTTCTCAAGGACATCGCTTTGAAATGTTCTGGACTCAGCAGTGACACCAGGCCCCCAGCTGCCACAACAGCTGTTGTCACACAGGTCACTCAACCAGTTCTGAGACCACGCTGATTCCTAGACATATGGACCAGGGAGAAGAGAGAGGAAAGTCTGGATTTCCCATAAGCAGGCGCATGGAGCTTGAGGGGACAGCCAGAAACATCCTGTGAGACAAGGCAGTTTTCCGCTGGACAAGTGGATTCACCCGCTATCCAGCTCTTGAACTACTTGACTGTGTTTTATGGACTTAACTCTGTGCTTGAGAGGTTGACCAGAGTACTCTTCCCACTGCTTCCTTATTCCTTGTGCAGTCTTGGGAAGTTCTCTTCTTTCAATTATAATAACGAGGCCCTGTGTGCCTACTTCCAGGCCTTCTGTGAGGATCCCACATGGAACTATAATTTTTGTGAACTATCAAATGCTATACAAATTTGAGGCATGCTCATTACTGTGACTAAGTGATTTACATCACAAAGCCCCTTTAATTGTATGTTAACAACTAATGTTCCCTTAGCCTATCATAAATTTAGACAGCTAAGACACAACTACAGAGAATTTTAGAATAGAAGGTCACTTCTGCATTCTCCTATGTTACATAGGAATTTAAGGAATAAGAAAGCCATGTTCACGCAGCTGCAGATATGGCTCAGCTGTGAAGAGTGCTTACTGTTCTTCCAGAGGACTAGGGTTCAGTTCCCAGCACCCACATCAGGAAGTTCACAACCTCCTGGAACTCCAGTCCCAGGGCATCTGACACCCTCTGACCTCTACCAGCACCTGCATGCAAGGGGTACACATTAAACTCACAGAAGCGTACACACATAAAAATAAGCACACCTGGCCAGGTGGTGGTGGCGCATGCCTTTAATCCCAGCACTCGGGAGGCAGAGCCAGACAGATCTTTGTGAGTTCAAGGCCAGCCTGGGCTACAGAGTGAGTTCCAGGAAAGGGACAAAGCTATACAGAGAAACCCCGTCTCGAAAAACCAAAAAAAAAAAAAAACACATTTAGAAATAGAGAAGCGGCCGGCGGTGGTGGCGCACGCCTTTAATCCCAGCACTCGGGAGGCAGAGCCAGGCGGATCTCTGTGAGTTCGAGGCCAGCTTGGGCTACCAAGTGAGCTCCAGGAAAGGCGCAAAGCTACGCAGAGAAACCCTGTCTCGAAAAAACCAAAAAAAAAAAAAAAAAAAAAGAAATAGAGAAGCAAGAAACCCATGTTGGTTTAATGGTTTGTTGTTGTTGTTGTTGTTGTTGTTGTTGTTTTTCGAGACAGGGTTTCTCTGTGTAGTTTTGGTTCTCCTGTCCTGGATCTCTCCCTGTAGACCAGGCTGGCCTCACAGAGATCTGCCTGGCTCTGCCTCCTGAGTGCTGGGATTAAAGGCGTGCACCACCGCAGCCTGGTTGTTTTAATGTTTTATAGGTATATCTTTGAATGCACATTGATCAGTGTAAACGGAGGCAGAGCTTTCTGTCCCGTAAGCTTGATTATATGGGGGGGGGGGGGGTTGCTTCCCAAATTACCACACAGAGACTTATATTAATTATAAATGTTTGCCCAATGGCTCAGGCTTATTACTAACTAGCTCTTACATTTAAATTAACCCATATCTACTAATCTATACATCACCATGTGGCCTGCAGCTTACCAGATCTCTGGCACCTTGTTTCATGGGCTACTGGACAGCATCTGCCCTGACTCCACCCTTCTTCATCTCTGTCTTCAGTTTGATTGTACCACCCAACCTTATTCTGTCTGGCCATTAGACAAACAGCTTTGTTGTCAACCAATGATTGCCACACATATTTACAGCTTACAGAAGGACCATCCCATTGCACATCAGTTTAGGAGACAATAAGTTACTCTATTCTCTGTAGACAGCATCTGTTGTTTTCTAAGTTTGATGTTAAAAGCCTGTGTTTCTGCTGTTCAATAGAGTATAATGAACTGGGAGATGAGAGCAGGGGTCAGCGTACTGTGGACCATGGGACAAATCTGATCACCATCTATTTTTGTATGGCCTGGAACCTAAGAATCATTTTGACATTTTAAACTTTTAATTAAAAAAAAAAAAAAAAAAAAAAAGGACTGAGCCAGGCGGTGGTGTCTCACACCTTTAATCCCAGTACTGGGGAGGTAGAGGCGGGGGATCTCTGTGAGTTCGAGAGTTCGAGGCCAGCCTGATTTACAAAGAGAGTTCCAAGACAGCCAGCACTACACAGAGAAACCCTGTCTTGAAAAACGAAAAAAGAAAAAAAAAAAAAAAAGAAAACCAAAGAAAAGGACTGGGAATGTAGCTCAGTGGTAAATCCATTGCCTGGCATTCATGAAAACTCTGAGTTCAATTCCCAGCACTAAAAAAGAATACTTCATAACACATGACAAATAGTAATTCAAATTTTAGTGTCCATTTTCATCCCAGCAGCATAACAACAAAAAGGAAATGGGATGTTTAAAATAATAACCTTTTTGAATAACATATTTATTTGGGGATTTTTTAATAAAAGATTTATTTTATTAAATTTTATTTATTTATCTATTTGTATGTATGTGCATCACATGGGTACAGGAGCAAAAGAGACTATGGGTCCTGGAGACTGGAAGAGAGTGTCAGTCCCTAGGACTGGAGTCTCAGGTGAATGCCAGCCACCCTCTGGCTGCTAGGGAGCAAAACCTGAGTCCTTTGCACAGCAGTTAGTGCTGTCAACTGCTGGGCACTCCAGCCCCAGCTGGATTGGTTTTCTTGAGACAGAGTCTCACTGTGTTTTCCAGGCTGGCCTTGAACTCATGTTCCTGAGTTCTCAGTCTCAACTTCCTGAATCCTAGGATTACAGTAGTATAGATATGTGCCTCACGCCTTCTATTTGTATGTAGGTGTATGTAGGTGCATATACACACATACGTGTGCATGTGAAAGTCAGAGGACAACCTCGGGTGTCATCCAGTTTTTGTAAGATGAGGTCTCTCTCTGACCTGGAACTCACCAGGTAGGCTAAGTCAGCCGACCGGCAAGTCTCAGGCATCCACTTGTCTCTGCCTCCCAGCACTGGGGTCACAATTGCATGCCACCACACTGTTTTTTTTTTTTTTTTTTTTTTTTTTTTTTAATATGGGTTCTGGGGATCAAACTGAGGTCTTCATGCTTGCATGACAAGCGTGTTACTGACTGAACTATCTCCCCAGCCCATGGGTAGCATTCTCAACAGCACGAACAAACGTTAGATCTGGAAACATAATAAAAATTTTCAGTTTCCCCAAATTATCTACATATTAGTGAAATCCTAATGAAAACTCCTAAAGATTGTGTGTTGGGGGTGGGCCTAGAGATGGAATCTACCAATTGCCTTGTTCTCAAATGCTTGAAAACATATGTCCCTGACTGAGGCAGCCCCTAGCCAGTGGCTAGTGGATGTGGGGTGCGTCGTTGCCCCACAGTGCTGGGCAGGTAACTCTTGTCAAGCTATTCTCTCTGCAGATCTCACAGGTAAACAGGCTGGGCCCAGGCTTGCTAGCCATCTCCTGCTCTATCCCATTTCCCTTGCTCCCTTTCAGGTTGCCCCTTGAGAGCACTCTTAATCACTTGCACCCAAGTGATTAAGCTCGGTTCCTGGGGAGCCGAGCTAAGTCATAGGCTCCATAAGACCCTCCTGGCCCAGAGCCAGGGAGCTCAGGCATACTGACACAAAATATGACAATACGATCATCAGCTCATAGTTTCTTTGTTGATCTGTGGTTATTCGCCTACCTCATTGGTTTCATAAAAGACCCTGGGAGCTTTCCAGTAATTTTTTTTTTTTATTTGAGTGGGTCCAAGTTTGTATCTCTTCCTGAAAGCCATGTGGCCTTAAACATAGCAATGGGTAACACAGGCCTGACCTACCAAGGCTTTGGAGTTAAGACCCAATGCTGTGCTATGCTAGCACCAGCTGAGATCAGTTGAGATTCGGAGACTCGGAGACGGAGAGCCTCAGAACCTGGAAGTGCTGCTGGGAACATCCGCAGCTTCTAATCCTCTAGGAACTTGCAGAACTGCTAATTTGATACCCAGGGCCATATTTCCCTGAGGCCTTCCTGATCCCTGTACCCCACACCCAATACCCCACACCCCACGCTGGAAGCTGGGAGAGCAACATTCCTTCCTCTGGAAGTCATCCTCTTCCATCTTTCTGTTTCCAAGCCTCTAGCATCTCCGTGAGCTTTCCTGTCCCTAAAATGTGTTTTATTTTCTGCTCTCTCTGTGTGTATGCATGTGTATACATGCGTGGCCCATGGGCATACATGTCAGGAGAGTGGGGGGAGGTGCTGGGCGAGTCGGGAGAGGTGTTCAAATGTCCGATCACTGAACAGCAGATCACAGAGAAAGGTCAACACAATAAGAGCCTGATTAGTTCTGTTCAGAGCTATTCACTGATTCATCAGAAATTTGACCCTCCTGACCCAAGCTGTCCTCTCCCAGTAGTCAAAGGTAGATTTTTATGGGGATTGTTAATTGTGCTTCCACTGAAGTTTCGAGTTGTTTGGCCCCAGAGAAGTTCCACCACAGCGGGTGGGGATGGAGCCGCACATCACCTACAGTGGAGAGCTGGGAAATCAGAGCTGTGGAGGAGGATTGAGAACGCAGTGGTTGCAGAGGATGGAGTGGACGCTTGAGTTAGTTCTCTTACATTTGAAAGTTGGCTACATCACTGCCTGAATGTGACCAACTTCCTTACTCTTAAGCGGCCCCTGACTTGATTTAATATAGTGACTGACATATAGCAAACAATAAAGGAGAGTTTACTGTTATTATTTTTATCAATAAAACTGTAACATTTCTGTCCAGTTAATAATAATCAATTATTAGGTTAGGGTGAGAGCTATTACCAGCTAAACTGCAGATTCAAAGCCACATAGTAGCCCTACATCTGCACACAGGCGCAACTAAAACACTACGTTTCAAAAGTGCCTTGGGGCCCAGCCTACAGTTACACAAAAAAAACCTGAAACAAAGCAGGTAAACTCTACAAGTGAAGATGAAAGAACCTGAACTCCTGCCACTGTGTTAAGAGGGAAAATGGTGGTCTAAAGCAGAGCTAGGAAGGGACAGGCCCCGCGCAACCCCCCCCCCCCGAGTGGCGGAGTTGGGACAGTAACCTGGGATAGCCTCCTGTCCAGATAGGACCCTTGGAAAGTAGGTGCCAAATGCCAGGCTCCTGATAGCCCATGAGCTTCCTAAGGAGCTGAGGAACTGGGCCTGATAATGTTAACTGTGTTCTGGGAATAATTGCATCCATCGCTCTTCAGGAAGACAGAGTGGGGCTGAGGAATAGCTCCTTTGATAAAGTGCTTGTAACTAGAGTTTTCCTGCCTTGCCCACAGGACAAATCTCTGTCACCTGCCAGTCCCACAGCCGCTCAGACCCAACCAAGTAAACACAGAGACTTATATTGCTTACAAACTGTATGGCCGTGGCAGGCTTCTTGCTAACTGTTATTATAGCTTAAATTAATCCATTTCGATAAATCTATACCTTGCCACGTGGCTCGTGGCTTACCTGCATCTTCACATGCTGCTTGTCATGGTGGCGGCTGGCAGTGACTCCACCTCCCTTCCTGTTCCCTTAATTCTCCTGTTAGTCCCGCCTATACTTCCTGCCTAGCCACTGGCTAATCAGTGTTTATTTATTGACCAATCAGAGTAATTTGACATACAGACCATCCCACAGCAAGTGCTTGCCACACAAGCATGTGAACTTGAGTCACAGCCCCCAACCCTATATTTTAAAAAAGCCAGGCATGACGGTGTGCCCCTGTGATCTCAGTGCCAGATAGGCAAAGATAGATGGATTGCCCAGGACTTGCTGACCTACCAGCCTGGCTTATTTGGTAAAATTCAGGCCAGTGAAAGACCCTGTCTCAAAAAAGGAGTTGGGTAGAATTGCACATGATGAACCATGCCTGGCCTCAGTACTCACATGCACACACATGAACACACACACACAGGCACACATTTTAAAAGAGGCAGACAGAAGATGGGGTGGTGAAAACTGCTGGTCCAGGAGTTTAAAGTCTTGCTGTGGTCTAGAGGGTCTGCGGGGACTTTGCTGAGTGGCCGCACCTCTCAAAGCCCGGGCTCCCCTGACTTTAGCCTTCACGCCCCTGCTCCACCTCTGTGGGGGCATTCCACCCTTCACCCCGGTGAAATTATTACTTTTTTCTTCTACCAGGTGCTCTCAGGGTCTCTGAAACATACTCTCCTTGTGGCAGATATTTCACCACAAAGTTGAGCTGGTAAACATGGAGATAGACTTGGGGCATCATAAGGTAGCAAGCAGGTCTTTTCCTGGGGTCACTGCGGCATCTGGTTTTAAAGGAAGGTTGTGCTTTCCACCACATTCCTGCAGGGTAGGAGAGGTAAACATTAATTTCACTACAGGAAACAGAACCACAATAAGGAGGGGTGGCTTGCCCATGACTAGAGAAACAGGAAGCTGCCAGTTGACCCACATTCACTTCCTCTGCCTTAAATCTGGGGTGTTCTCCTTCCCATTCAGGGGTATCCCAGGCCATCTTATCACCTCCAGGTTGTATGGCCACTGAAGAAAGCTTCTGGACTCAGGGATTAGGGAAGAGATCTCTCAAGGCACAGGAGAACTTGGGGGTAAATCTTAGGGTGTGTCTAGAACCATCCTAAGAGACTGTCCTAGCCAGCAGTTTTCTGTTGCTGTGATAAACACCATGAAAACAACTTGGAGAAGAGATGGTTTATTTATTTGGCTTACATATCTCAGGTCAGAATCCATCACTGAGGAAGTCAAGGCAGATATTGAAGCAGAACCCATGGAGGAATGCTGCTTGCTGGCTTGCTCCTCATGGCCGGCTTGTCTTGCCTTTTTCTACAACTTAAGATCACCTGACCAAGGATGGCACTACTCACAGTGGGCCGGTCCTCCCTACATCAATCGTTAATCAAGAAAATGCTTCATAGACTTGCCTACAGGCCAATGATAGGGAAGCATTTTCTCAATTGAGGCTTCCCAGATGACTCTAGCTTGGGTCAAGTAGACAAACACAGAAATGTTTGCCTTCTTGAGTAAAAGAAACATGAAGATCCTTATCTTCATGGAATTGACATTTTGGTTAAAGGAGAGACAAGCTGGGCAGTGGTGGCGCACACCTTTAATCCCAGCACTCAGGAAGCAGAGGCAGGCAGATCTCTGAGTGTGAGGCCAACCTAGTCTACAGAGCTAATTCCAGGATAGTCAGGGCTATGTAGAGAAATCCTGATTAGAAAAAAACAAAAACACAAAGGAGAGACAATAAACATAGATTATATGAGATGATAAAAGTTTTTTTGAGACAGGGTCTTAAGTAACTGAAGATAACCTTGAAGTCATGATCTTCCTGGCTCAGCCTCCCAAGTGCTGGGATTACAAGCATGTGTCACTAACCCCAACTAATATCACTAACAGTTATAAGAAAGTTACAAGGGGGCCAGGCGGTGGTGGTGCACACCTTTAATCCCAGCGCTTGGGAGGCAGAGCCAGGCGGATCTCTGTGAGTTCGAGGCCAGCCTGGTCTACAGAGTGAGTTCCAGGAAAGGCGCAAAGCTACAGAGAGAAACGCTGTCTCAAAAAACAAAACAAAGAAAGAAAGTTACAAGAAAGAAACTGGAATGGGAAACGAGTGTCAGAAGTGTGGAAACGAGGCTGGGGAGATGGCTTAGTGGTGGAGGTGCTTGCCACCGAGCTGAAAACCGAGTCTGATCCCAGAACCCAAGACGGAAGGAGAGAAACAATTTGAAGAGCAGATATTCAACCATGGGCTCCTTGGGCAGAGGATTCCAGGCAGAAAGAGCCAGGGCAAAGGGCTTTGAGATGGATACAGTAGCTGAAGTGTAAATGTGACCAGGGAGGCTAGCATTTGGGGTGCTTCTTGGACAGTTGCTGTGTAGCAAGTTACCCCAAAACTGTTACAGGGGATCTGATGCCCTCTTCTGGCTTCTGTAGGCACTACACTCATGTAAACACACACACACACACACACACACACACACACACACACAGAAAATATGACAATTTCTTTCAAAATCGTGATCTAAGAGACTGAGGTAGAAGCTGCAAATGTTCTTAATGGAACATTTGGAAGACAGACATGCCATTACTTCTACATTACCTACCCATTGCACACACCAATCTTAGTTTAGTGTAGACAGTCACGATGACAGGGAAATAGTCACCAAAAGAATAGAATAATTTGGAGGCTAGCTGCCTCAGATGGCAGCCAGAAGTGGCTGGATTATGAGCACTGGCCTAGTGAATTGGCTTAATGGTTGCAAACAGCGCTTTGAGGTAAGTTTTCTTCATGCAACCGCAGTCATATCTGAGTTCCTCAGTGTAATTATTCTCAACTCTGAGTGCCAAGACATCTTCGCATAGACTTTTATAATATTTATCTTATTAAACATTATTTTTAAGTTATGCATGTCTATGTGAGTATATACCACAAGTTTGCAGGTACCTTTGGAAGCCAGAAGAGGATGTCTGACCTCCTGGAACTGGAGTTACTGCCTAACATGGGTGCTGGGAGCTGATTTTGGATCTTATGCAAGTACAGCAAGTGTTCTTAACCACTGAGCCATCTCTCCAGCCCTCCTTCTGGTAGGCTTTTAAATAAGCTCACTCATGTTGGTGGTCCCCCCGCCCCCCGCCCCCGTGAGAATCGTAATCCAGCGTCAGTTGAGCTGTCATGTCGCCTCATGCCCAAGGATTTTTAAAACTCCCACTCCTTCCTTTGGCTGTATTCAAGGCTTGGACCTGGAAATCCATGTAACCAAATGGAAGAAGCTCCTTCTTCAGAAAGAAGAAGTATGCTCATTCTGGGTCAGGGCAAACCTCACATCCAGGCCAGGCCTGCCCCTGTGTATTTATTCCGTGTGTGTGTGTGTGTGTGTGTGTGTGTGTGTGTGTGTGTGTGTGTGGTGTGTTAGGGTTTTGTTGCTGTGAAGAGACACTGAGACCATGGCAACTCTTATAAAGGAAAACATTTGCTTGGGGTTGGTTCACAGTTCAGAAGTTTAGTCCATGGTTGTCATAGCGGGAAGCTTGGCGGCATGCAGGCAGACATGGTGCTGGAGAGGCAGCTGAGAATTCTACATCTTTGGCAGCAGGAAGAGAGAGTGAGCCTCTGGGTCTGGCTTGAGCTTCTGAAACCTCAAAGCATACCCCCAGTGACACACTATCTCCAACAAGGCCACACCTACTCTAACAAGTCCATACCTCCTAATGCCACTCCCTAAGTATTCAAAAATAAGTCTAGGGGGTCCATTCTTATTCACCACAGTGTGTATACACACCTGTGAATGCACACAGCTGTGCTTGCATATAGAAGCCAGAGGTCTATGTTGAGTGTCTTCTCAGTCACTCTTAGTTTTTGAGATGGAGGTTCTTGAATCTGGAACTCACTGAAATGGCTAGATTGACTGGCCAGCAAGTCCCAGAGACCCTCCTGTCTCCACATCTCCAGTGCTGTGTCCTGAGGCACACATCTCTGCACCCAGCATTTTTATGTTGGCTCTGCTATTCCAGACTCACATCCTTATGCTTGTCCTGAAAGAGCTTTACCAACTGAACCACCTTTGCCCCTCTTCTTTTGACTTTTAAAATAGTAAAAAATATGTTATTTTGGTAAAACATTTTCACTTTTCAATAGGCTTGGTAATTGTAAACCTATAAAGGCTTGTATTAGTAGACACAGCACAAATTATGATAACTAAAAATCTCAATCAAGTTTTGGGAACATGTTTTTCCATTTATCATCTGCTTGGGACGCCTCTGATGCTGCCATCTTGTGGCCACTTGCAGGAACAACAAGTATGGTGTTGCTTTTGGTTCCATGAATTACTAGACAATATAGGTTTGTGTCCTTCCTTCATGAACTAAGTATGGTGTCAGATTGCCACTTACCTGTAAGATTATATCTATGATGTAGAACTTTGATTATTAGATAGTTTTTTATGATACTAAGCCAAGTTCTACTTTGCTCTAATTTCTACTTAATTTACCCTCCTTTTTTCTGACTTCTAAATTTTGTTTAAAACATGATTTCAAGAGTTCACCTTCTTGGGTGGAGACGTTCCATCTCGAGAGTGTTGCACCAGTGCTCACAGCATGTGGTGATGGGTGCCCAGGAAAAATTCGCATCCTTTCTTCTACTTTCCCATCTCAGTGTCAGACCGGGACACAAGCAGCCCGGAAACAACCTAACGTGTAAATTTAAAGGGGCCGTTCAATCCAGCCTCCTTAGTTTAGGAGTAAGAGTCTAACTTCGGACTCGATTTAGGCTAATCTAAATCCCAAGATGTTTTTCTCGTAAATTGCTCCCAGGAGCCAGGGAGTGGGAAAAAGCACTTCTGCCAGACCTGATACTGTGAGTTCAAAACCGGGTCCCCTATGACAGAAGGAGAGGACTGACACCCACAAGTTGTCCTCTGAGCCCCTCGAGCACACCATGACACAACATGGCAGCCCCTCCCCACAGAGATAAATAAATGTAAAGAACAATTGCTCTCAAGACAAGTGATTTCCATCGGTGGAGATGGCATGGTGGAAACCAAAAGCAAAATCATTTCATTCTTTTCCAAATCTCTGCTGCCACTTGGGCTCACACCTGCCGCATCGTCCTCTGAGGACTGAGAGACGGTCTTTCAACACACCTGTCTGTTGTCACATCAGATGGCTTGTCCTGCAGTACTCCTGTCTCTTACTGCACAGCAAGGAGCTCTGCTCTGTCCCGTCAGCACAGAGGGACAGGAATGGCCAGGAGCAGGTCTGAGGTCAAGGCTCAGAGTCAGCCGCGCTTCCACAGAAATGCCTGAGACTCAGAACCCTGGTCTGGAAACTCCAACACAAAACTACAAAGATGAGAGGACCACAGTCCCGAGCTGATGCCAGCCTGACAGGAGGCAGGGGGATAGCTGACAGTGTCCTCACTCAAGCCCAGATGCTCCCAGGTAGCTGACTACAGCATCATTGTCCAGTCAGGGAGGTAAGCAGCAGGAGGCTGTTCCCTTATCTCAGCTGCCACAGCGAACTCACACGTCTAATGGACCTTGGCATGGGTGACATCACACTCCCCAACCCTGACTGAGGTGTTTGGGCAAAGCCTCCTCCACCTACCCTGGCCTCCATCACCAGAAGGACCAACCACAGCTTCTTCCTCCTGTCCTTGTCCAGGACTGGCAAACTGTTTTCCCAAGGGTCACAATGAAAGGCTGGTCATAATTAGGAAATGTGAGGAATAAATTTCTTTGGTACATTTTCTTTAGGAGGGATGTTTAGCATTAATAAGAATCACAAATATGGAGGAGGCCCCTCTCTCCCCAGCCTGGTGGCTATCCCTGCTTGTCCCAGAACACTGAAACCTGGGAAGTTACAGGAGTCTGCTACATGGCTGAGCCCATGATCAGGGTAGGGGTAGTCTCCAACCCTAAATGATTCATTAGATCATGGCAGGGTTCTAAAGGGAGTGAGTAGCCTGGGAGGAAGCACATGAGCTGGAGGGATTAGGGTGGTGTCTTAGTTAAGGTTTCTGTTGCTGTGAAGAGACACCATGACCATGGCAGCTCTTATAAAGGGTGGCACTTAATTGGGGTGGCTCACTTACAGTTCAGAGGTTCAGTCCTGTTTCTTCAAATGCAGAGTCTGAAGCAAGGACTTAGATGCAAGCAACACATTAAGGAGGGGACCCAGGGAGCAGAAGACTAACACAGGAAGAAACTGAGACGAGGACATCAGAATGAAGATGAAAACAAAACCATGTATTTGCCTAGCTCAGTCATAAAGTGCTTGCTTTGTAAGCACAGGGACGTGAGTTTGATTCCCCAGGACCCACATAAAAAGAGCAATGAGTGGGGTTGGCAAGATGGCTGGCACTCGATGCAGTGGATTGGGATTTGGTTCTCAGCACCCATAGAGCAGCTCAGAATCACCTGTAACCCCAGTTCTGGGAGAGCCAGTGCCTTCTCTGGCCTCCACAGGCACTGCAGGCATGGAGTGTACAGACACACAAGTGGGAAAAACTAAAATATAAATAAATCTTTAAAAAAAAAGCTAGGTGTGATGGCGCACCCTTATAATCCCAGAACCCAGAGACAAGAGGATCCCTGGGCTTGGTGGACTGCTAGCCTAGTCTACTTGGTGATCTCCAGGTTAACAAGAGCCCTCATCTCAAAGATGGACAGCACAGCATCCTGAGGAACACCTGAAGTGTTCACACATGTCTGCACAGGTGTGCACCCACGTGGGTAGCCCCCACAAACACACATATACACAAAATACCTTTAATTCTCGACACATCAAGTTTGAAATGTTATTTATTCACTGATCTGAAATGTTTTTTAGGCTCAATGAAGAAGTTAAGCTGGCAGTTGTCAAGCAGAGGCAGATGAGTCATGGTCAATAAAATGCAACCTATCACTGTTTGGTTTCTCTAGCAACAAGTGATAACGTAATGTCTGTGTCTGCCCAGCCATTCTTATTCCTCGTGGCTGATGTTAGTTGATGAGAAGAATCTATCGGATTCCATTTCCAGTCTAGAAGACTCCTTTCCAGATCCCAGAGCCATCCTTGAGATCTTTTGCTGAATTAAAAAATGGCCCCAGATGCCATTTTCCATAAACCTCATACTCACATCTTCCTAGGTTGTTTTTCAATGTCTTATTCAGCAAGAAGGACAGAACCCATTACCATGCTCATTCCTTTTTCATGAAGTGCTGCGACAGGCATCGTGGATTCAGCAAATGGAGCTGAAAGCCGTGTTAATAATGTATGTGAAACACAACTGACGGGCACTCTTGTCTTCACCGATTGTTGGTGCAAAGGGGAACACTTGGGGGGACGTGGCCACTGCAGGCCTTTTGCTGGGGATGAAAGGACTGAAGGTAAACCAGGTTTTCAGCTGAAAAACATTTCTCTGGCCTTAGTGAGGAGAAACAAATGAGGATGATTGTAACTTTAAAGGTCTCCTGCCTTTCTTTCCAACCACTCTCTCTAAGAGCCCGCCTTGGATCAGGCGGGGCTTTGTGTTTTGCAATTTACATATTAATAAGTTCCTTGTAGATGGAAGTTTCTGTCCCGAAGCTGTTCAGTCCCAAATAAACACACAGAGGCTTATTGTTAACTACAAACTGTTGGGTCTATGGCTCAAGCTTCTTGCTACCTAGCTCTTTCATCTTAAATTAACCCATTTCTATTAATCTATATTTTGCCACATGGCCGTGGCATTACCCGTCTGTTGGCATGGTACTTCTTGGGCATCGGTCTGGCATCTGCCCTGATTCCTCCTTTCTTCTCCCTGATTTTTGCTTGGATTTCCCGCCTGGCTATAACCTGTCTTGTCATAGGCCAAGGCACCTACTTTATTAACCAATGGTAGCAACACATATTCATAGCATACAGAAAGACCATCTCACAGCACTTCCCCTTTTCTGTCTAATCAAAAAGAAAGTTTTAACTTTAACATAGTAAAATTACATATAACAAAACAGTTATCAAGCAAGCATTAACAGTTACAATATCTAGTCTATTAGTATTTGGCAAAATTAAAGAAAGTATTCTATCATCTGTTCCTCTAACTGATTTCCCGAGAATTTAGTTGTTGTGTGACACTGTTCCTAGGGAGCCATGAACAAGCATCTACTCACCCCAGATAGGGAACTGATGACAGAACACAGTGTGGGTGCCGCCAAAGTCTAACTTATTGAACCAATGAGTTTTATTGGGGTCACTTACAAGAATATGGGTGAGGGGTCCCTTACAGGAGCAGAAATGACTCAGAGACAGCTGCATCACCAAAGCCTATCCCAGCATGGGTGACTGCTCACAAAGCTGGGACCCTGGAGCACACCGCATAGCCTGCAGGTAGCACAAGTGTCTTTTCCAGTAGTTCAGCTGATCAGAGCCTCTTCCAGGAAGCTGGGCTGGTCTCTGCCTTAGCACTCAGGTTTTCAGGGTTGCATTGTCAGGTGGGAAGAACCCATACCTGCTCAGCCATCCTGCCATCCCAAAACAATATAATTTTCATTTTAAAGGGGAGTGTTCTTTAAGGACTCAGTAGACTTTGCCACTTAATTTTGTGTCATGTTAGACCTCGGTACAAGTTTGCTACAGATGCTATAAAATTTCTCATTTTGTTTCTGATAATAAAACACATAGGCCGGGTGGTGGTGGCGCATGCCTTTAATCCCAGCACTCGGGAGGCAGAGCCAAGCGGATCTCTGTGAGTTCGAGGCAAGCCTGGGCTACCAAGTGAGCTCCAGGAAAGGTGCAAAGCTACACAGAGAAACCCTGTCTTGAAAAAAACCAACAACAACAAAAAAAAAACATAAACATACTTCTGGGGAAGCTTTTGTTATCTTGAATTCTCCAGATATATGTATTAAAATACTTTCCACTTTCTCAATTCAAATTGCCCAGGTTCAATGCAATGTCTGAGTTTGGTGGGTAGTGTTCCTTTCTTTCTTCCAAGTATTATATATTGGTGTGTGGACTGGTACATATGTGTTTGTATGTGCATGCATGTATCTTCCTCTATTTCACATCATCTTGTTTTTTAATATTTAAATATTTGTGTGGGTGAGCATGTGGAGATCAGAAGACAACTTCTGGGATTTGGTTCTCTTTTACCACATGGGTACTAGGGATCAAACTTAGGCTGCCAGCCTTGGGGGCATGCACCCTTACCTGCTGAGCCATCTAGCTGGCCCCATCTTAATTTGTTGAAAGGTTCGTTTTTAAGTGTGTGTGTGTGTGTGTGTGTTTGCCGAGTGTGTGTGAGTACCCACAGAGGCCAGAAAAGAGCGTAGGATCCCCTGGAGCTGGAGATCCAGGCAGCTGTGAGCTCACTGGATGATGAGTGCTGTGAACGGAACTCTGTTCCTAAGGAAGAGCAGTGAGCACTCCAACAACGAAGCCGTCTCTCTACCCCCTGCCCCTCCAACCTTGGTTTCTGAGACAGCGCCCTTCACTGAACCCGGATCTCTCTGATTAGGTTAGACAAGCTGGCCAGCAAGCCCCCCAGTGCGGGAATGGCTGCTGCGTCCAACTTCTCATGTGGGTTCTGGGGCGGAAATCTCAGGTCCTCCTGTTGGAAGCGTGAACCATTTCCTGGTTGAACCATCTGCCCGCCCAGGGGCTGTTATTTGTAGCGGAGCATGCGCAGAGCTATGCCATAACTGGCTCACAAAACCTAGAGTCAAACACAAGCCAAATGATGCAACCGGATTTAATATTTGTCCCGGACATGGAAAAATAAAACAAGGGAGGTGAACAAGTATAATAAAACAAGTATATCTGGTGAAAATGATGATCTGCCAGTCTCTGTTGGGAAGCTGTGTATAAATCACACCAGGAAGAACCTCTGACCTGCCAGCATGGTGGTGCACATCTTCAATCCCAGCTTTCGGGAGGCAGAGGCAGGCGGATCTCTGTGAGTTTTAAGCCAGCCTGGTCTATAGAATGAGTACCAGGACACCCAGAGCGGTTACACAAAGAAACTTTGCTGGGGGAAGAACAAAAACAAAAAATAAGCTCTGACTTCCCGAATTTAAAAGCGGGGGCTGGGAGGGGGCAGTTACCCAAGAAAAACTGCCCATCTTCAGAAAGGCCCCCACAGGCTCATATATGTGAATGTTTAGTTCCCAGTTGGTGAACTATTAGGAAGGATTAGGAGGTGTGGCCTTGTTGGAGGTGGTGTGTCACTGGGGTGGGCTTGGAGGTTTCAAAGCCATGCCAGGTCCAGCCTCATGCTCTCTCTGCCTCCATCTTGCTAACAAGATATAAGTTCTACTGCTCCAGTGCCCTGCCTGCCTGCCTGCCTGCTGTGATGTCTGCCATGATGGCCATGGACTCACCCTTAGAAACTGGAAGCCAGACCCCAATTAAATGCTACTTTTATAAGTTGTCTTCATCATGGTGTCTCTTCACAGCAATAAAACAGTGGGTAAGACAACATCCTTTAGCAGAAATGTGAGTATATGACCTTGGTGTTAATTTCCGTTCTCCTGTGACCACACCTGGTGGCAGAGCACAAGTCCATCCTAACTGAGGACCTTAGGAGGGCTTGAGGAAAGGTATTTCTCTGCCTTTGGTGTCTGGGGAAAGGAGTAGCTAGGTCTCCATGATGGTCTAGGTCCCTGACATTACTCACCATGCTGTCACTAGAAAGGGGAAGTCCTGGGCTCTCAATGTGACCCACTAGGAATGACTCCGAAGGAAAGATGGGTGCATCCCTGAGCTGGCACCATTTCCTGAGCTGTCAGCGGCTTCGTGTGCTCCGACTCTGAAAATACTTCAAAGTCATTTTCATCCTCAGCTGAGGCTTGCCGTCCAGTCATGCAAAAGTGTCTAGAATCCAGGGACGTCAGAAAGGGCTGAGGAGAGACAGGCATGTCCAGTCAGTCTTCCTAGAGGCCCCTCCCGTTTCTGAGGCAGGGCCGGGGATAAGGGATGTCTTGGGAAGCCAGGCCCAGTACTCTTAGGAGTATCGCTGCCATGGCCTGGACTCATTCCTGCTAACCTTCTTACCCAGGACACGAGTAAAGCCTCAGGGAAGGGATGAGGAGGACAGCTGGACGATGCTTTGTTTCCCGGTGCTCAGGCCCAGGCGAGCCCAACACTGACTCTTAGAGTGTGCTTTGCCCTCTCTTCACAGTCGTGGGCCTGAGCTGCCTGGGTGCTGCCTGCTTAGTCTTAGTGTCTTGCAGACAGACGGTCACTGTGTCCTGTGCCACAGGCAGCAGTACTGGCCATCTCCTGGTACCAACAGCTCACAGACAGAGCACCAGTGCCCTTGGTTTATGATGCCAGTAGCCAGCCCCCAGAAGTCCCCAGCCATGTACTTCTCCACATCTGTCAACATGACCTCCTTGGGGTTCTCTGGTCTCCAGCACGAGGACAGGGCTGGTTGCTACTGATGCTCATGGAGAAGTGGAGCCACTTTGCATAGAAGCCCAAGAGCATGGGGAAGTGAGAACAAAGCTGACTCGAGGCTCTCAAGTTCCCTCTGTTCTGAAGAGGTTTCCTCACCCCTGCATGGGTTTTTAAACATCCAGCCCCCTCAAGTCCTTTCTCCTCCCCTATAACAGTGAGAAAGGGAGGCATGGCCTCTAAGTAGACGGCGACAACTTGCTTCTTACCTGTGGGGTGTCCTCCTAAGCATGCCACTGTTTCTGACTCTCCAAGGGCAGGGCCAGGACAGTCATACCCACTCAGGGCATGTTTCTTTTTATTACATTTGCTTCTTGTGCGCATGTGCCACAGTGCATGTGTGTTTCTTTCACTGGCCCTTTTTAACCTTTTGGCTCTGGTTTCAGGGTCAGGCTGTGTTTATTTGGCTCTGATTTCAGCACCAAAGTATGTTTCTTCCACTGGCTCTGGTTTCCGGACCAGGGTGTGTTTCTTTGACTGGCCCTTTTAACCTACAGCTTCCATGAGTCTTTATGAATCAGAAAAATCTCTGTCAAGAATATGAAGAAAGCAAGGCTGGGACGTAGCTCACTTCATAGAATGGTTACCCAGCATGCAGAAAGCCTTAGGGTCTATCCTCAGCATCTCATAAACCAGTTGTGATGGGTACATACCCATTGTGGGGGGTCAGCTCCCACCTTTTAAAAGGGTTCCTATGAGGAGGAGAGAGGGATAAGAAACATTTAGATAGAAAGAGAGCGAAGAGGAGAAAGACAGAAACACAGGATAGCTTCGGGAGGACCTGGACCAAACCCAGCAGTCCCTTCTGCCTCTTCCAAAGGGCTTTTTATAACAATGTCAAGGGGGCGGGGCAAAAGACCTCCCCCTTGCTAGATCAAAGCACACGGCACAGCCAAGTGTAGACCCTTCCAAACACCTGGTAACCATACCCATGGTCAAATCATCTCCTTATGCAGCCCTGCTGGGTAAGGCAAGCTCAGATTCTCAGACCCTGAGTAAGTTCTCACTAGGAAACCTCTGTGGGTCTCTACAACCCATAATCCCAGCACTGGGAGGTGGAGTCATGAGGAGGATCAAAAGTTCCAGGTCTTCTTGGCTACATGGTGAGTTCAAAACCAGCTTGCAATACTTGAGACCCCCCCCCCACACACACACACACACACACACACGAACAGTGTAAGGGCATTTGCTGCCAACCCGAGCTTGATTCCCGTGGCCTTCATGGTCCATAGAAGGAGATGCGTAAAGAAACTGGGATGTAGAGGGATGGATAAAACATGAGGGAATGGGTTTAGCAAAACTGAAGGAGTCCGTCTGAAGTTCGGAACGGCACTCAGGTCAATGTGAATGAGCCTATGCAGCAGCAGTTACGCTGTGCGGTCTCGCTCGACTCAGGCGTCAACCTGACAACATCTCAGTTGCTCTTAGATGTGAACGTCTAAGCTGAGTGACAGCTGGGATGGAAGGCAGGACGTATGACACCACATTACCATGGCAACTGGTTATCCTAGAACATTCAGAGTACGCCTACACTCTGGGGCAGTATGACTGATAGGAAATGTTTTACATTTCCAAATGCGTCATTTACAAGTGTATGTTTTATTTCAAAAATGGAATGCCAGAACCACACATTGTAATTCTCTATTTACGAAAAGAAGTTAAATGAGCTGTATCAGTTACTTTTCTATTGCTTTGATAAAACACCATGATCAAAAGAAACTTATAGAAGAAAGAGTTGACTTTGGTTTACAGTTCCAGAGGGACAAAAGTATATCATAGTTCTGAGGTTTGGCTGCAAGCAGCACACATTGCTGTATTAATTCCAGCAGGCAAGAATAAGACCACTACCACAATTTTTGAGCCAAATTTGAAGCAAGCTTAATTAAATACTGGCCAGGACGATGGATGGTCACTGGCCAAGTTCATACCCAGGCTTCCCAGAGAATGGCCACAAATTATATTAGTCAGGTTTTTTTGCTTATAAAGGCAAAACCCACAGGCTGCATACTTCCTGCCCTCATCCAGTCGGGGCAAGCATACATTCCAGCATACTTCCTGGCCATGTTCCTCCCACCTACGTGTGATCAAGCACATCATATGCAGTTGGGGCTGTAACGATTCTTTTTCTGTCCAGCCAGCCAGCTCCCAAATAATGACAGAGACTTCCTATTAATTCTAAAAGCTTGACCATTAGCTTAGGCTTATCCCACTAGCTCTTGTAACTTAACCCATTTGTATTATTCTACAATCTATCATGTGGTGTGACCTCTCTTCCATCTTGCACCTCATATTTCCTCTCCGTGTCTCCTGGCATCTCCCATGCACCTAGAATTCCTCCTCCTCTCCCTTTCTCTCCCCAGGAAATCCTGCCTGTACCTCAGAAATTCCACCTAGCTGCTGGCTGCTCAGCTTTTTATTACACAATCACAGCAGTACACCTTCACACAGTGCACACACACCCCACAACATGGGGCAACCAACCTTTTTACAGAAGTGAAAACACATGGTTTGTGATCTTACATGAACAATGCTTCCGGCATTCCAGAAAGTTTGCAACTCTGGCTGTCCTGGAACTCACTATGTAGACCAGGCTGGCCTCTCGTAGAGATCCACCTGCCTCAGCCTCTGAGTGCTGTGTTTAAAGGTGTGTACCACCATACCTAGCTAAGATGGTATATCTTAATAGTTCTCACCATAAAAGAAAACAAAAGGCGATTTGGTGAGGTGATGGATTTCTTAACTAGCTTAATTACAGTGATAACTTCCCAGTGTGTATCAAAATATCAAGTTGTACACCCCAAAAGTATACCTTTGTAGGGGGGACCACGGATGTTCTTGACTTGTCCCAATGGGATATTTTAAACCATTTTATTATAAAACCTGAAGGCTGCTACAGATACGGTTCCTTCAACAGTTTTTCACCAGGTTGAGAAATTTCCTTTATACCTCTTGTATGATAAAAAGAATGTATTTTTAAAAAAAACTCACTGGCTTTTATCCACTATTTTTTTCTCCATCTTTTAATATGATATTTCTTGGCAGGTGGTGGTGCTGAATGGATGACCCAGCTGTTAGGAGCACTGGCTTGTCTTACAGAGAACTTAGGTTCAATTCCCAGCATCCACACGGTGGCTTACAACCATCTGTAACTCCAGTTCCAAGGGATGTGATGCCATTTTCCGGTCTCTGAGGGCAGAAGGCACATACGTGGTGTACAGACACACAGGCAAACAAAATATCCACACACATTAAATAAAATAAAAATAAAAATAAAATAATTTTTTTTACATTGCAGTTTGTGTACAGTTTTCTAATGTTGAGCCAATCTTCTTTTTTGGGAATGTCCATTATCCATAATCCATCACAAGAGCTGAATCCAGAGTGCTTGCCTCTGTGTTTCCGAGTGAGTTAGAGCTGTACTCACTCTTTCCTGGTCCCTTGTTGAGTTTTATAGAGGCCATTGTGTGAGGGTCCACACAATGAAGCACCATGTACACTCTGGAAGAACCTCTTCTCTGGAGAATCTGTGCAAGCCTGGGATTTCTTACCAATGAGGCTCCAGGAACCAGTTTTCTCTGTGAGAAGATTTTTTTCTACTGATTTTATGTCTTTTGATAAATCAATAATTTTCCTCCCTGTTCCTCTCCCTGCCCCTTCCCTTTCTTCCTCCCCCTCCTCCTCCTCTTTTTCACATTGCCCCCGGGATGGACCCCAGTCCTCATTTATGTTAGACAAGTGACCAATCCCTGAGCTCCCAGTCCCCTGTTTCTTCTCGAATCTGATGTTTCATTAGACTTTCCAAGACTTTTCTCCTTTCCTATCAAATTATTTGCATAACTCTGTTGAAACAGACACTCATAATCTGCTTTTAGATACTCCGTGTCTGCAAAAATGTCAGAAATATTTTCATTCCTGACATGAGTGATTTGTGTCTTCTTTGATTTCATTCTCAATGGGTTTAACAAGTCATTTTCAATTTTAATATATCACAAAAGACCCAACTGTCTTCTGTTTGTGTTTTTATCTACTTGCTATTTTAAAATATTTAATATCTGAATTTCCCTGGAATTACTCATCTGCTGTCTAACTTCTGAGACACGTGCTTAGTTCATTCAACTTCAGCCTGTTTATCATCTGTATAATTTCTCTCACTCTCCCTGTGTGTTATAATAGTTGTAATAAAATAGATCCTTGGCAACAAAAGTACTTGCTCTTAACTGTTGAGCCATCTCTCCTGTCCTTCTCAAAAGGCTTTAAAGCAGCAGTTGCACTTTCTTCAGTTCTTTATGTCATCAATTTCCAATTTGAATACCTTTTTAAGTGGTTAGGGAATATATATATATATATATATATATATATATATATATATATACATGCATACATATATGCACACATATGTATATATATCCACTCCTCAACATATATGTATTGTGGTTTGAATAAAAACTGTCCCTTGTAAGCTCAGGTATTATTTGAAAACTTGGCTCCCAGCCAGTGGCAATGTTTGGGGAGGTTATGGAAACTTTATGAGGTACAGCCTTGCTGGAGGATGTGGATTACTGGGGAAAGCCTTGAGATTTCATAGCTCTGTTTCACTTCCTGTTCTTGCTCTCTTTGCTTCCTGTGTGAGGATGAAAATGTGGTCAGCCAGCTTCCTGCTCCTACTGCTGTGCCATGTCTTCCCCAACTTGAAGGACACCCTCCCTCTGGAAAGACAAGGCAATTCTTTCAGTAATTTCTTACTGAAATTGCTTTTGGTCACGACATTTTATCACAGTGACAGAACAGGGACCAATACATTTATTTGTTTCCAGGGATTTGAGGATGATCTAGTTGGGTCTTTCTTGCTGAGTCTTTGTATTTTTCCTATGAAGCACACACTAAGTGTTTTGTTCATTTAAACCGAATTTATGGCCTGCCACATGATCTTAGTCCACTGGTCTTCTACAACAAAGTCCCGTAGATTTGGTGGCTTGAGCAACATGACTTGCTTCTCACAGTTCTGAAGATTAAAATCCAAGACCAAAGTCCCAGCAGACTCAGTGTGTGATGAGGACCCTCTTCTCAGGCCGTAGTTTTCATGGTTGTGTCCTCATGTGGTGGAAGGTACCCGGCAGCTCTCGGGCTTTTATGCGGACACTAATCCTGTTTCCAAGAGCACCGTGATCATTCCCCAAAGGCCTCACTTACCAACACCACTGCACTAATGGTCAAGTTTCAGCATATGAATTTTAAAAATGTTTTAATTTTTTTCTTTGTGAATTCCATACATGTGTACAACATACTTTGGTCATATTCACCTCCAACCCCCCCTGGACCAGCTGGCTGAGGAAGAAAACACTTGACATGGTTTTACTGATGAGTTTGCACCCTATGCTAGGAGTGACCATCTCTGCTACCCCACCCCCACACCCTCAGGGTGACTCTGAAGGACAGCAATGAGAGACAGCTTGCCTTGGCCCAAAGGCTGGTGAGTGCGTTTCACTACAACTTGCTCTATGTCATGAGCTGGCAAGAAATTCAGATCTACAGGGATTCATGAAGTGTTGCTGGATGATCAGGGATTTGAGAAGATCTGGGATCAGAACCTGAAAATGAGTGACAAGGAAGAATGGGAAGAGGTAGAGGGCTAGACCTCTCAGGACACCAAGAGAAGACTCTTGTCTCCCGTGTGAATGCTCGCCCATGTAGACGGAAGAACACTGCCTGCGGAGGAGGTCTCAACAACCAGGTAAACAAAATGACACTCCATAGCTATCAGTCAACCCCACTTCCCAATCACCGAAATGTCTGCCCAATGGACTTTTGAGCAGGGGGCGCATAATGGTTGCATTGCAGAAGGTGTGTACAAGCTCATCAACATGGACTCCCCATAACCAAGGCAGGAAGTCAGGAGTCCCTAATACCAAGGGGGTAATGTGTCAAGCCCTCTGAAAACACTACTCTCTGAGGGACCAGTCAGCCACCAGGTGGCAGCTTGATTACATTGTGTCTCTTTTACCATGGATGTGGATTTGTTTTCCCGTTTCTGCTTCTTCTGTCCCTAGGCTCTCAGGACAACATAGTCACCATGGTGGAATTCCCTCTCTGCTCTGAGTGTGTGTCTATTGGGGGAATTTATTACGTTGCAAAGAAGTACAGTTGGTAAGAGATTAGGGGGAATATGATTTATATGGTCTATCAGAGTCTGATGTGTGAAGTAAAGCAGAACGAAGAAGGATGGAAAATGAAGTGGTGTGGGATAGTGCACAGCAACAAATAAAATAAAAAATAAAATAACACAGAACATGCGTGTAACCCAGTAAGTGCTTTTATGGCAGGCATACTCTTGAGATAATTCATTGGTTCACGAATCCATCAATAGCAGAATGAATTAACCTATTTTTTAAAGCCTAGGACAGTCTTGAACTTGATGGGTATCCCAGGCTGACCTAAATTCATGACTTTCTACCCTCAGACTCCCAAGTCCTAGTGTTACAGATATATGCTACCATGTCTGGCTTCAATTAATCTGTTCTTGAGAGTGAAGACTGAATCACCTCTTAAAGGTGCCTCCTCATCCTACTCTTAAGATCTGACAATGTGTATTACATTTCAGTGAAAATAAATCATAATCAGACCACAGCCAAATCCAGACCTCAGTTTCCCAGTTAGTCACTCAATGGTTATGGTGCCCAGCAGTGTGCTGGTTGATGTTTAACAACCACATCCTAGTTTGCAGCATGTGCCAGTTTCTGTTGTATAAAAACTCCCACAGTGACTCATTCCAAGCTACCGAGGTGCACCCTGATCACTGAATCTGGAAAAGATGGACCAAGTCATCTGTTCTCATAAGCGGGTGCAAATGGTCTCTGGCGCATCGCTGAGAGCTTCACAGTCACCCTGTTCCTCATTCTCCAGTCCAGTGGAAAATGGGGGACTTCCTGTGTTTCTGATAAGTGTACACTTGGGGCCTGAGCTGAGCAAACCACATACGATGTAGAGAAGGCTAGAGTTTGGAAAAAACAAACAAACAAACAAACAAAGTCGAAGATGAATGCTGGGGCTGGAGAGATGGAGCAGTGGTTAAAAACACTTGTCGATCCTCCAGAGGACCGGAGTTGGGTTCTTCTCCTAGCATGCTCACTGAGGCACACAACTGTGTGACTCCAATTCCAGGGGATCTGATGCCCTCTTCTGGCCTTCGTGGCTACTGCGTGCATTTGGTGCCGGGACATACACGCAGGCACACAAATACACTGAGCTGCTTTTTCCAATAGGGTGAATCAATTTAGTGGAAAGTGCCTACCAATTCACATTTATGTGGGGACAGTTTTTCTGAGAAATGCTGTTTATAGTTCACCTTTAAGCTCAAACTGTCATCCAACTTGCAACCAAGTTGATAATGTGCTTTCAGATCACTTAAAACTACATACGTTGTGCTTACATACTGCTGTACTTTAAAAATGGTGGGAGAGAGACCTTTGGTGGGTTAGAGTTGAGGGGCCCCAGGGCCAGTGAGGAAGAAACACACCATGTAGACAGTGCTCAAGTGGAGAGTTTTATTGGGGGGGGGAAGCGCAGAGTGGCCTCATGGGAGAGAGAGGGAGAGAGCGAGTGAGTAGGTGGGGCTGAGGAGAGAAGAAAAGAAGAAGAGAGAGAAGGTGGGCAGGGTCCTATCTTTTATGAGGGGACTTTGTGCATGTTGCACTATGCAAACAAGCTACATAGAATGACATTGTCAGGACCCTGGGCAGGCCAGGGTATTGCCTGCTTATTGGCCAGGTCCCCAAGGGGCGGGTCTGAATGCTAACACATACCATATATTAAACCTGTTCAGAATTAACTGACTTCTAAGACCAACATTGTAATCAGTCTTACCCTACCTTGGACTTGCAATGCAATGAACTCCGACAAGCTCAGCCGAATGCGCAGCCTCAATTGGACCATGTTCCATCTTTTTTCTTTGTGATTCATCCATGACTCAACAACAGTGTGTGTGTGTGTGTGTGTGTGTGTGTGTGTGTGTGTGTGTGTGTGTGTGTGATATGTGATGACCAGGTCTAAGAATATGAGCTAAAACATTGAGGTGTTCAAGAAACCTATCCCTAGTATGTTGGAAACAGCATGTGGGTACAGAGTGATGATATGTGATTATTGGCTTTGTGTGCTGTTCTGAGTCAGGAGGACCAGAAAAACAATTCCTCCATGAGACTCCTGACAAAGACTGATGAACACAAAAGTTCCTTGTTCCTTTTTGTTACCATATTTGCTGTGTTGTTCAATACAGAGAGCAGACAGCCTTTGTTCAGGAGTTTCCTCAGCTCTTAGTTTAGACTCTTAGATTTTGGTTTAGGGGAAACCAAAGTGCTTTAAATAAATCAGGCTCATTCTTGGGGAAATGACACCCTGATTAGCCTTTCTTCTTTTATGCAGTATCACCAGAGATTTGCTTCCCACATTATTCATTCATAACAAGTAACAAGTTCCTGCAGCCGGAACGATTTAAGGGCCTAAAATCAGGACCCAGAGAGATAAGCAATCACAACCAGAAGGAGGCGTTCCCCCAGGGCATGGAGGAAAGCATCCAAACCAGGTGCTGAGCTAATCAAATCTGCTTTTGATATAGCTCAGACTAGCCCTGCCAAAACATAAGGAAGCCCAGCCTTTAGAGAACAGATAAGTCTCAGAGAGAACCTAAGCCCTAGGAGAGATTCTTCTGAATTTCCATAGTAATACCAACACAAACAAGACTTTGAGTCATACAACCCACTGTTACGGATATTTGTTTGCACTGTGATACTCCAAGACTGCCAATAAAGTTTAACCTTGCATCAGGGGGTGGAGCTAGCAACGAGCTGACCAGAATTAGCCAGAGAGGTTTTAGAGGACCCAGGGTACATATGCAGAGACACAGGAAGTGTAGAGAGGGCCTGAGAAAGATTTGTGGACCCTTTTGGATGGGGTAGGAGAGAGAGAGAGAGAGAGAGAGAGAGAGAGAGAGAGAGAGAGAGAGAGAGAGAGAGAGAGAGATTGGTCGCTTCTTCACCACTTCTCGATCAATCAGGTTTTTACTCCATATCTGACTCCCGAGTTTTAGTCAATAATAGAACAATATAAGTAAATGTTTCATCAAGCATCCAACGCAGACACAAGATCACGAGGCAGACATTCACCACCAGCTTTGCCGCTGCTGGAGTCGCAGCTTGCGGCCAGCTCTGTCACTCAGTTGGCCCCTGTGCCCTCACTTCCTGCCACACAGATTTCTCCTGCACACCCCCTGTATCTGCTTTTCCCTGGACCCACTCCCAGGACCGCGTGCACCAGTTCCCCACCTCAGCCCCCGCTTGCACCTGCTCAGTCTTCTGCTGCGGCTGCCACCACCTGCGCACTCTCAATCCCCGGCTACACACGAGCAGCTGCGGCTGCCCTCAGCCCAGCCCGTGCAGCACAGTGGCAGCCTACTGTGAGCCCAGTGCCCAGTGTGCTAGCCTGGCTGCCTGGGCCCCCCGCTGCACCCCGACACACTAGCACTGTAGCTCCAGCTGGCTACTCCCCACCACACACACACACACACACACACGCACACACACACGCACGCACGCACGCACGCGCCGCCACGCACAGCTCCGCCATTGCTGGGGAAAAACTGAAAAGTCAGCAGATCTGGTGAGACACCTGGGAATTCTTAAGGGGGGAATTAGGTTTTATTAAAATACATAGATATGGATATAGAGCTTTCCCACATTAAGAATGGGAAATATTGGGCTGGAGAGATGGCTCAATGGTTAAGAGCACTTGACTGGTCTTCTCAAGGACCTGGGTTCAATTCTCAGCACCCACATAGCAACTCATAACTGCATGTAGCTCCAGTTTCAAGGGTATTGGACACCTTCATACAGACATACATGTAGGCAAAACATGAATGCACATGAAATAAAAATAAGAATGGGGAATATTATGATGCAAGGAGTTAGGGTTCTGAATGGTTCCACAATGGATGGTTTGAGATTGGAGAAAATAAATGAAGTAATAACCAACATAGCTGCAATTGACATAATGTTGATTATAATTATTATCAGTTTGGTAATTCATGTTATCATTTAAAAAGTGGTTTGATATCTGTGCCAAACAAGAAAAATTGACTGATAAGATATAAGCCTTAGAAAACCCTACCAATGAAACTAAGAAAAGTATTCGCACACAGAAAGAGGAATTTAGACCAGAACCTACCACTCCATGGCATGGTGAAACTGAAGAGGAGAGGCCCAAGGTTATTAGAGAACCAACATTAATTCATCCAATTACCATACAAGAAGGACCACCAGATGATGGGTACCCCCAGGCTATGCAGAAGTTACTTGGGATCCTGTAGATTAGAGGTTTAAGAAAGCAGTCATTTCATACGGTATGCATTCACCCTTTGTGAAAGAGATGTTAAATTCATGGGCAACTCAAAACAGAATTATCCCCCAAGACTAGAACGATTTAGCTCCAGCAATACTGGAAGCTGGGCCTCAGTTTCAATGGAAAACTTGATGGAAAGATGAAGCTGGGGTCATAGAACAACAAAATAGGGCTATTGGAATTGATATTTCCCAAGATCAGTTTCTCAGTGAAGGTCAGCATGCTGATGTGCAAAGACCGTTTGGATTTGGCGATTACACCTTGTCCCTCTGTCATATAGCAGCTTTGAATGCGTGGAACAAGGTTGAAGACTCAGGAAAAGTGTGGAGGCCACAGAGACCCAAGCTTGTGGCTTGTTTCCATCTTGACTCAAGGTCAAAGAGTCCAAGCTTGTTTTCCTCTGCAAGGCTGCATGATAGGATGTTTTGGTTACCAGGTATCTTATATTTCAAGGCCTATTTATAGGATGCTTTCCTGTAAGGCGTGGTTACCAGATGTCTTGAGTACTAAGGAGGTATTTACACCTGACTGTACTTTGTACCTTAAACTGTGATGTCCTTGAAAGGGGGAGGTCTTTTGCCCCCCCCCTTACTTTGGGTATATTACCGTGAGTAATAAAACTCATGTCTGCTTCAGTAGATAGAACAAAATGGGCATTGGCAAAGAGCTTGCAGTAGTTTTTTTGGGAGAGATTAGCAACAAATATCCCCCAAAACAAAAGACTTCAATTCATAAAAAGATTAATTCTATCATGCTTCACATTGTACAAAGAACTCCAATTTCTGGATTCCCTACATTCTACTGATGCAAATAAATCAGGAAAGGTGAGTTATAAGTCAGTAAATTTAAGTAAAGTGGCTCAAAGCCCATATGATTCCTTTTAAAAGTCAAAATTATATGCTATTCTTAATGGTATTACTAGATTTTCCAGAACCTCTTAATATAGTTATTGACCTTCAATATGCAGAGTTATTTCATATATTGAAACTGCTGAATTTATACCAGATGCTTCAGAATTAACTTTGTTATTTATTCAATTACAAAAAATAATCAGAAATAGAAATAACCTCTTGTATGCAACACATATCTGATCCTATATGGCTCTACCAGGCCCTCTAGCACAAGGTAATGATAAAATTGATCAGCTATTGGTAGGAAATGTGCTAGAAGCCTCAGAATTTCCCAAGAAACACCATGTAATAGCAAAAGTTTGAAGAAAGATTTTTCTTTTCTATTTATTTATTTATGTATTTATGTATGTATGTATGTATGTATTTATTTATTTATTTATTTATTTATTTATTTATTTATTTAGTTTGTTTTTCTAGATAGGGTTTCTCACCTAACCCTTACTGTCCTGGAACTCACTTTGAAGACCAGGCTGGCCTTGAACTTACAGAGATCTGCCTGCCTCTGCCTCTCTAGTGCTGAGATGTGGAGGCCCACACAGTTTTCCTAGTGAGATCTGAGCTTGCTTTACCCAGCAGGGCTGCTCTCAAAGATTGCTTGACCATGTGTGTGGTTACCAGGTGATTAGAAGGGTCTGCACTTGCTGTACTAGGGGGAGTGTCTTTTGCTCCACCCCTTGGCATTCCTATAAAAGGCCCTTTAGAAGATACAGGAGGGGCTGGTGGATATTGATCCAGGCCCTCCTGAGGCTATCCTGTGTTTCTATCTGTTTTTCTCCTCTCTATCTTTCTAACTAATATCTCTTATTCCTTTCTCAAGAGTACCCTGGAAAAAGTAGGGACAGGTTCCCCCACACTGGAATTAAAGGCATGCACCACCACTGCCTAGCAAAGGAGATTTTTCTATACTTGGCAACAAGCCAAGTAAATTATAAGGAAATGTCCTACTTGTTCTTTGTATAACCAAACTACTTGCAGGATGTAACCCAAAGGGTATTCAAAGATGTGTTTCATTTTGTGGAGTTTGGAAAGTTAATGTATGTGCACCATACCATAGTTACATGTTCAGGATTTCAATGGACAACTGCTTTGAGCTCTAAAAAGGCCGATTCTGTAGTTATACATTTATTAGACATTATGGCCATTGTGGGAATGCCAGTACAAATGAAGACTGACAATGCTCCAGCATATGTTCCTAGTAAAATGAAAGTTTTCTGCCTATTACAACATAAAGCATATTACAGGTATACCACACAACCCTACAGGAAAAGTAGTTATAGAAAGACCTAATCATACTTTAGAAGATATACTTAATAAACAGAAAGGTATAATAAAGACAGCCCCCCAGAGATAGTGCCTTATTAACTTTAAAATTTAAAATGTTAATGAGAAAGGAACAACAGCTGTGGAGAGATATTGGATAGTAGAAAAATTTGCTGATTTAAAAAATTAAATCAACCTGTATACTTTAAAGATGTGTTAACCTCAGAATGGAAACCTGGATATGTGTTGCACTGGAGAAGAGGTTTTGCTTTTGTTTCTGTAGGAGAAGAAAAGCTATGATACCATCAAGATTGATAATGATTAGATTTGAACAAAGAGACCTCTTGATTTGAAAAGGTAATAGTTCATCAACCAACATGACCTTTCAATCTAAACTAATTTATAAGATTAACAAATGCTTTTCATTTGATCAGATATAACTTGCCAAAAGGGAAACTCCCCAAAGTTAGGGAGTTGGGGCAGGGTTTTGTTTTTGTCTTTCTAGGAGAATGAAGACAGCTAAGGAATCTGAAGACTGCTGGACAAATGATCAAGAGAAAATGTCTCAAGAAAAATAATAAATTAGCCTAATGATATAGCACACTTCCAACAGGATAAAATTTCATGAATCTTCCCAACTGTTTGCTTCTGCTGTTCTCTACAGACATATAAGGCAAATGGTCTTTTTGTAGTCCCAATTCAATTAAAAATTAAAACTGGCTTCGGAGCTGAAGTGTGGCACTCTCCTTTAAGTCCAAGCATGCTTGTTAGAGAAAAATCCAAAATCTCCATCTCATATCAGAAGAGCCATCTGATATGGGAGAAGAAAAACCAAAATTAAGGGACTATTCTATTGCTACTAATCTCATAACCCTTTGGTTTTATTTTGACTCTTTAAAACTTTTCTTAAGGTATAAATATTATCTCAAAATTTATAAGACTATTATATATTTTTAAAATTTCTGTTGTGATATTAATGGTCATATAGAGCACTAACTAATTCTAGAAATAGGCTTCATCTAGCTTCTTGTACGTGATATTGGACTTGAGTCTGAAGCAGGTAACAAGGGATTAAGTCCTTTAACCTCTCAGAGATCTGCTGCATATGACATTTATTTTTTTATTTTTATTTTTTTAAGATTTATTTATTCATTATGTATACAGTGTTATGTCTGCATGTATCCCTGCAGGCCAGAAGAGGGCACCGGATCTCATTACAGATGGCTGTGAGCCACCGTGTGGTTGCTGGGAATTGCACTCAGGACCTTTGGAAGAGCAGCCAGTGCTCTTAACCTCTGAGCCATCTCTCCAGCCCCGCATATGACATTTATAATGTTTAAATTTTCTGCAGTGAAACATGACTATTCCTGGCAGTGACCTTTGAGGTGTCTAAGAAGATGATGGGACTTTGCAACAATGAATCTACCTGGATTGTGCTAACACAGCTAAGCTGATAAACACTGACCAAAGATCAGCTTTGGACTACAAACTGCTCAGGAGAATTTCAAAGCAGTTAGCTAAAATGGTCTAGACTCATAGACTATTCCAGTCAGGACTTTAGGTAAGTCCTATACTTTCCTGAGTGAAGACAACAGCTATCTCTCAGGACTTGACTTTATTTCAGTTTTCTCAGGGTCCCCTAAAGATTCCATCACCCCTAGACAACAGGAAGTAATTTTAAAACCACTACACCCACATTCCCAAGAGGTGGGGTAGGTGGGTTTTGGTCGTTTGGTGGATTATGGATGTTTGTCATCATTTACAGGACATTGGTTGCAAGTTGTTATTGGTCATGGTCAGGGAGGAAACTAAGCAAAGGAGATTAAATTCAGGGATCTCATTCTGAAAAGAAAAAGAGGGGATATAGGGATAGGGGGAAGTGATAGATTATTGAATCTACTTTTAAACACACAAACAAAAAAAGCAACTAGTCTTAAATATTTTACATTGGGATGGATTTTTGTATATTGATACAAATTTAAGGTTCTTTTTATTGTACTGTATTCTACTCTTCTACTCTTGTTTAAGGTATTGTACCTATGCAGCTCATTCAACATTGTAATGTAAAGTTCTAGTCCTTGAAAATTATTATTACAGACTATTTAGGATAATTAAGAAATGAAGGTTAGTAGTCAGTAATCTATAACAATCAAGTTTGTGCCCGTGTTAGGTATGTCTTCAAGATCAAACAGATACAGTTTAGATAGATAGATGGCCTTCAAACACTTCACAGACCTACAGAATATGGCATTTAAGTTGTTTTAATAACATAAGGCTTTGCATGACAGTGAGACATGTCTGCTCCTGGCAACACCAATTTGCTTCACAAAAAAGATGAGGAGATGATATTAGCCCTGGGGAACATCCAGTCATATCTGGGGATGTTTTGGTTGTCACAGCTGAGGGGTGGCAACTTGTGGGTGAAGGCCAGAGGTACAATTCAACGCCCTGTAGTGCGGTGTATGTAGCATCAACGCCCTGTAGTGTAGTGAATGTAGCATCAACGCCCTGTAGTGTAGTGAATGTAGCATCAACGCCCTGTAGTGCGGTGTATGTAGCAATCCATGAACCTTCGAGTCACTCTCACAAAATAGACACTCTCAGCAAAACAAGCTCAGGGGAGAAACGTTTATCTCAGTTCATGGCATCAGAAACCAGGATGAGAAAGTGAAACAGGGCGGCTTCCATCCCAGTAGCCAGAGAGCAGAGGGAAGGCGTCCCTGATCTGGTTGGCTTTCTCCTTTTTCCCCTTTATTCTCTCTAGGCCCACCAGCCTATGGGGTGATGCTGCCCACGTTCAGGTTGGGTCTCTCCCCCACCCCTTGTTCGTCCTCTCTGAAAATGCTCTCCAAGGTGTGTCTAATCTATCGGAGCCCTTTTAATCCAGCCAACAAGTTGAAGGTTAACTATCACATCCTATAGTAAGAATTTCTCCAATCCAGATGTTCATATAGCCATTGTGGGGGTGTGACAGCCAGCCCTAACCACATGGCGCTGTGTTATTGCCTGCTCTATCCCAGTCAATTAGTGACACTTTCCCCAGAGAGCTCAGATCATATAATAATTTACACATAACTCCCCTGTGATGACTAAAGGAACTTAATATGGTACTCGGCTTCCCTTAAGGGCTGTTGACCTTTGCCCTGGAATACCTGTGAGATCCTAGTGGCCTCAAGAGAGATAAGAATAGAATAACGTTTGCTTTCTGCTTTTGTAAACTCTTACTGCTGCAGGACTTGGATGAAGGAGTCTTTTTCTTTATTATTTCTTATTTAAGTAACTTTTTTATTTATTTTACATATCAACTGCAGTTTCCTTTCCCTCCTCTCCTCCCCCGCCTCACGCTTCCCATCTATCCCCGTCCCCATCCATTCAGGGGCAGGCCTCCCATGGGCTTGAATAAAGCATGGCACATCAAGTTGAGGCAAGATCGAGCTCCTCCCCTTGTGTCAAGCCTGGGTGAGGTAATCCAGCATGGAGAACAGGTTTCCAAAAGCCAGCTAAGTGCCAGGGACAGGTCCTGATCTCACTGCTAGGAGCCTTACAAAGAGTCCAAGCTACACAACTGTCACACACATGCAGAAGGCCTAGGTCAGTCCCTTGCAGGCTCCCTAACTGTTGGTCCAGAGTAATGAGTTCTCATGAGCTCAGCTCAGCTGTCTCTGTGGGTTTCCCTGTCATGACCCCCCTTGCTCATACAATCCCTCCTCCCTTCCTTCAGTAAGACTCTGGGAGCTCAGCCCAGTGCTTGACTGTGGATCTCTGCATCTGCTTCCATCAGTTACTGGATAGAGTATCTCTGATGACAATTAGGGTAGTCATCAATCTGATGACAATCTGGTTACAGTCGATGGCCAGTTCTCCACTCTTGCTAGGAGTCTTAGCTGCGGTCATCCTTATGGATTCCTGGGGGTTTCCCTGGTGCCAGGTTCTCCCTAACCCCAAAATGTACCCCCCCATCAAGACATCTCCCTCCATCCAGTCCCCAACCCTCCTCGCACACCCTGAAGCGGTCTTTTTCTTACTATACAATGAGAAAGAGAAACTGAGGGAGTAAAACAATTTTCTTGCCCAGCCATGGATTCCATAGATAATTATAATGATATTTTGATATCCACCTTTATAAGCCCTTCCTTTAGCCCCCTTGGGCATGACATGCTGTTGACCTCTAAGGCTGCTATCCTTCTGCTGTCGGTGAGAGTAAATTCATCTAAATTTGAATCGTCTAAGTCTGCAGTCTTCCCCAGTGGATCTGAACACCACGACCCCACTGTAGTGCCTTCAATTCACTACAGTTTCACGAAGGAGGATTGTAAAGCATGTGGTGAAACGGTGCAGACTTCTGCATCTGACTCCGGACTCGTGGAATATTCTAGATTCTTTGCACGGCCACAGGTACTTGAACTCTCCCCCAACAGTGTTTTCAGCAACATATGCGTGTCTCTCCTGTCATGTCCACTACCTTCTTCATGCCACTGTGAGTCCCAGCAGGGGTCAGAACGCCCCTCTCTCAGGCCTTCTCAGGGGCATGAGTGGACCGGGTAGCCGTGTGTCAGCTGCCCCCGAAGGTTGAAGTGTCCTTAGATCGTGACAGTACTAGTGGTTTTTAGTTTATTGTCTCAGGGATGTGGTCTCTTACAGCACAGGAATTACAGGGAACTTCTTTGGCGATGGTGCACAGTGTTGACATAAAAACACGCCGGGAGGCAGAGCCAGGTGATCTCTGTGAGTTCGAGGCCAGCCTGGTCTACTGAGCTAGACCAGGACAGGATCCAAAGCTACAGAGAAACCCTGTCTCTAAAAACCAAAAAAAAAAAAAAAAAAAAAAGAAAAGAAAAAAAGAAAAGAAAACCACAACTCTCACCTCAAAGGAGATAAGAGACAGTTTATTCTAGTGTCAAATACAAGTGACTGTGGCCGGGGAGCAGAGTCAGATCACCTCATCTGGCGGTTTGAATGGGAAAGCCCCCACTGGTTCAGGCACTTCAACACTTGGTTCCCTGTTGGGAAGGTTTAGGAAATGCAGCCTTGCAGGAGGAAGCATGCCCCTGGGAGGAGGCTTTGAGAGCATATGTCCTCTCACTCTACTCCCAGTTTGCTCCCTAAAAAAGCAGAGGCTTGTCTCTGAAGAGAAGAGAGTTCTCAGAGCCGGCGGCAGAAGCACCAGCAATGTCAAATGCTGCAGAGATGTGAAGCAAGATAAAGGCAGACAAAACAGGCCCTGGCCACGGGGTGCAGTCAGAATGCTTGTCCATTCACCCGGCCTGGTTTATCCTTGCTGATTCATGGCATCAGCGCACAAGAACACATTCTCCTTCCTCCCACAAAGCTCCTCCACCTTAGTCTCCAAGTCCTGGGCTGTCTCCAGAGCACAGGACCAGCCTTGTGGTTTGGAGGTGCTAGCTCACCGGGATGGGAGATCCTTCCCAGCATCCTTTCCAGTGTGGGTCTGGTGTGGCTGAGTCGTTCGAGACAAGATGGAGACACAGGCTGTGGATTCTGGGCAGATAGGAGCTAGCTCAAGTCATGTCCTTAGACACTGTTGGGCCTGGGGCAGGAGCGGCAGCAGAGGAGCTTCAGGGACTATCTCTGGAGGGGTCTGGCAAGAAGGAACCAAGATCTTCACCGTGCCCAGCAGGCTCACATGGGCCTGGGCATGGGCAGGACCCAAGACAGCCATACAGGCTGCCAGAAGGCCCCACCAAACCTGTTCCCTGCATAATGAAAATGGGTCACATTTTATTAAAAGGATTCTCTCTCTCTTTCCCTCCCCCCCCCCCCCCCCCCGCCCCTGTGGTGTGTGTGTGTGTGTGTGTGTGTGTGTGTGTGTGTGTGTTACTGAGAATAGAATCTAGAGCTTGCCACTGAACTATATTACCAGCTCCAAAGAAATACTTTTTTTTTTTTTTTTTTTTTTTTTTGGTTTTTCAAGACAGTTTCTCTATGTAGCTTTGCGCCTTTCTGAACTCATTGTAGCCAGCTGACTCAAACTCAGAGATCGCTGCTCTGCCTCCAATCTGGATTAAAGCATGCGCCACACTGCCGCAAGAAATACTTTTAAATGAGAATGCTTTGTGTGTTTCTTTTGTGCATGTATGTACATGTTTATATGTACATATCCTCGTGTGCATTTTGTGCACATGTTCGTCAGTATATGTGGAAGCCAGAGGTCAACCTTGGGTGTGGTTCCTCAGGGACCTTATTTTTTTTTTTGAGACAGGATCTCTCACTGACCTGGAACTTCCTGATTCAGCGTGGCTGGCTGGGCAGTGAGAACTCTCAGTGAGAAGCTCTGCAGGTACTCCCAAGCATAGATCTTTCTGCATGGGTTCTGGGGACTGACGAAGCCATCGCCCCAGCCCCCGACGATGCTTTTGCTAACCGCTGTCCACAGAAGAAGCGCTTCTCGTTCATGTGAGATGCAGTTAGTGTTGGACCTGTGTCTGTCCCACCCAAGCCATCTCTGTGAGACCTGGAGAGTGCCTGACTCGCTCAGGAAGTAGGAAGAGGGAGAGCTGGAGGAGTGGGCTGGGAGGGACTTCTCCGCTCCTCTCTGACCTTCTCTGCACTCGGATGACAGTAGATGAGTAGCCAGCAAATGATCAGGTGCAGCAATAGACAGAGTGGCCTCACAAGACATGTGACTTCCTCTTTTCAATGTGCTCAAGCCCCTGTGGGTTCCCTGGACTTACGACACTGCGGGTTTGGAAAGTTTTCATTTCCATTTCTTGTTATTTTGGGTAAACACGATTTTTAGGAAGTCTAGAGCCCCCCAGGGTCACAGGGACCTGCTCAAACGCCCACTTCAGGGCCACTGCATCTGCCTCCCTCAGTCTGTGTTCCAGACGGTGCCCGCCTCCCGGGAGATAGCTAAGGACAACTGCTGATGTGGGACTGTAGGAACATGGCCTGGGCACCACAGTTCAGGACAGCTCCCAGAGACCACCCCAGCTCCACAGCTCATGTAGGGTCAGCTGAGAGTTCAGTTGTGACCACATTATGGTCACTTCTTCCTCTACCTGGTGCTGTCCCATTCTATCCCCACAGATAGGTCTGCTGGAAGCCCGTGCACAACAAACTTAAACTCACACTTCTGCCTCTCAAGGCTCTGGATTCCTAGAAATACAATCCAGAGTCTGACCTGTGATTCCGTGTTCTTCATGGAAAGTCAGGCACATGTCAATAGACTAGAAAATGACATGATCTTGAAGTTCCACTACTTCCCCTTATCTTGTCCCCTCTCTGGGACACAAACAAAGACCCTGAAATTATAACACATGACTGTTTACTCTTCCAGTCTGCTGCTCAGTAATAGATAGATAAGTAAATAGAAAAATGATAGTTATAGATAGATGATAAATGATAGGTATCTAATAGATGAATAGGTAGTAGATAGAAATTGTAGATGATAGATAGATAGACAAATATGAGAAAGCAGATTTTAAAAGGAATAGATTAAGTTATCATATTTCTAAGCAACTAATATTCATCTCTCATTATCAAGATAGAGCCTTGAAAACTGACATCCTTCAGCTCTCTTTTTCCTGGCGTTCTCCAGCCTGTCAATGAGCTGAATATAATGTGTCAATCAGAAATCACACTTACAACTTGAACAGCAGACATTATATATAAAGGATTACTAACTGAGGGAATGGGGCTACTGAAGAGAATAAGGAGGACTCTAAAGGACACAGGAACGGCAATGCAGGGAGCAGCCATTGACTCTAGGCTGACATGGAGCACCCAAAGAAGAGGACTTGGAAGATGTCCAGGGACCCTTCTCCAGAGATGTCTGGTGCACTGTATTCTTTGCTTTTAAAGTCAAGAGTTAAGCCAGGATGGTGGTTTATGCCTTTAATCCCAACACTGGCAGAGGCAGGCAGATCTCTCTAAGTTCAGGGCCAGTGCTGGAGAATATTATATTGCATTTATTTAACTCTGTGAAGTTCTGTTACTGTGCCTGTATAAAACACCTGATGGTCTAATAAAGAACTAACAGCCAGTAGTGAAGCAGGAGAAAGGTTAGGTGGGGCTGGTAGACAGAAAGAAGAAATAGAAGGAGAAATCTGAGAGGGAGGAAGAAGTAACCAGAGAAGAGGAGGACTCCAGGGGCCAGCCACCCAGCTACACAGCAAGCCACGGAGTAAGAATAATATTTACAGAAGTAAGAGAACAGGAAAAGCCAAGAGGCAAAAGGTAGACCAGATAATTTAAGTTAAGGAAAGCTGGCAAGAGACAATCCAAGCTAAGGCCAGGCATTTATAAGTAAGAACAAGCTCCATGTGTGATTTATTTGGGAGCTGGGTGGCAGGCTCCCAAAAGAGCAAAAACAAACAACAGCAGGCTATCCTAGTCTATCTAGCAAATTCCAGATTAGCCAGGGCTACACAGGTCCTAGAATGTGATCATACAAATGTCTGTTGAATGAATGAGTGATTTACATGTAGGGGAGAGTAAGTTTGTGGTCATAGCGTCTTAGACTGACAGCAGGGTTGAGTTACAGTGATTAGGAGGAACTCAGACCTTCAACGCTAAGTTCTTGTGAGCCTCATACCAAACTTCAGAAGGTGCTTTGATTTCACAAGGAAGGATGCTGTGGCTTCAGGAAGGACCACCTCAAGCCTCGTGTGTAAAAAAGACTCCCTAGTCTGGGTACTTTGTGGTAGGACCTTTAGAAGGTAGAACCTAGAGGAAGATTGTGGAGTGGTTGGTGACTGTGTTTGGAGGGAATGTTAGGGTCCCAACCCCATCCCCTCCCCCTTCACCTCCCAGCTAACACTGGGCCAATAGCTTTCTCTGCCATGTGCTCCCACCACAGTCCCAGAGGCGATGGGCTGAGTGACCACGGACTGACACTTCTGAAAGTCAAAGAAAACTTCATTGCCTCAAATATCGTGTCACGGTGATAGAAAGGTGACGGAGACAATGGCTCCGTGTGCTTTCAGATGCCAAAGCAAGCTTTCCTCAGACCTCTGGGTTAGAGATGTGTTTTCTCCTCTCCCATGGCCTTCAAGAAAACAAACAACAAATGCTGGTCTCACAGATGTGAGGAGACAGGAGCCTTTCACTCCTGGTGTGAATGTAAGCTGGTATAGCCAAGATGGAAATCAGTGTGACAGCAGGGGGGGCAGGGCGGGGCGGGGCCGGGGGGGGGGCGGGGCGGGCCGGGGGCGGGGCTCAGGGATAGAGCACTTGATCAGCATGTGGTCCTACCCAAAAAATAAACAAAAAACAACATCAGAGTGGAAGTTACTCAAAACAAACAAACAAAACCCTAAAAATAGCACTACCACGTGACCCAGCTGTGCTACTCTTGGGTAGATACTCAACGGACTATATCACCAGACCTCAGAGACCCTTGCACAACCACATTCACTGCTGCACTATTCTTGACATCTAGGAAATGGAGCCAGTCTAGATGCCCATCAACAGATGAATGGATAAGGAAACTGTCATCTGTAGGCATGGTGGAGTTTTATTCAGCCATCAAGGAAAAGGAAACTATTGCATCTGCAGGAAAATGAAACTGAAAATCATAGTGTAAAGTGAACTAAGCCAAACTCTGAAATATAAATCTTGTGTATTTTCTCTCATACGTGGAATCTAGACCTAAATGTGTGTGTGTGCGTGTGTGTGTGTGTGTGTGCGCGTGCGTGCGCGCGCGCGTGAGTAATATGAGACTAGAAAGGAGGCCATGAGAGGAGAGGAAGAGTTCTTAAGGGAAGAACAGGAGAAAGAGAGAATCCGTGACATGAAGACAGAAGGAGAGACAGCCTGGGGGATAAAGAGGACCAACAAGAGGGGACGGGGAGAGGCGGAGAAGAGCAAAGGACAGTGACACTGTATATGACTACGTCATACTGAAACACACTATTTTGTATGCCAGTTTGGAAAAAACAATCCTATGGCCTGAGTGTGAGCAGGTAGAATGCTGGCAATCAAACCAAAATAAAATAGCACTGAAAGTGAAGAGCACACTGATGGAGAAGTCGGAGTGACCCTGAATTTACAGACGACTCCTTTTCCTCAAGAGATTTCAATTTCCCACCACTGTGTGACAGGAAACGTACAGGGTACCTGCTGTCCCCACCCACTTTCCCATCTAATGAGCAGTGTGTACGCTTGTGAGTCTGTCCTCGGTCTGGGAGTGAACTCTGAACCTTAGCCTGCTCACTCACTGGCCAGGTGTCGCCATGTGACTCCGAGGCATCTCACTGCATAGGGCAGAGGCCTCAGGAGGAGGGTGACAGCTGACACGTCCTGGTGATTCCCACTCACCCTTAGATGCTCCCCACCAGCGGGGGAGCTCTTACAGTCTCGGTTCTCACTACAACCAAGCCATGTTTCCTTCTCTGCCGGGATGCTTGGAGCTTAATGCTCAATTGTGTTTATCTTGGTTCTGTTCTTTTTATATTCTCTTACTAGTCCCTCATTATCTATTTCTATTTTTATAGGTACACTTTCTCTATCATGTGTGTCAGACACGTTTTTGATAATGCAAAGGATGTCCCAGATTAGTTCAGTCATGGCCGCACAGAGCCATTGGCCTGAGGGCAGTTCACACATTTTTTTTCCCCCAGCTCTTTCAGGTTTTTCTTCTTATGATCCCCACCTTCAGTGCACCTTTCTCCTCTGCCCTATCCCCACCACTCAAGGCCAGGCAACTGTCGATTTCCTGTCTTCATCCCCACCCTCCACGTGAGGCTAAGCCTGACCTCACAGTATCTCCCACCTGATCACGACCCACGCCTTCTCACACAGGATTGCCTCCCGGGACTTTCCCTGAGCAGGGTCAGCCATGCCAAATGCCCCAGCACTAACTGCTTCCTTCCGGCTGCTTGCGACACTCTCTGCTTTCCTCAGGAGGGATTTCCACAACAGCCCGGCATTCAGCAACACCACTTCTCTGTCCCACTCTGTTCCCAATTTCCTTGCCTACTGATATCACTCTAGCTCCCATGTTCCCCAAAGATCTCGTAGCACTCGCTCCATCAGCAAAAACGCATGGCAGAGAAAACAAACAAACAAAAGCCCGCACCCACCACTCACTGTGTTCCCCCTGCAGGTCACTAGTGGCCTGCTTCAGCAGAGCGGCTTTTCACCAGTGCGGGTGACAGCTGCCTTGAGGGTCGGGACTCTGGTGAGTATGGACACTTTTGTGCTCTGGAAGCCGATTTCTACTCAAGAGAACTTATGTCAGAGCCGCAGGGGCGGGGCGGCACAGCTCAGCTTCTGACATCACTCTCTTATCATCACTGCCAGCAGGCTTGACTTAGCGCCCTTATCTGAGGCGGCTTGGAGGACAGCTGGCTAAAAGGTACCTGGAATCAAACATGGGACGCTGGGAGAGGGGGAGACCTAAACAACGTCTCAGTTTCTCCGAGGCTGACAGAGGCTCCTGAGAGCGGCTTCAGAACTTCTTTCCAGCTGGCGCTTGAAAGCTGTGCCTGGAAGGGGAGAGCCTGAGAGGGATAAACAGTGCGCGCTGTCTCCAGCTCCTCGGGGTCAGGAGCAGCCCGCTCAGAAGGAAGTGGCGTTTCTCTGACCCCAGCGTTCCCACAGCCCCCTGGATGGTAGATCGTGGGGCTGCACCCTTCCCCACCCTTGGGAACTCCGTCAAGTGGTTATCTTTATCTCGCCAGTTTGTCCACGTGCTTGACCAGTGGGGTTTCACTTTTGCAAACAACTGTTTATATCCCTTGAGAGAAAAACATCAAGCAGCCTGCCCCAAGAACGCTGTTTCGCTGTTTCATTTCAAGCCGTGAGCAAGGTAAGGAAATATTTTTAAATAGTTGGGAGGTAGGAGGAGCACCAACTTCTCTGGTTGTTTTTAACTCTGTTTCCTTAGATCCTATCTCCTATTAATCGAGTCTGATTTTAACCAAAAGAATCTAAGCGACTGTAATATCCCTGCCTCCTTTTGTACCTGGCAGATCTGTCTCATTACCAGCTCAGTCCCTGGGTGCTTAATGGGTAGACTGAGTACAGCCACCACTCTGGGGAGTGGGGGCATGCTTATTTTCAATCTTTTGCCGTAGGGAAGGGAAACATAATCTCTGGTTTCCCCACAGGGCAGCCCGAGATGGATTTTTACACAGCGTCCCCAGAGGATGAGTATGATGTCCTCATCGAGGATGACCTGGACAGCAGTGAGATGGACCAAGCCCTCACCCCCGAGTTCCTCTCTGCCCAGCAGGTACTGCAGATCTGCTGCAGTGTGTTTGCGGTGGGTCTCCTCACCAACGCGCTGGCTGTGTTTATCCTGGTGAGATACAAAGGACTCAAGAATGTGCGGAACATCTACTTTCTTAACCTGGCGCTTTCCAATGTGTGCTTCCTGCTTCCCCTGCCATTCTGGGCACACACTGCTGCACAAGGGGAAAGTCCTGGCAATAGGACTTGTAAAGTTCTTGTTGGACTTCACTCCACCGGCTTATACAGCGAGACACTTTTCAACATCCTTCTCCTCCTGCAAGGGTACAAGGTGTTTTCCCAAGGGAGGCTGGCCTCCATCTTCACGAAGGTGCCCAGGAGTGTTGCTATAAGCGTCCTGGCATGGGCCGCAGCTATTGTACTTGCTTTGCCCGAAGCTGTGTTTTATCAGCTTCGGATGGAAAGACAGAAACACAAGTGTGCCTTTGGCAAACCTCACTTTTTGCCAACTGAAGAGCCATTCTGGAAGCATTTTCTGACTTTAAAGATGAACGTTTTGGTTCTTGGTTTTCCTCTGGTGGTTTTTATATTCTGCTGTGGACACATGAGGAAAGCGCAGGCCTTCAGGGAGAGGCAGAACGACCTTCGGAAGCTCGCCTTTGTCATAATGGGTGTGTTCCTTTTGATGTGGGCACCCTACAATGTTGTGCTCCTCCTGTTGGAGTTCCAGGAACACTTGTCCCTGCAGGATGAGAAGAGCAGCTACTACCTGGACGCAAGTATTCAGGTCACACAGCTCATCGCCACCACCCACTGCTGTGTTAACCCTCTCATCTGTTTGCTTCTTGACAAGGCCTTTGCGAGCTGTCTCTGCAGCCTGTTCCCACGCTGCAATGGCACCCCGTTTCAAAGTGGTGGGGGCTCCCAGCGAGCAGGGCCAAGGGGAGGTCATGACCAGCCCATTGAACTCTACAGTAGTTTGTACCAAAGGCAGGATACATAAACATGGATCCCTGTCTCTTTGTATTATTTTATGTAATTTTTTACATGTTTGTATAAAAATAGAATATAAGAAGAAAGAGGGCTGGCTAGTGAGTATTTACTCGTAAGCATTGAATTTGTCTGGGGCACAGGGCTGAGCTATTTATAAGGGTGACTTCCACTCCCCCTCCTTGCTAGTTGTCTACAGTGTGGGTGGTGTTAGTACCATATCTCTAAGAAAGAAACTGAGGCTCAGTAATTTGTCCAATGTCACTTAACGACAAGGTGGCAGAGCTGAAGCGCAAACCCCAGACATCATTGGCCCAGAGCCTGTGAGTCATCCAAGTGTGCCAACCTTTCAATAATGGTCACCCCAGGGGGATGGCGTATGTCTGTAATCCCAGTACCCTAGGAGGCTGAGGTAGGAGGATTCCCACAAATGCAAAGGTAACCTGGGCAACATAGCAAGACCTCCCCAACCCCAGTTTTTCTGTTCAACAAATGAATATGTACTTTTAAAGCCCAGTTTGAAGGTTGGGGTGTAGTTCAGTTGGTACCTTGCACCCCTGGCTTTGATGCCCACCACAGCGTGGACTTAGTATGGTTGTGTGCTTTTTTTTTTTTTAAGACAGGGTTTCTCTATGTAGCCATGGCTGTCCTGGAACTTTCTTTATAGACCAGGCTGGCCTTGAACTCAGAGATTCCCTGTCTCTGCCTCTTAAGTACTGGGGTTAAAGGTGTGTGCCATCATGTCCAGCTCTGCGGTTTACATCTTAATTTCAGTTCAACTCAAGAAGTGGAGGCAGGAAGATCAGAAATTCAAGGTTATCCTTGGCTACGCAGTGAGTTCAAGGCCAGCCTGGGTCCATTAGACCCTATCTCAAAAAGAAAAGTCCTTAAACCCAGTTTGACTGCAGTCTCAATGAGAAGCAAACATTAGCGTGGGAACAGCTTTCCGGGTACATGCTCCCTCAAGTCATGAGAAGATTCGACTGCATGGAGGTTGTGGAAACCAAAGGTAAAGCAATTGGTCCTGTGGGAACATGCTAGGCTTTCTTGACTAGTACCCAAGTTTCCCTGGTTCTTCCAGCCCGGGAGTCTTCTAAGGTTTTAGAGTTACCTGCCTCTGACTATACTATGAAGGCTGTGGTGTCTTAGGAAATTTAACAAGATGTAAGAGTTGGATTTAATGAGCACTGTGGTGTACATTAGATCTACATTAGAAACGTTGGATTTAATACGCACTGTGACCTTTGAAATATAACACATAGCTCAGGCCCCATTAGCCTGTGACTACAAATAATTTCCCACTTCCTTTCGTAGCTGAGTTACACAGCGCGGGCTTCCACCTGCCAGTCAGCAAAAGGCCAGCTCTTTGCCCAGGGTGACATGTCTCTGAGCACTCGAGATCTCCGAGTGACCCCTCTTTCAGTTCAGATCTGCACTCCACACTCCATCTGGGCTGAGGGCTCGTGGCCACAGCTCTTCTTTTAGGGCTACAGGCCTCCAAGGGGAGGAGGCAAGTGCAGGCAGGTTCAGAGAAGGAGGAGAGCATTCGCCTAGGAATCCTCCCCTGGACAAAGGATTCTCCCATGTCACAGGTCAATGACAGTCATCATCATAACAGAAGGAAGGAAAAAGAAAAAGCCATCGAGAGGGCTCAGTGAAGACACTTGCTGTGTAAGCCTGGTGGCCTGAGTTCAGCCCCTGGAAGCCACATACAGGGGGGAGGAGAGATCTAACCGAAGAGTTGCCCTCCGACTTCCACACATGCGCTTGCTATGTACACACACAGGCATGCGCACACACATCACCCCCCACCACACGCCCACCACACACAACTGAAAGACATTTTGAAAAGGAAGAACCTGATGGTGGCATCTCCAAGTAACTAAAACTGGAGTTCTGGTACACTGCTGGTGGGAATACAAAATGGCACAACCAGTTTGGAAAAGATGGAAGTTTCTTAAAAAGCTAAGCATATAGTTACCTGTCATCCCACTTCTAAATGCTTACCCAAGGAAAATGAAGATGAAAACATGCCTGTACACACACCTGTACACAGACCTTCATGAAAGCTGTATTTATAGAGCCGTCAACTGCCACCGATCCACCTGTCCCTCAACAGATGGATGGAGAAACAGTAGCAGACTACAGGACCACACGGCTTCATGTATGAAGTCCTAAGAGGCCAAGCAACAGTTGACTTCTGCTCAGTTAGATTTTTTAATTTCCGATATGTTCATTTTTATTTTTATTTCAAAATTTTAGAAATTTTAGAAAACACAAACTAATCCTTGGTGGCTGAAGTCAGCAGTTGTGAGGGATGCTTAGATAGGAGGGGTCTGGGATACATTACAAAGAGAACAAGGACATTGAGGGGCCTGGTTGGGTACATTGTTATTTGGACATCGGTGTTTTCACTAACAGTTATATGTGCCAAAACCTTATCAAATTGTAGATTTTAAATATGTGATCTATTGTGCACCAACTGTGCCCCAATATGGTTGATTTTAAAAGCCCCTGAAACACAGCAGTGTGTTAGTGTGAGCTGTCTCAGAGCACACGCTAAGTCCTCTGCTGCTCAGGCTTCCATCACACACTCAAATAGTTTCCAAGCAGCATAAGGGACGCCTGCCCATGGACCACACCGTCCCATCCCTACCCTTCACAGGGAGCACAGTTGCAAGAGAGAGACTTAGAGAGAAAGCATCCCAGGAGATGTGCAAAGGGGTTTGGGAAGTTCAAGAAAGATTGGCTGAGAATATAATCTCTTCACAGATTTAAGGAAGTAGGTTTGGGCTCTCCACCCACTTCTATTCTATGTCAAACAGAAGTCTCAGAGGAAATAACATCATTCTCTGACACTTACTGACAGGGATGAACTCAAAGGACAGCCTTGTCAAAATTTCCAGAATGAAGTTCAGAAAGTGGAAAGATCTGGAAACACCAATGGGAGCTGTAAGTAGGACAGATGCTGAGACTCAAGAGTGCGGCATCCTCAAAACTTGAATGTCGCAAGGCCTTCCTTCTGTGTCAGACCAAGTAGACTGTCCCCTGAAAAGAAAAACAATACTTGAGGACCAGTGAGACGGCTCAGAGGGTAAAGGTACCAAGCCTGATGACCTGAGTTGGGTCCCTGGGATCCACTGGGTGGAAGGAGAGAGCCAACTCCCACAGGTTGTCTTCTGACCTCTATTTGTGCACTTTGGCAGACACAAACACACACACACACACACACACACACACTCACACACACACACTCACACATGCACACAAGTAAAAATGCAATAAAAGTTAAAAATAACACTAGCTTTTCTATTTTTCCCCAAATACTGTAATAAAAACGAACAAACAGTAGAAAGCAAACAGAAAATGGCTAGTATAGTTTTTAAAAAATTAATAGTGCTTCTGTTTTGCTTGCAAGTTACTTGCCAGTGGAAGCAACTGCGGGTTGGCTCTGTCTATGAGGAAGGCTCATCACTTTGGGACCGACTGTGGAATACTGCAGTAGGCAGGGTGAGGGCATCATCAGTCGCCAGCCTTCAGTCTTCCCATGGCAGCCACACAAAGACAGACCTTCCTGTGTTTGGGCACTGAAACCCACCCGGCTCTCCAGACCACGCTGCCTAGGAAAAGGACTACACATTCCCAGGAAAGGGTGTAGGCATTCCGGCAGGAATGAAGACATGTATGCCTCTCTCCTTTTGGAGATCAGACTACTGAAACAATGGAGGGAACTGGACTTTCCCGGGAGTCTCCTGATGGAGAAGGAGGAGCTGCTGTCAGCGAGGCGGGGAACTTGTCCTCTGGGAAGAGATTTCCCACAGTTCTGAACACTGGTTAGACCCCCTTGTAGGAGAGACTGGACTGGAGACGATGATATTTGCCACCACACCTTGACCAGGCATGGTTATACAGAGCTCTTGCTCCCTTTTTAAACCTGAACCTCATGTCAGGACCCCAAGTATAGACTTGGGTGTGTCATGTGTTACCATATTTATTAGGATCAGAGTCTGAGCCTGGACAGACCCCAAACCAACCAGGCTTGGTTTGTCTTGAATTGTCCTCAACAAGTCAATTAAACAAAGAAGCAATGGTACAAAGGGAGAGAGAGAGAGAGAGAGAGAGAGAGAGAGAGAGAGAGAGAGAGAGAGATTTGACTGATATGCCACATTGGGAAGAAGAACAAAGAGGTCCTGGGTCCTCCTGTGTCCCTCTGGGTCCTAATCAAGGTTTTGGTTTGAGTAGAAGGCAAGAGGCAAGCGGCAGGACAGTCTGGGTTAGGGTGTAGTTCTGCCATCACCACTGTCCCAGCTCATCCTACTGCAAGCCTGAATGTGGCTTGCCGGGGGTTGTCAGGACCCACATTCTGAAGCCAACAGCTCCGGGTAACAAGGACACCTCTGAGGACTTTGTACAGAGGGCCCCAGAGCCCTCCCACCTCTCTAAAATGGCACTGTGAGACATCCTGTGTTTTCCCAGCATGGTGGCCCTGTTCCTGCCTTGTGAAGGGTGAGGTGGAGATGCATAGGGAACAGTGTAGTAACCCAGGACTCTGGCTGATTTGGGTTGTTCACACCTACCTTCTAATAACACTCTTGGCAGCCTAGCTCCTTTACCTACATATGCTATAGACACATGCTTCTCTCTGAACAATGCAGCTAACAACCTCAGAGCCCACATTTGTCAGGCTATACCTACACCCCTCTCTGAACAGTGGCGTATGTTTCTCTTCTCTATCAAATTCTGACAGTTTCTGTTCAAAAGTATTCCTAGGACATCCTACCTGAGGGTAAGCTCATCAAGCCTGAACTGGATTTGAATGCATGTGCGTTAAGGCAAAACTGTGTCCCCAAGTGAACTTTTAGGGAGAGTCCCCCGTGTTCTAGTGGCTTTTCTGATGCTGTGACTAAACATCCTGATCTAAATCAAGTTGGGGAGGAAAGGCTTGATTTGGCTTACAGGATACAGTCTGTCAGCGAGGGAAGCCAAGACAGGAATCTGGAATGGAGCAGAGACAGCAGAGGAGCTTAGCGGCTTGCTGTTCCTTGCTTGCTCTGATACCTTGCTTGTACAACCTAGGACCACCTGTCCAGGGATGCTGTGGTCCACAGGGGGCTGGATCCCCTACATCAATTAGCAATCAAGAACACGCCCCCATAGACATGCCCACAGGCCAATCTGATGGAGACAATTCCTCAGCTGAGATTGCCTCTTCCTAAACATGTCTAGGTTTGTGTCAAGTTGACAAAAACTAACCAGCACACCCTATTTATCATCTTATGCCCGTGTATAATTAGGCATGCATATGATGAAAATCAGATGCATCTTGGGAAGAGACATGCACAGTAGAAAAAAATGACTATATGACTTAATCTATCGGTCAAAACAGAATACTACCCTCAGTATCCCCCTAGTCACCAAATTCCTCCTCTTGAATCCAGTCAAGCAAAGTCCCAACAACAATTGGGGCCCTTGAGCATCTTCACTCATGAGGCCGCTGCTCCTGGCAGTGCATTCTGGTCTTTTCTATTGCTTTGCTTTAAATGAAGTTTCCTTGTGATTTTTGCAATTTTGTATAAACTTTCATTTCAGTTCTTTGGATAAGAGGCCAAGAACCTGGAAACATTTGACCCTCTCCCCTACCATGGGTGAGAGGGCATTCATAGGCATGAGCCCTGCCAGCAGCCGTCCAGTCAATGTTAGTAGGTTCTTTCCATCTTAGGAAGGTGTGGAAGGCATGACCTTCCCTCACAAGGTCTGCTTCATAGCAGAAGAGATGCCTGATGGGCCATTTTTGGCTTTCCTCAGACAGTTCTATGAACTGGAAGCAGATGATGGGTGAGGAAGGGTGGGCTGGGAAAGGCTGGACCTGTCCTGGGTTCTTCTGGCTCAGTCTGTGGAGACAGTGAACATGTTCTCACACTGTGGCTCTGGGTCAGACTCTGTCTACTCTTCCTTCTTCCCTGTTCCCTGGTCCAGAGAGAGTGGAGGGCATTGTATCTGGATGGTTGAATCTTTTCCAGTGAGTGTGCCACCAGGAAACAGCGCCCTCGGCTCCACAACGAGGAAACAGAAGCTAAGGGACTTTTTTAGTACTTTCTTTGTTTGCTTATTTTTCTGCTGTGCAGCTAACCTAATTAAGCTCTTTAAAATTCAACATTTAAGACAAGGGGCCTGAAGAAGAATCATAGACCAAGAAAATATTGCTTTGTTTTGGGTTTCTGAGGGCAAAGATCTGACATAATGTCAAGTTACATTTCTGACATTCTTCCACCAAGGAGATGGAGGACAAGAGACCTTCTCAGAACTGCAAGGACCTTGGGGAAATTTACTAGGACTTGAGTTCACTGTACCATGTCATCATCCTGGAAAAGCCTTGAGACCCTGTCACAGGTAGAAACAGAAAATGATACTACAGATAGGCTGTGTTGAATCCAAAGTTCAGAGGTTTTCCTGAGGACATGGGTGTGAGGAAATTACAACCTGATACTGAGCAGAACCCATTCTGTGAGGATTAGTTTTCATTGTCAGAATGACTGGACTTAAAAACACCATGTAGACACATCTCTGGGCCTGTCTGTGAGGGAATTTCCAGAAAGGTTTCACTGAAGGGGGAGGATCCTCTCTGAATGTGGGCAGGACCATCCCCTAGGCTGGGTTGCCTGTCTGAATTAAAAAGGAGAAAGTGAGCTGAGCACCAGTATTCATCGTCCTCTGCTTCCTGACTGTGAACACGATGTGACCAGCTGCCTCATGCTCCTGCCTCTGTGCCTTCCTCACTATGGTAAATTATACCCTCAAACTGAGTGGAAAGGAACTTCCTTAAACTGATTTTTTGTCACAGTAACTAGAAAAGTACACACTCAGCTGAGTGTGAGGATGGAGGATGCAGGAGGCATGAGTCTGTGGGACCAGCATTGTGCAGAAGTGTCAGGATAGGTCTTGGGGTGCCCTGCCTACAGGGCTACAACGGGTTCTCGACCACCCTAAGGAGGGAATGTAGGGACAGGAGATACAAAGGAAAAGACACCAAGTCTGGATTCTGATCAAGGTGCAACTTTATTTCCTTCCACAAAGGTTTATATCGTTCCTGCAGGGTGGGGGGAGCAAGAAGCTGTCATCTGCATAAGGTGGGGCAAGCTAACAGGATGTTTGTATAGGATGTTTACAGGGTGAGAGGGTCAAGGGCTCTGACTTAATGTCCTGTTGCTAGGTGTAGGGAGCACATACCCCAGTTATGGGGGAGGAATAATCACTCTTGATTCAGAATTGGTGTAACACTCATTTATTCACACAGTAAGATTACAAGCAATATTCATCCTGTCTTCCAAATGGAAGCAGGAGTACCTCTCCAGGTATACAGGTCCGGACTCACCACATCTGTTCCTCTGGATCTTGGGTCAACCTTCCTCAGGTCAGCCATGTCTGCACTAGGGACAGGATCTCTCGTCTCTGGCAGAGGAGAGTCGTCTCGAGCGAGGACCTGAAGAGCTCTGTTGGTCGGGTCTGAGGCTTCATCTTTTATATTCTTTCCTGGCTGGGTTTCTAGTCTTATCCCTATTTCCACACATATCTTATAGCTTATCACTACTCCATTCATGGTTTACTTACATCATTCTATTGCTCATCACTCCTGACCAGGGTTGTTCACCCTAGGCCTTACATGTGTTCCTTACACTAGGCAACCTGACTGTAAGCTGATCTAGTTCCCTGTCTTATCGGGGGTCTGTATTTTTCCACTAACTAGAGATTCTGTCCTTGTCCCTGACATCTCCCCCTTCTTAGTAATAATCTAAGGGCCAACATAAACCAGGTTCGAATGGTCTAAAAGAAGGGCTCTGAAAGAGGCTTTGCATGGAGGATTACAGAGGCCCTATCCCTCTAAAGGTTGTGAAAAGGTCCGAGAGGGAATGTCTCTCCAGACTCAAGCACCACAGGCGTCCTCATAGTGCCGGAATCAGTGGACCGTGCAGTTTTTTGAGGGAGCGGAAATGGGTAAGCGCAAGGCTGCTACTGCACAACCGCTATGCAACAGCGCATATAATCCAGGCTCTCGGGATTTTGGGGTACCATGGTTCCCAGCCTGTGCAGTCCCAGATGCACTCCAATCATGCCTTGAGTGAGCCTTTTTCCCACACACAGGTGCAGCCTCCCCGGAGTGAAGGGGTCTGTGTGGGGCATCTCTCATCAGGGGAAATTTCAACCTGGAGTCCTGCATATCAAAGCAGTAGTAATGAACCTGGATCTGCCTGGCCAGCAGGTCTGTTATTTGGCTTTGGATGACGAGTGAGCCAGGAAAGTGCCCAAAGGCAAGGACCAGGAGCAGGCCTACAAACAGGTCCTAGGAAGGAGGAAAGAAGGGTTGTTAGCCAAGGAGAGTTTGAAAAACTAATTCTAGAACCACCCAAGCTCTTGTTCTCCTCCCCCCCCCCTTTTTCTAGTCCTTTTTTAACCTTTACCATACTATCTCCGACTACCCCGGTGTGGTCTGTAAAGAAGCAACATTTCTCGCCGGGCGGTGGTGGTGCATACCTTTAATCCCAGCACTGGGGAGGCAGAGCCAAGCAGATCTCTGTGAGTTCGAGGCCAGCCTGGGCTACCAAGTGAGCTCCAGGAAAGGTGCAAAGCTACACAGAGAAACCCTGTCTCAAAAAACCAAAAAAAAAAAGAAGCAACATTTTTCTTTGAGCACAGTACAAAGGCCACCCTGTTGTAAAAAGAGGAGATCCAGGCCTCTCCTGTTCTGTAAAACTATCTCAGCTAGGGAGGAAAGGGATGACTCGAGGGCAGAAATTCCCTGTTCAAATTGGGCAATATCCTCATCTATGGACAGGTGAAGCTCAGAGTAATGTTGGTTGGACAGGACCAGAGAGGCAATTTCTGTGCCTGTTTCCGCTGCTCCAAGCCCCAGAAGGACTGCTAAGGTGATGGCAGTAACAGGCTCCCGTCAAGGCAGTTGTCTCAGCGCGGCTTCTCTTCCTAGAGATCTAGGAATTGATCTGAGGGATAGGTTAGTCTAGGTGGAAGGGACCTAAGTGTCCTGAGTGGCATCTCTGGTGCTACCCTGTTTGCTGTGCCACCTGCCAGCCACAGGCTGTGTCAAGCTGGCCAAACATGGCTATGACCACCTGTGACACCAAGGCCAGCAAGTCCAACAAGCCTTTCTGACACTTTGGATGAAAGTTCAGCACTGCCCTTGGAAACATGACCCCTGCTGTCAGACTGGATTTGTGACAAGCAATGTCCCTGCTCAGCCCAGAACATGATTGACTATGGGACTTGTATATTGTGTGAAAGGTCTCAAACACAGTTTGCTGTAAAGTTCCCCCTGTCCCCCCACAGGAACTCTGAGCAGAGTGATAACAGAGCTAAAGGGCTGGTGGGGGTTGCTGTGAATGAGGACAATAGCCTTTATTGCTTGCCGGAGGGACAGCATTTGAAACAGAAGAAGTTTCCTCAGGAGAGGGGCTATCTCACCTGGGCAGATCAGGTATATTTACAGCTCTAACCAGGCCTTCAGCAACCATCTGGGAGCAGAGTGTATCTCTTTTATGGCACCATTAACAGGATTTAGTCTTTCTGTGATGATCAGCAATGGTGTTAATGCTGAATGTTCTCCTACCTCACATCATGAGAATCAGAAGGCTGTTGGCCCCCCAGACTCTTCCTCCCCGTGCCGGCCCCTGTGACTCTCTCCCCATGAATGAAGGAGCCGGCAGGCACCAAGGTGGAAAGGCCCTCCCCTCCCCCCTCCACGGTCCCACAAGCTCCCCTCCCCCAGTGCCAGTAAGACCCGACCCTCCACAACAGCAAGCATCAGGCCCCACCAGCACCCCAGTCCCGGGAACCACCTCCAAGGTCAGCTCCATCCCCCCCCTATAAAGACAAACCATCGCCAACACCTCCTACACTTCCAGATCCTCCACTACCACCCCCTCCAGATCAACCTTACTCTGTTGGAGCAGAAACATGATCTCAGAGACAGCCCCATCCTGTCAGAGTCGCCCACACCAGGAGACTGCCCATCCAGAGACAAAATGTCCCCACCCCCTGTCCCCTCTAGCTGCCCAGGGGTGCTGTGGATATCATTCTATATAAATAGACTCATGGTTGCCTCAGCAAATCACCAGTAGCTACCCTAGCCCTAGTTCCTGGCAGGCAGGGTTTGTGTTTTCAAAGGCCAAGTGTTTAACCAAGGTATTTTGTTTTTGTCCGGCCTGAACAGTTCGGCCCGGAGGGAATTTTGTCTGTGTTGTATTTGTATCATAAGGGGAGTTGCCGAGAAGTTTCTTTAGCGTCCAAGTTTTTGAGGACGGCTGTTCAAGTGAAGTAGTGGGAGTGGAGAAGGAACAAAGAAATCTGTGACTGGTTGTGATCAATCAATTGAGATAACTCACTACCTTCGGACCAGCCCTCTAGGGAGGCCTCCTCGGCATGGTCTAGAGGGAAGCTAGAGGTAAAATTGTTAACAGAGGGATAAAGATGGGCAGGGGCGGACTCCTGGGGATTGTTAGGTTTAAAAGTCGTGAGCATCCCCTCTTCCATAGAGCGCAGGTCGTGATCCGAGGGACAGACCGAAGGCACTTGAGAAAGTGCTCGGGAGGGATCTTAGGGCAGGTAGAGGGAGAGTGAAGGGTTTCTTTGAAGATTTTTTTTTAATATTAATAACGTCTTGCATGTCAGGGGAATGTTTATAGACCCTAAGAATGTCATTAATAATAATAATAAAAAAAAAGGCTTTAAGGTCTTTTTTTTTTTTTTTTACCCTAGTTCCTTGTATCTTGAGGGGCTCATTTAGGCCAGAATGAATAAATCTTGTGATGACGTTGCCTGTCCCACGGCTCGTCACTTTCTTATCTGTGTCGTCTCCGCTCTCCTCTGGGATTGCGTCCTGAACCAGGCAATTTCAGGGGGATCCAACAACTTCACCAAGGCCTTGGTCTTCCTCCAGGAGACGACGTTCTGAACCTTAAGAGGTGGTTTCATCCACGTTGGGCGCCAGTTGCCCCGCCTGCAGGGCTTCAACGGGTTCTTGACCACCCTAAGGAGGGAATGTAGGGACAGGAGATACAAAGAAAAAGACACCAAGTCTAGATTCTGATCAAGGTGCAACTTTATTTCCTTCCACAAGGGTTTATATAGTTCCTGAAGGGTGAGGGGAGCAAGAAGCTGTCATCTGCATAAGGTGGGGCAAGCTAACAGGATGTTTGTATAGGATGTTTACAGGGTGAGAGGGTCAAAGGCTCTGACTCAATGTCCTGTTCCTAGGCAACCTGACTGTAAGCTGATCTAGTTCCCTGTCTTATGGGGGTCTGTATTTTTCCACTAACTAGAGATTCTGTCCTTGTCCCTGACATTGGAGTCCACATCACACATCTAGATTTTACATATATGTGTCTGTCTAAAATTGTTCACTAGAGGTATTATTTATTATTTAGGGGTTTTCTCCCATAAGGCCATGAGAAGCACAGAACCCCAGCAGCCTTCACAAATGAATATTTCACCCACATTGGACTTCATAATTCTGATGACCAGAAAGTTTTGACTATAGCCCTAGCAAAGCAGAAGCCAAGGGGATGAGTTTCCTCTTCTTTTTCCCCTATCTATCTCTGCCTTAGCCAAGAGTCCCTGCCACCTCTAATATTCAGGGTATCATTCGTTCTTAAAAGTCAGCAATATATCTTCAGAATGCTCAGGACCTCTCTTAGGAGAACCCCAGATCCTGAGAGCCTTGATGTCCCCTGACTACTGCCTCCACCACCTCCCAGCCTTCCCCTGGGTTACCTCTCATCTCGGGGTCCCTGTCCTTTCTCCATGTGCTTTTCCCTTAGGCAAACGACCTTCCAGGATCTTTGTTACCAAAGGAAAGGACGGAAGAGTCAACAAAGGGTGGCCATCCCTACATCCTGGGTATCACTGTTAACACTCCAAGAGGGTCAGCTCAGAGGTCTCACTCACCCTTACTTTTCTCGAGTAACACAGCCTCACAAGGTGCTTCCCTAACGGACACTGGATCTAACACTGACTCCTGGCTCCACCCTGCCTTTCAAGCATTGCTTCTGGTATTCTTTTCCCACTTCTGTTGAAACACTTGTGAGAATCTATTTCAGAGCATGGCACAGGGAGCCAGCAGTACTATACTATCACCTTCAATGTAAGGAGCAGGGTGGTGCTCATGCCCACAGCTGCTGCGGAGGCCGGGGACTTGTTAATATCTTCTACATTCTAAGTTGTGAGCCTGAGGTACAAGAACTGTGTGTGTGTGTGTGTGTGTGTGTGTGTGTGTGTGTCTGTGTCTGTGTGTGTGTGTGTGTCTGTGTGTGTGTACACATGCAGGTGACTGCTGAGGTCAGAGGCATTGAATCCTCCTGGAGCTGGAATTACCTGTGGCTGTGGACCGTCCAACATAGGTACTGAGCCATCTCTCCAGCTCAGTAACCATACATACATACATACATACATACATACATACATACATATATACATACATACATACATACATGTGTGTGTGTGTTGTTTTTATGTGGATTGAAGAGATGACTCAGTGATTAAGAGCACTTGCCACTCTTACAGAGAACCCAGGTTCAGTTTTCAGAATCCGCATGATGGTTCATGACCATCTGTAATTCCAGTTCCAGGGGATATGACACTCCTCTGGTCTCCGAGGACGTCAGGCATGCATATGGTACACAGACATAAATGCATGAAAAACGCTCATACACATAAAATTTTAAAAAATAATTTTAAAAATTTATTTTATTTTTCTTTACGTGTGTGTGTGTGTGTGTGTGTGTGTGTGTGTGTCTGTCTGTCTGTCTGTCTGTCTGTCTGTCTTGGTAGACATATGTGTGGGTACCCATGGATGTCTGTCTGTCTGTCTGTCTGTCTTGGTAGACATATGTGTGGGTACCCATGGAAGCCCGAAGGTGTCAGATCCCCCGGAACTAAAGTTACAGGCTCTGGCAGCCAAACTTGGGTCCTTTGGAGGAGCAGACGACACTTAACAGTTGAGCTGCCTCTCCAGCCCCTTAGTTACTTTTCCTGTTGCTATGACCAATCCCTGAAAAGAAAATCCCCTTACAGTTTGGGTCCATCATGGAGCAGCAGGAACAGAGCAGGCTACTTTGTGGTTGTGGCAGTGGGCAGCTGGGAGTCCACCTCGACTCTTGGAAGAACAGGAAGCAGAAAACAGACAGGAAGGGGCTAGGCTTTGTGGGACCAGGCTAGAAGACCCCAGTGACCCGTTTCCTCCAGGAGGATTCCACTTCCAAAAAGTTCTACAACCTTCCAAAAGACTGTTGCGGCTGGGTACCATGTGTTTAATTAAATACATGAGCCAATGGAGGTCATCTCATATTCCAGCCACAACAGGGACAGAGAAGAGCCCTGAAGCTGGAATAACTCAAGGTTCTGCTTCTGATCCAGAAATGAAGGGGCGTGGGTGTCTGCTGACCATTTCACTAACATGCGCCATGTGACTTCATTCTGCATTGAAATAATGGGGATCAGATACAAACTTTTAGAGTCATTGTCTGGTACCTCCATTTCTCTTTCATTTCCCATGTTTGAGGTCTAACAAGCCCCGAATGAAGATTTCTACACCATCCTGGGCCCAGACCAGCGGGACAAACGGCAGGACCACCGCTGCAAAGGGAGGCATCCTCTGGTGGTAAAGCCAGCAGGGCTTTTATCTGGGGTCCGTGGCTCCAGCTGCATAGCTTTCCGCAACAGATGACACTAGATTTCATTTCAGCCAGGGAAAGGGACTTCGTTGGTGGGTGGTTTTTGTTGTTCTTCTCTAGGGGTCTTTTGGGGGATATGTGTGTGTGTGTGTGTGTGTGTGTGTGTGTGTGTGTGTGTGTGTGTGTGTTTTGTTTTTGTTGTTTGTTTGTGCTGTGGATATCGCTCTATATAAATAAAGCACTGATTGGCCAGTGACCAGGCAGGAAGTATAGGCGGGATAAGGAGAGAGGAGAATTGAGGAAGGAGGAAGGAAGAGAGACCGCCTGGAGCCGCCACCAGGACAAGGAAGATGTAAAGTACTGGTAAGCTACAGCCACGTGGCAAAGTAAAGATTAATAGAAATGGGCTGAATATAAGAGTAAGAGCTAGACAATGATAGGCCTGAGCTAATGGCCAAGCAGTTTAAATAATGTAAGAGTCTGTGTGTTTATTTTATAAGTGGGATCCGGGACTGGTGGGAGCTGGAGAGAAATTCTTCAGCAACATGTTTGTTTATTTGTTTTGAGACAGGGTCCCACTATGTATCCCTGGCTGTCCTGGAACTCATAATATAGACCAGGCTGGCCTCACAGAGATCTGACTACCTCTGCCTCCCCAGGGCTAGGGTTAAAGGCATGTGCCACAACATCCAGCTCACTGATGAGTCTTTAATTTCACTTTAGTATCTGATTGATTCAAAAGGACTTACATTGTCTAGTTGTCACAGAGATTATCTAAATTATTCCATTTTTAATAAAAACTCAGGAATCAGAAATGGGGTTAATCAGAGAAGCAGTGAGAATCGACCAGTGACCTCCTCTCTCTTTCTTTCCTTGATCCAAACTGCCTGAAAATCTTTCTAACCCCTCCCTAGTACTTCCTGTGTCTCTCTATATGTCCTGGGTCCTCCAAAACCGCTCTGGCTGATTCTGGTCAGCTAGTAGCTAGCTCCACCCTCTGATTCAAAGTAAACTTTATTGGCAGTCTTAGATGTGTCAGAGTGTGGTCAAAATATCCTACAAAAAATTGTCATGTTTTACATTTGCAAGCATTAAACTCTACCATCAAATATTTCTCATAGAATAAACACCTCAAGTTAGTGAATGACAACATGTCTGACCCTAATTCAATGTAGCAAATGAAAAAAAAAAAAAAAAGAGTCTTGGTCTCTTTTCTGAAAATTCCAGAAGGATCTGCAGGTGGCAACAGAGATGTCCATTTTTGTTAGCAATGGTGAGCACTGGGCAAATTCATGATGGAGCAGAATTATAGGATTGTCTGTGCTTTGAAGAGCAGTCTGTGGGGCCTTTTCTTTATTAATGATTGGTGTGGGAGGTCCCAGACCTCTAGGGGCAGTGCTTCTCCTGGGTAGGTAGTCCTGGGTGCTATAAGAAAGCAGGCTGAGCCGGGCATGGTGGTACACGCCTTTAATCCCAGCACTGGAGAGGCAAGTGGATCTTTGTGAGTTTGAGGACAGCCTGGTCTACAGAGTGAGTTCCAGGGCTATATAGAAAAACCCTGTATTGCAAAACCAAAGAAAGAAAGAAAAGGAAAGAATAGAAAAGAAAAAAGAAAGAAAGCTGAGCAATCTATGGGGAGCAAGCTAGTGAGCAGCATTTCTCCATGGTCTCTGCCTTGGTTCCTGCCTCCAGGTTCCTGCCTCGGGTCCCTGGCCTTGCTTCCTTTCCCGATGGTCTGTAAGCTGTAAGATGAAATCAACACTTTCCTCCTCAAGCTGCTTTTGGTCATGGTGTTTACCACAGCACTAGAAAGAAAAGCAGGACAGACTCTTTCAAAAGAAAAAGGTAGACAGTGCCTGAGCAATGACATTCGAGATTGTCCTCTGATCTTCATATGCATGAGCACACACATGCATGAGCTTTAGTGTACACAGGAGTATAGGAGTACACACAGTCCTATATGCAATCAAATGATGAGGTATACATATACAGGCACACATGATCTGGGACACGGACACACACACACACACACATGCATATATATATATATATGCATGTGTGTGTGTGTGTGTGTGTGTGTGTGTGTGTGTGTGTGTGTGTTCTGCAATATCTATGTGAATAAACCAGATCCCCTTGGGAAGGAAATAGTCATTTGGCTTGTCCCCAGATTCCAGATCAATGGGCATCATGCCCAGAACTTCAAGACAAAGGGAGGGCTGGGCCTGGAAAACTCCAAAGGAAAGTCCAAGTGTGCAGGCGTTTGGCCAGACAAACGATCTCAGTGTAAAATTTGAGACATGATGAGTGACATTTCATATGACAAGAAAACCAACACTATTTCTCACTTTATTTCTACCTCAAATGACAGCAGGGAGTTATAAGAATAGATGATCAGCAAAGCTCACTTTCTGCAAGGTGCCAAGACGCCATGGATTTGGGAAGGCTCGGCCATTTGCTCGGTGTTTTCACTGGGTAAGGAAAGCACAGGCTTCCAGGAGTGCTGTGGGACACAGAAAGCAGGACATTCAGGAACAGATTCTTTTTTTTAAATCTATAAATCAAAGAGGTCAGGAAAACAATATCCAAGCCCCTGCCCCACCACTGTGAGTCAGGGCTTGACTCATCCATCCATGTGTTTTCTACTGACTTTTCTAGCAACTGTGGCCTCCTGGGGGCATTAGGATATCCCTCTGCTCTGACCCGAGGGGCATTTGACTCCACCTCTAAATGAATCAGTTCACACCTCTCAGGTTCACAAGACACTTGTGGCCCTCTGACTCCTAAAGTGTGCATGGTGAAGGCTGATCTATTTGCTTATCCTTCATCTGCAAACATTGGCTAAGCATCTGCCTTGTGTGAGTCACTGTGCCATGATCTGGGGATAGCATGAGCAGACAGCTCTGTCCTTGTGCGCATGGCCTCTACACCAGTGCTACCTGTTCATGTGGTTCATCCAATAGCCCAAGGTCAAGTGTGAACCACAGCTGGAACACAGTAGCCTGAGAAGCCGCTCAACACAGAACCTGGCTCCTCACCTCAGTGCAATCAGTGTGGGAAACCTGATAATCCTTCATTTTTGTAGAATGGGGTCTCCTGTGCATTGCTTGCTAACAACCCAGGCTTTATTGTCTGTAACCAGCAGTTCCTACTAAATTGTGGTCATCAAAAATGTTTCTAGGAAATGTCTCCTTTGGGAACAAAATTATCCCAAGTTGAGAAGAGCTAACAAAGAGATTCTGGGCCTGCTCCCACCCCTGGACCACAGCATCTGCCATGCCTCTGCCTCTGAGTGGGGGACCAGATGTAGGGATTCAAGAGGCCACTGTGCACTCTGTGTGTGTGTGTGTGTGTGTGTGTGTGTGTGTGTAAATGTATAATATGTATTTGAATTTTTTTTTGAGATAGGTTTCATGTACCTCAGGCTTGTTTCAATCTCCATATGTAGCCAAGGTTGACTTTGAACATCTAATCCTCCTGCCTCTACCTCTCAAGTACTGGGATTACGATATGACCACTACACTCACTCACTTCATACTGTGCTAGAGATTGAACCCAGGGCTTTGTGCAGACTAGCCAAATGCTCTACTAACTGAGCTACATCTCCTCCACTGTGTTAAATAGTTTTCAAGGATTAAATTGTACACTTTCCTGCGTTTGAATTTACTTTGTTATGTGTGTATGGGTGATTTGCCTGCATCATGTATGTCTGAGCACCACGTGCATGCCTGGTACCCGCGAAGGCCAGAAGATGGTGTTAAATCCCCTGGAACTGGAATTACAGATATTGTGAGCTGCCACATGGGCAGGTGCTTAGAACTGAACCCAGGTCATCTAAGAGCAATGAGTGCTCTTACCCCCTAAGCCAGCTCTTTGGCTCTACATTTTAAGTTTTTAAGGAATTTGCATTTCTACATGCATTTTGTCCTCTGAACCTTGACCTTCTCCTGTTGTGGAATACTACTTTAACTATGTAAAGATGTGTTACATTTGTTTATGTTGCAGAATATTACTTTAACTATGTAAAGGTGTGTTACAGTTGTTTATGCTGCATTTGTTTAACTAGATAAAGATGTGTTGCTGTTTTATCTTGCCTGCCTAAGGCACCTGATTGGTCTAATAAAAAGCTGAATGGCCAATAGCTAGGCATTAGAGGGGCAGGTGGAGCTGAAGGACAGAGAGAATAAGGAGGGGGAGGAGGAGGAATCTAGGAGAGAGAGAAGGAGATGGGGGGGGGAGAAAGATAGAAAGAGCGGGAGATGCCCGGGGCCAGCCAGCCATACAGCTACCAGACAGACAGAGAAGAAGCAGAAAAGTAGGACATACAGAGTGAAAGAAAGGTTAAAAAGCCCTAAGGCAAAACATAGATGAAGAGAAACAGGTTAAAATAAGTTATAAGAGCCAGTGGGACAAAGATAAGGCCAAGCATTCATAACTAATAAGAAGTCTCTGTGCCATGATTTGGGAGCTGGTTGGTGGCCCAAAAGAAAGCCTGCTACATTCTCCCATGTTGGTTCCTCAGTAATTATATCAAGAGCCCACTCACGGGAACTGGAACACTGCTTCAGATTAGCGGTGGCTGTGACATACTCCTTTCCCAGATACTTCACATATGTTGTTTTGCCATGGAGTTTAGCCAGACACTCAGTGTTGTCATTGAATAGAAGATTTTTGGTCTCAGACTGGAACATGCAAAACTCCCCTGGGCACTTTGATCCTCTGCTTCCAAAGTTATCCTGTGTCAAAAGAGCCAACAGTCTGTGAGTGGTTAAAAAAGAGGTGAGCGTGAGGATGGGAAAGTCAAGGGTCCTTCCATCCTGGGTAAACAGCAAAGCAAAAAAAACGTCAGTGTTCATTTTCCTGCTGGGCGTGACTCTTCCCTACCGGTGTTCCTGGTAGCATGCCCACTCCAGCCAGGGCCCAGGCTTTATACCACTTCTGAACTTGCCTCCCACATCTTTCCTCCTACTGAATCTATTATCTCTTCCTGGAGAACGTCTCGCTGGTTATTAGAGGTCAGATGATGGTTTCTGGAGATCAGCCCTTAAAAGCTGATCATCTAGAACATTGTAGTATCCTAGCTGTCCAGAGGGGCAATTTGAGCAGGAAAGCTCCCAGGCTTCTATTAACTGGGCCAGTGTAGGACAGTCAGCCTCTCTCAGCAACTGTCCCTTCTCCAAACCCAGGACTGTTGAGCTCAAAAGCATACCCAAGGGCAGGGCGGTGGTGGTGCACGCCTTTAATCCCAGCACTCAGGAGGCAGAGCCAGGTGGATCTCTGTGAGTTCAAGGTCAGCCTGGTCTACAGAGCGAGATCCAGCCAGGACAGGCACCAAAACTACACAGGGAAATCCTGTTTCAAAAGACAAACAAACAAACAAAAAAAAACAACAAAAACAAAAAAAGCATACCCAGGGCCAGCATGTCATAATAGAAAAATAGAGACTAGAACAGGGCACCCCAAAACAGGGTCAGCCACAAATCCATGGATATGGGGGGGTCCCTACAAGCATCATGGCCAGCAAAGTGTCAATCCATGTGAGGCAAGAAGGAAGTCCAGTTCAACACAATTCAGTAGCCAGTATTGGCTCAAACTTCAAAAATCTGACATGCAGTGGTTTATTTCAGGCATAGTTGAGCACAGGACAATTTGGAAAATGTTTAAGACATGATTACATCAAAACTCTTATAAAGTACGAGTAACATCTTCCATAAAGATAGGTTTATAGATTAACGGATGACATAGGCTCAAGGCAAACAAAGCTCCTGCTGAGTGTCTCAGGGAGCATAGCACTATAGATTGACAGAGATAAACCGGAGAGTCTGGGACCAGTGTGGCCTGGCCATGCAGATAGCACAGAAGTCACCAGGCTGTTAACCACATCAGTTCCCAGCCTTCTTGGCAGAAAACAGGTTATACACCTCTTCTTTGAAGAGGCAATGCTGTGTTTAATAGTCCTGGTTTCCCTGGGGCTTATCTGTGAGCCCAAGGGCCTCATGTCATCCATACGTGAAGTGCACTCTGGGATTGCTGCTTTATGGATTTTGTCATAAACATCGTCTGCTTGGCCTGCGTTCTAGTATGAGTCATGAAAGGAAGAAGCAGGAAGGAATGGTCAGAACTGCCTCTGGACCACGACACAAGTTCAAGTCCAGGAACAAAGAGTCTAGTTGATCCCCTAGAAAGACTCACAGCCTGAAGCAAATGCTATCCCATCAACTAAGCAGAAGGGCTAGAAAGAAAGGCTTAAATGGATGAAGAGCTCCTGACAGGAGCCCACACAGTAAAGCACTTGCTGGAGGCCCTGGCGGTCCATACCTGTTGCTCAAACAGCACCTGCTGAAGGATTTCCACCTTGTCTGTCCGAGATACCACAGCATGATTTGGGGCTACGGCGAGATGGCAGTTCTTAGCCTCAGTCACCGGCTTCCGGGTGTCATCAAGGCAGAGTAGCTCAAAGTCCTCCAGCCTTAAGTTCCTAGCCCACTCTTCAGTGTTCTTTCCTGGGGAGAGAAAGGTGTCATTAGCCACAGCTAACCTGCTTGGTCTCTCTGCATCGGTATGACACTTTTGAAAAGCGTATGTGGGCTGTGATGACATGCAGGAGACAAAATGAAGCTTCCTCCTACTCAAGCTATCCAGGCTACAAATATGCCAAGCATCCATGCTTAGCCATATAGGAGACCTTATTCAATAACGAAGGGGGTGAAGCTCATACGTGTGGTAACACGGCTGACACTCAAAATCATGAAGCTATGTTGAAAGAAACCAGCTACAAAAGGTCACAAATGACGGTTGTATTTATGAGTACAGGCAAAGCCATGGTGACAGGAAGTAGATATTGAAATAGCAAAGATGGAGGCCTGCCAACAGGTGCAAGGGGTTCTTCATGTTGTTCAAATGAGTGTTGTGGAGTTGGATTGTGTTGGTGGTTGTATCACTCTGAATGTGCCAGAGCCTACTAAATTGTACACAGACAATGGGTAGGTTCTGTAATATTCAAGTTGTATTTCAGTCAAGCTGTTAAATGATCTTTTAAGTATTTGTGTGTGTGTGTGTGTGTGTGTGTGTGTGTGTGTGTGTGTGTGTGTACATACATATGTACAGATGTGGCTGCCTATGTGAAGGTCAGAGATTGACACTTGGATATCTTCCTCAATCACTTCTTCACTCATTTGTTGAGACACAGTCTTGCACTGAACTCAGAACTCATTGATTCAGGTGCATTTGCTGGCCAGAAGGCTCAGGATCCACTTATCTCCACCTCCATCATCCCCAGAGCTGGGATTACAGGTCCATGACACCTTGTCTGCCTTCTTACATTCAGGTCTTAATGTTTTGAATGACATACACTTTACCCACTGATGTATCTTCCCAGCCCCCTCCTTTTATAAAAGAACCCCATCTATCCATATAGTTTCCAGAAGGATCCAAAAGAAAAAACAGGTTGAGTATCCTTTATTCCAAGTGTTTGGAACTAGAAATACTTTTGCTTTGGAATTTGTTCAAATTTTAGAACATTTGCATATACATGATGAAATACTGTGGAGGTGGCAAGGCAAAAATAAACAAAATATTCCATTATGTTTCACAGGCAAATTACAGATGTCAGGTGAAGGTGATATTGCACAGTGTTTCTGGAGTGATTGCAATCAGGCTATGACTCATCACATGATGTCAAGTGCAGGATTCCCCACATGTTAGGTATCATGTCAGTGTTGGAAAAAGTTTCCAATTTTAAAGCATTTCCAAGCTCAGACTTTCAAATAAAGACAATCTTTTCCCTCTCATTTAAGTTCAACATGGAAAATATAGGGAACTCCATAAGTTTATCAAATGTGTTTAGTTAATTCCAGTAAATATAGGTATTAAGTACCTGAGAACCTTCAAATCAAATTTAACATCAGTCTGATCCCTGAACATCACTCAGGCTGCCACAAATTCCAGATGTAAGTGTAGGCACGCCTGAGTGTGCACACACAGGCTCATCATCCAAGCTTGTGCTTGTGCTTGACGCTCCTTCCTTGGGAAACACCTCACTATCCTCCTGGACAGTAAGTTTCTTCACAGGTGCTACCAACTACGGCTGGCAGTGTGAGTGCATATGTCTGTGTGAATGTGTGCATGTGTGTATATATGTGTGTGTGTGTACATCTGTAACTGTATATGTGTGTGAATGTGTATATGTATATGTGTGTATGTATATGTGTATGTCTGTGTGACTGTATATGTGTGTGAATATGTATATGTAAATATGTATATGTGTGTATGTGAGTGTGTATATGTGTGTATGTGAATGTGTATGTGTGTATGTATATGTGCATGCCTGTGTAAATGTATATGTATATATGTAATGTATATATGTAAATATGTATATGTATGTCTGTGTGAATGTGTATATGTGTATGTCTGTGTGAATGTGTATATGTGTGTATGTTTGTATGAATGTGTATATATCTGTATATGTGTACGTGTGTGTGTGTGTGTGTGTGTGTGTGTGCACGAATTGCTTCAAAATCACTGTGACACTACAGATATTCCCATGCTGTCTTCTACAGTAGACACTTTAGAATTCACCAGTTGAACTGGTTAATGCCTATAATTCCCAGAACTCAGTTTGCCAAGACAGAAAGACTTCCATGAGTTCAAGGTCCATGTGAGGTACATAGTAAGTTCTAGGTTGAGTTACAAAATGAGACCCTGTCTCAAACAAACAAATAAAGAAATTGAAAAGATTTTGGAATTCTTCTAGCCAAAAGTCTGAAAATAGTTGTGCTAGCTTCTCAAACACAAACCAAAGATGAGGGGGTGTTATGGTGCTAAAGATTGCTTTGAAGAAGGAAGTGAAATGTCTTCACATACCATCAGTGTTCTGCAAGACAGTGGAGTCCTTCAAAAAGGCAACATTTCCTGCTTTCTCAGCCAGGCACCTAAAATATTTCCCAAAATAAATATACCACAAGAGAGAAACCATTAGAATTTTCGTAAATATTTGTGACACACATTCCAAAAACTAAAACATGGAAGTAAACATGCAAAAGTTGAAACTATTTCCAGGAATTTAAGATTAAAATGGCAGATCGCAAGCATCTGTGCATCTTCACTCCTAAAACCCCAAAGAAATGACACCAACGAGATTCTTCTTTTTTAGCCTATATATTTATAAAAGAAAAGGAGAAAATAATAATGACACCCTTTGGGATCTGGAAAAACAATGGCCAAGCGGTACTGGCCTACCTGAAGGACGAAAACTGTAACATAAGGTGGGGGTGGTGGCAGTGGATGAAAGTTGACACGCACCACCGGAGTCCAGAAAGACTTAGCAATGGGAAGTGCCAGCCATCCTTGAAAGTGCCTGAGAACAGGGTGACTGGGTAGGGCTTAACACGGGTGCCCTGACATCCCCTGCAGCAATTCTCTCCGTCCATTTGGAAGGCTGAGCCTTAGCGGTGCTACAGCACAGGGAAACAAATCCAGCGGAGGGCAGACACAGGAGGGGAGCTGGCTTTAGAGTGGCTCAGACCCAGGAGCCAGCACTCTGCAAGCTGAGGCAGGTGGATTGCTGTGAGTTTGAAGCAAGCCTGGGCTACAGAGTCAGACCTCTATCTCCGCATTCCCCCACCCCCACTCATAAAGGAGTAAAAGGAAAAGTTTGTATTCTGGAAGATGAAGTCAGTCCCTGTGCACCACCGGGCTGGTTATTAGGACTGTCCTTCCCAAGAAGCAGTAAGATTCTTCATCAGCAGAATCTGATGAAGTCAAGAAAACATCCATCCACAGACTCTGATATGAGGATGCTCCCAATGAGTGGCACAAACCAAAAGCCCCACAATGAGGCCCAGTACCAAATGTGGGGCAACAGGCTGAAGCCATTAGATATTTGAAGGGAGACCATAAAAAGTTGTCCCAAAAGGATTATACTCCCTAGAGTCAGAAACAATGTAAGAGAGAGGAGTTGTTTGTTTATTTTTTTTTTTTTACAAACTACACTTAATATCACTCAAGATATGAAAGGAATGAAGCATTCATGAAGCAAGTAGAGGAAGCTCCAAAAAAGAAATAGTCATAATACAAAGAGATTTCAGGAAGTGAAAAATAGGGCTACAAGCAGACGGATCTCAGTGAGTTTAAGGCCAGCCTGGTCTACAGAGAGAGTTCTGGGACAGTCAAGACTGTTGCACAGAGAAACCCTGTCTTGAGAAACCAAAAAAAAGGGGGGGGGCTGGATGGAGAGGTGGCTCAGTGGTTAAGAGCATTGGCTGCTCTTCCAGAGGACCTGGGTTCTATTCCTAGCACCCACATGGAGGCTCACAACAATCTATAACTCCAGTTCCAGGGGATCTGACTCCCTCTTCTTGACTCAGAGGGCACCAAACATGTAGGTGGTATGCAGACATACATGTAGGAAAAACACATATAAAATAAATAGATATATATTTTTAAAAAAAGAAATAAATAGTCCTTGCCATAAAAATGCTTTAAAATGATACAAGATAAAAATACAGAGCAAGATCCAAGACAGGCACCAAAACTACACAGAGAAACCCTGTCTCAGAAGAAAAAAAAAAAAAAAACCTCAACCAAGCAAATTTTGCAGAAACTGGAAGTGAAGGGCCAGCTAATGAAAACAAGGCTTAAAGAGAAGTTACAGAAAAGAGGCTAGAAATTGTCAACAAAATAATTGCTTTCCCAGACTGAATAATTGAATGAAATGCCCACCCACTGCCAATCTAATAAAGTAGAGATGATTCACAAAGAGAAATCAAGTGTCAGAGCTGAGGAAATGGCTCAGTGGGTAAAAACTCTTGCCTCAAAAGCCTAATGATGTGAGTTCGACTCTTAGGCACCTCTGTGCCTGGCTAGGTTCACACACGCTTATGTCACTCACTTAATATGAAAACGATGCTGGAGTAGTCATAGCAATGCAGGCATCAATAAAATGAGTCCAGGTGTTAAGACAGGCAGAGTTCGTGGTTGAGGTAGTAGGACAGACAGGAGGCACTGTGAGAGGCTGAGGACAGACAGAGGGGTGGGGGGGGGGCGGGGGGGGGGGGGGGGGGGGGGGGGGGGGGGGGGGGGGGGGGGGGGGGGGGGGGGGGGGGGGGGGGGGGGGGGGGGGGGGGGGGGGGGGGGGGGGGGGGGGGGGGGGGGGGGGGGGGGGGGGGGGGGGGGGGGGGGGGGGGGGGGGGGGGGGGGGGGGGGGGGGACAGACAGACAGGAGGTGCTGTGAGAGGCTGAGGACAGACAGACAGGAGGCGCTGTGAGAGGCTGAGGACAGACAGACAGGAGGCGCTGTGAGAGGCTGAGGACAGACAGACAGGAGGCGCTGTGAGAGGCTGAGGACAGACAGACAGGAGGGCTGTGAGAGGCTGAGGACAGCAGACAGGAGGTGTGAGAGGCTGAGGAAGACAGAAGGGGGTGTGGAGGCTGAGGAAGACAGACAGGAGGGCGTGAGAGGCTGAGGACAGACAGACAGGAGGGCTGTGAGAGGCTGGGACAGAGAGCGGAGGTGCTGTGAGGGCTGAGGACAGACAGACAGGAGGTGCTGTGAGAGGCTGAGGACAGACAGACAGGAGGTGCTGTGAGAGGCTGAGGACAGACAGACAGGAGGTGCTGTGAGAGCTGAGGACAGACAGACAGGAGGTGCTGTGAGAGGCTGAGAAGAGAAGGAGGGGGAGGGAGGACAGACAGACGGAGGGGTGGAGGGAGGAGGAGGGGGGGGGGGGAGAGGGGCTGAGGGACAGACAGACAGGAGGCGCTGTGAGAGGCTGAGGACAGACAGACAGGAGGGCTGTGAGAGGCTGAGGACAGACAGACAGGACAGAGCAGCTGTGAGAGGCTGAGGACAGACAGACAGGAGGCGCTGTGAGAGGCTGAGGACAGACAGACAGGAGGCGCTGTGAGAGGCTGAGGACAGACAGACAGGAGGTGCTGTGAGAGGCTGAGGACAGACAGACAGGAGGCGCTGTGAGAGGCTGAGGACAGACAGACAGGAGGCGCTGTGAGAGGCTGAGGACAGACAGACAGGAGGCGCTGTGAGAGGCTGAGGACAGACAGACAGGAGGTGCTGTGAGAGGCTAGGTTTTACACCACAGCAGCAAGTCAGAAAAAATACTTGAAAGGTAAAAATGAAGAACCAGTGGTTTTCGGACGCTAGTTATGAACACAAGACTGAAACTAGTACGGCCACTGTGGACGCTCCTTACAAACCGGAAACTAAAATCATCATCTGGCCCAGCTATACCACACCTGGGTATACACAAGAGGACAGAGACATTTGCATATCCATGTTTATAGCCAAGAAAGAGAAGCAGCCAAGATGTCCCTCAACAGATGAATGGGTAAAGAAAATGGTCTACATATTCACATGGAAGTATAAACTTGTCTACTTAATATTTCTAAGTGGGAGCAAAATTATCGAATTTATACTTAAAGGCTCAAAGTCCAGTTGACTGCTGTCATCTGAGGACCTGTGACACCATCGAATGGTAAAGCATACTCTTGGGATGAGGGAGGGGCCTCCACCCGAATCACACTCCCTCCACAGGGCCATGAGAACAGCACCCCAGTAAATGTGAGTTGTACAGTCTTTCTGACCCATGCAGCACTTAAAATGAATGAAATCTGAAAGCTAATTTTTGATAGTACTATTGGTGGCTTTCTCCTTGTCATTTTTTTTTAAAGACCTATTTAAATTTTTTGTTGTTGTTTTGTTTTGTTTTTCAAGATAGGGTTTCTCTGTGTAACCGCCCTGGCTGTCCTGGAACTCACAGAGATCCACCTGCCTCTGCCCACCCTCCCCCCGCAACCCCCCCCTAGTGCTGGGATTTAAGGCGTGCACCACTATTGCCCGACTACATTTTTGTTTATGTGTATGTGTGTGTCTGTGTGTGCATATGTGTGTGTGTCTGTGTGTGCATATGTGCATATATGGGGGGGGTATCCGTGGAGGCCAGAGGAGGGCGTTGGATCCCCTGGAGCTGTGAGCCACCTGACAGGGGTCCTGGAACCGAATTTAGTTCTTCTGCAAGGGCAGCAAGTACTCAGCCGCTGAGCCATCTCTCCGGCCCTTTAAGGCCACAGTCAAGGAGAGAGTGAAGACGTAAGATATAATGATGACCTGATGAAGGGGAAGGTGGCAGTCATTAACCGTCTCCCCATAAAACACTGAACCCCTCGCTACCTGCTGACTTTGAGAACACCCAGGCTCCACGCGGGCTGCTGGCTGGACAGTTCAGCTGCGCCCCGCAGCTCTGCCATCCAACCTCCTCTCTCAGGGTGTCGGGTATAACAGGAGGCTCTTGCTTCTGCTGTCTGCTTGACTCTTGACTGCCCTATGACCGGCCACACCTGGCCTCCGAGAACCACATGCCACATGCTGAGGATGAGGAGGGCTCAGGCCTTGGTGCCCGGTCGCAGACCCACTCACCTCAGAGCCCCGGTGTAGCCGTGGTATCGCTCTTGGCTGTTGGCGGCACACTTATTCTCACCCTTCTCATTGCCAACACACAGAGCGCAGAGATTGGATTTGGGGTCAGCCCCGGGGGCACAGCTTTGGCTGAAGAATTCGTCTGGACAGGAGGAAGAATGTGCATTACTTCGTGCTTTGGAGCAGAGTCAACATGAGGTCTTTACCCTCATATGACATAGCTTGGTTTCAGCTCAGTATGTGGACAGGAGAGGTAGGACACTCATCATTACGGAGCGACATTCTACCACCAACCAGAGACCCGCTGGGAAGCAGACAAGCTTCAGACTGTAGGCATGGACAGGATATTCCTGGTGCTTGGGAAGTCATCACAGCCTTGTAGAGGGAACTCTGCTGAAGACCGCGACATCAGGGTCTTCAGCAGGGCCACCTGCTGGCCACCTGTTCCACAATCTGACTTCTTATTTTTATTTTTAAATCAGAAATATAAATACTGCCTTCTTCCTGGGTGCCTGGCTTCTCAATAGAAAGAAAGTGCCCTGTGGCTGAGTACACCCCTGTGGCTGAGTACACCCCTGTGGCCAGGTACACCAACGGTACTAAGTATAATGACGTGTTCAGGAGTGCTGGGTGCCAACTCTCTGGAAACATTCCTAAAAGGCATGGGTTTTTTTTTATACACACTAAAACACTTGGAAATGTCTGTTTTTTGCATTTTCGTCTACATTAGAAAACTCAAGCTATCTTACTAGACTTATGATTAAAAAAATACATCTGATTATTAACAATTCAGCTAGCTGCTAACTCATAAGGTTGAACACATTTTAATTTTTTAATTAAAAATGGTCATTTGCTGGGCGGTGGTGGCACACACCTTTAATCCCAGCACTCGGGAGGCAGAGCCAGGCGGATCTCTGTGAATTTGAGACCAGCCTGGTCTATAGAGCAAGATCCAGGACAGGCACCAAAACTACGCAGTGAAACCCTGTCTCGAAAAAACAAACAAACAAAAAAAGGTCATTTGTAATGATATTCTTCATATATGATATTGTTCTAATTGATAAAAGTACTACAGAGGCTTAATAAACAATAAACCTGCTGTTGGGGGCGTGGCGTGGGCTGGGAAGAAAGTTCAGTCCATAAAGTATTTGCCATACAAGCATGAGGAGCTGAGTTTGATCGCCAGAACCAAAAAAAGCCGGGTGTGGCAGCATGCGCTTGTGATTCCAACCCTGGGGCGGTAGACAGGAGGTTCCTACAACAGCTAGCCAGCCAGTCTAGCCTAATTGGTGAGCTCTGGGTCTGAGGGAGACCTTGTTTGTGAGGATGGCACCCCAGGTTGCCCTCTGGCATCCACACACATGCACACACATGGGGGGGGGGGCGCACGCCATTGTCCCCTCTCCTCTTTTCTTCACCCTGCATGGCAAGGTAGGAACAGGTCCTGGACCAGCCACGTCCAGCAGAATAACCAGATACGCGAGGCCCAGGTCCCAAGCCCTGCTGCCGCTGCACCAGCCCTAGATGACATACTTCTGGACTTCTCTTATGTGAGAGAGAAATGAGCACCCTTCTTGCTTAAGGCTCTGACATTTGGACAGTTTCTGTTCCTTGCAGCTAGGCCTAACATAAATGTATCCACTGTGTGATTTAACTCAAGAAAAGAGGAAATAGCTGGGCATGGTGGTGCACGCCTTTAATCCTAGCACTCGGGAGGCAGAGGCAGGCGGATCTCTGTGAGTTCGAGGCCAGCCTGGTCTACAAAGTGAGTTCCAGGACGGCTAGGGCAGAGAAACCTTGTCTCAAAAAACCAAAAAAGAAAAAGAAAAAGAAAGAAAGAAAAGAGGAAATAGAGGTGACACAAAGCCCCATTCCCCAAGCAGGGGTCTCTGTTTTCAGACTCCAGAAGCCTATGCTGCTGGAAGAGCCGCACAGTGTGTCCGTCTCTGGAAAGGCTGAGCTTTACACTTCATGGCAGCAACTGTCCTATGACTCGGGCACCATGATGTTTGGCAAGAACAGCACCATGTGCCCCAAATATGCCCCAACCAGAACCTAAGACCCAATCATAACACAATAGGGCTCAAACCTAAGAGGTGCCGTGTGGCCTGGCATCGCCAAGCCCGCAGCAGGAAGGATGTGGTTCACGCTGACCAAGGTGGGCACTGGATGGAATGGAATGACCAGAAACAGGCTGGGCTCTAAGGGGAATTTAGGTACAAAACAAGGGACACCAAGAAGTAAACGTGTGTGCTTCTCCAAGCCTGTATCCATTGTTAGGACACAGGGAAGCAGGCTGATGTGGAGATCTGGATCTCCATAGGAGTGGGGTGGAGTTGGGGAAACTTAGGACATGTTCTCTAAGAAACACCCTGTGCATCCATGGCTCCATGAGGTGACCACGAGAGACCCTAACTATTCTAAAATAGACCAGCAAGCCACAGCCAGGCAGCAATCCTCCTGCCCACTCCCTTCCCTGAGGCTCCTCAGCCTCAAGTACCCCCCCTCCCAGGATGACCTCTCGTGAGACCCTCCCACATTCTTACCAAATTTGCAGGATCCGGTCTGGTTGACGAGCAGACCTACAGGGATGTTCCAGCCTGCAGTCCTGTCCACAGCCGTGTGGCAGGACTTCTTGCCTATCAGGGAGCTCCAGCTGAAGCCCGTGTCTTGCTTTCTAACTGCTGCTACTGCCAAGTACCCTGTACAACAGAGGACAGAGGCGATCTTAACCTCCAGGAAGCACATGGGTTCTAGTTCCAGTACAGTGCCTCCAACCCAGGCCAAAAAACAACAGGTTTAGATTACCATGGATCTTTGGCCATTGTTAGGATGACAGAGAGAGACAGACAGACAGACAGACAGATAGACAGATAGATAGATAAAAGTTGTTCTACATTGTTCTATATCAAGGGGAGATTGATCTGAGCTATGAAATAAAGAAGTATGAAAAATTGATCTTAAAGGGTGATTACAGAAAAAAGTGATTACAGGGAACTATCCCCAACCAACCATATAATGTTGCTGCGTTCTAAGCCTTTATCTGTGGGCACAGGCACTGAACAGTGGAAGTGGCCTCAACAATGCACAAATGGCCACCTGCAGCTGCATCAGGCAAGAGCAGTCGTGACCACTGGATCAGCTGCTGCAGGAATGCTGGGGGCATGCGCACAAGGACCACCCAGAGCTGAGCGCAACCAACCCAGCATGGTGAGGAAGTTAACGTGATTGAGTCCTCCTGTCAAAGGTATCCTACACCCCCTCTGAGCACAAGTACCAAGTCTTCCAAGGCTTAGCAAGCTCCGACTCTGGTGAGCATCTGGAGCTAGGGCACAGAGCCACAGGCTTGCTGATGCTAGAAGTCCTGGTTCAAAGCCAGGGTCTGTACCAGCATTGTCTATAGCTATGAGTGAGATCCGAGACACTGGGAAATTCTCCAGGCCACTGTTTCCTCACATGAATCAAATGGGGGAGGGGGGTAACATTTCTCTTTCCACCTAACCCTGCACTGAGTGACCATATGGAAGTTCCCACCAAGTGCAAAGGTCCATACAAACAATCATAATTATTCCTCCATGAATTATTTGTAGCTGTCGATGATGATTTCCAGACTCAACCTCTTTCTGTGATTAGGTTATGCCTCTTCCTGAGCAGTGACTTATTTTTGACCCTGACTCACCTTCCACTGGTCTATCCACACAATCAGAGCCACTGCTTTGGGGTGATTCTGAAAGAGCAAAGACAAGCGAAACATCATTGAATACCCAGATTTACTGAGAGGCCACAGACTTTTAAATCCCCACAATACAAGATCAAATTCAAAGAGAATGACTTGGCATTTCAATGCAAGAGAAATAAATAGACGTTTCCATCATAGACAAGGACATGGCTGGCCATAGCAGTATTGTTCATGATAACCACCAAATGGAAATTACCCGAATTCCATCCACAAGGACAATGGTGAAGAATTATGGCAGAGTCACATAATAGAATATTATGCAACTATGAGACTGATGAATCAATAGCCACACATTTATATGAGTGAAAATCACTAAAAAATAATTCTGAGCAAGACACGGCAGACATTAAACATGCAATTCTTTTCCCCTTAATTTAAAAGAGAGGTGTGATGGGTGATCTGTGTCTTTGGAAATCGGGAGTCACCACTCTTCAGGAGTGTGCGGATAGCAGGGCACAAGGGGACTTCTGAGGCCTGCTGGCTCCTCATCTGGGTGCCAGTGCATGGGTGCCATTTGAAAAATGCCACTAGGTGTTTACTTATATTTTTTTTAAAGATTTATTTATTTATTATGTATACAGCGTTCTGTTTGTATGTATGTCAGCACACCAGAAGAGGGCACCAGATCTCATTACAGATGGTTGTGAACCACCATGTTGTTGCTGGGAATTGAACTCAGGACCTCTGGAAGAGCAGCCAGCGCTCTTAACCTCTGTGCCATCTCTGCAGCCCCCTTATATATTTTTTCTATGTTGTTTTTATGAAAAAGAAGTTTAAATTATATTTATTTATGTATTTATTTATGTATTTATTTATTTATTTATTTAGTGTGTGCGTGTGTGTGTGTGTGTGTGTGTGTGTGTGTGTGTGTGTGTGTGTGCCGGTGCACATGAAATGTGTGGTGCATGTGGGGTGCCAGAACACAATTTGTAGGAGTCATCTCCTTCTGGGCATTGAACTCAGCTCATCAGGCTTGTTAGCAAGTGCCTTTACCAGCTGAGTTATCTCACCATCCCAAAAAATGTTTTTGTTTTAACAAGAAGTAAGCCGGGCGGTGGTGGCACACGCCTTTAATCCTAGCACTCGGGGAGTTTGAGGCCAGCCTGGGCTACCAAGTGAGCTCCAGGAAAGGCGCAAAGCTACGCAGGGAAACCCTGTCTCGAAAAACAAAAAAAAAAATAAAAAATAAATAAAAAAAAAAAAAAAGTAAGCTACCCACGATTTGTCAGTTTGGGGGGGATAGGGTGGCAAAGCAGATTACAAGGCCCCTTTCATTTACCCTTTCTTCTGATTCTCTCACCCGTCTTCTCCAGGATCTAGTGAGTGGGGTCATGCCTCCCCATTCACATGTCAGCCTCGAATGGAATAACCCAGAAAGGACATCAACTCCACTTACTCTGGCTCTCCGCCAGCACGGGAACTAAACCACACTTGCCCGCCGTGTAGATATACCCTCCATCCAAGCTCATGGCATCAGCGTCTCCTTTCTGTGGGGACAAAGAGGGTCACACACACTACAGACAGCCCTGAGGGATGGCCTCGAGCCACACGTTTGAACCAAACACCCCGAGGAAATACCACAGGCACTGTCGATCCTCTGCCAACCCCGTGGCCTTCCTACCGTCACCCTCGCACCTGAGACGCTAACTCTCTGCAGCTCCTTTCTGAACCAGCCTCATTCACTGAGGACATGATGAGAACAACTGCCCTCAGCTAACTTCTGCTTGTTAGCTCAACACAAAGTGGTACCCAGAAGTTGGCTAATCGAATTGACTCATGACTAGAATGAACAAGCTACACCGCAGTACAGAAACGCGGATCATCAAGGTTGCCGTGCTCCTCTGCCCAGGCGCCATCTTTTTACAACTACACTAAAAACAGTTAGAGGCGGCCGGAGATTGGCTCAGCAGTTAAAGGTCCCACTGCTCTTCCAGAGGACCTGAATTCAGTTCCAGCAGCAACACGGCAGCTCACACCTGTCTCTAAGTCAGTTCCAGGGACCTGGCACCCTCTTCTGGCCTCTGAGGGCACTGCATCCATGTGGTTCCCATCCATACACTCCTGTACTCACACATACACGTAAAATAAAATAAACATTAAAAAATGCTTCCTGCACACACCTTCAATCCTGGCAGAGACAAGTGGATCTCTGTGAGTTCGAGGCCAGCCAGGGCTATACTGAGACCCTGTCTTGAAACACACACACACACACACACACACACACACACACACATACACACACAGAATTTCCCAAGAATAACTATTGATGTGGGGAAACCATGATATGCTGTTTATTTTTTGAATGGATCAAAGTATATAACCCATGCAATCCAGAATTGCTTTAGGTTGCACACACAAAGGAACCTGGAATGGGGAATTTCAAAACTTTCATTGTAGATATCTCTGTATGAAGCTACATACAGGTGGTGTGTGCGATGAAAATCATTTCATATTTTCCAAATTACCCCAATAACCCTAAATTGTTCTTTTAGTGAAAAGGGAAGAAATTCCACAACAAATTGCTTTTCAAACTCGAAGGTGCTCCTGTGTGCGGCACATGTGCATGCGTGGCCCAAGCCCACCCTCTCTGGGTATTCCTCCTTCCCAGTGGCCTCCTGGGTGACCATCCTCACTGTAAGCAGACGACATGCCTGTGCCCAAGAAGCCCGCTGCCCACGCCACACGTGACACCGGCTCCCTACCATGATTGAGATAATACAGTCTTCCGTGGTGGGGAACGAGGTGCAGGTCACTCTGCCGTTGCTCGCTCTGTTCCACAGGTCACACTTTCGCTTCTCCTCACTGCTCACTGCACACCACGTGACCCGGGCACGTATGGCTGCCACATCCTGTTCCTCTGCGGGAAGGGACAACAGTGAGGAACACTTGGGCACTGGCTCATTCCCACCTCTGTCCTCCCTGGGGATCAGGTTGCTGCCCAGATCTTCTGAGACTGAGAAGACTCTGTGTGAGACTCATTCGTTATTAACTTCCCCACATCACAGCTCCCAAACCGCTCCGGCCTTAATGAAGGTTTTCTGTTTCTCACTCCTGTTCTTTTGGTGGGTTCCCTGGCTTCTGATCCATCCATCAGTCCTTAGTGTAACTGTGTGCCTAGTGTTCTGCCCCTTGGAATAAAAGCTCCGTGACATGGAGACTAGTGTATACCCCAACAGCTGGCTTAGAGGACTCAGCCCTGCCACCCATAAGGCCATAGTCACCTTCACATACCACAGCACAACGTCCTCGTTCCCTCAGACTCCCTAAGTCTCAACAGTGGAATAAACATAGCCAAATTCACTCAACCCATTGTAATCTCCCCAGCCAAGTTCAAATCCCAGCACACAAGGGTGCTCCACCTAGCTTCTGGGGTAATCCCCCCAAATCCTGGTTTTCTTGGTTCATGTCTCCGTTTCTCACTTTATAAGAGGCTTTGGGATCCTGACACACACAGAGGAACATGGAAACATTAATCCAGTGTCTGGGGCAGATTTTGGAGACACTTGTCACAGTGGCCTTGACTTGGCTGACAGAAGACACTTGGGTGTGTGTCCGTCCCACCAGTGGTGGAGAGACCACCTCAGAGCAGAGTTCACCCACAGTTTCCTGCCTGCCCAGGGCACCCTTGGGTCCATGCCTGGGCTTCACTTACTTCTCCTCAGGTTCTCGATGGATGTGATATAGTTGAAGGTCAGGTAGAGGCCAACATCTACCTTTGGGGGAACCCTTGAAAACCCAATGGCAGAGTCCTTGAACAGCAAGTCCCTTGACTCAGGGGAGGCAAAGAGCTGGAATTCGGAAGACTTGTCCTTTCCAAACTTCTCCTGTTTGGGGAAACGTCGAATTATGGTCATCAGCAGTAGGCAGAAAGGAACTGGGAAATGGCTACCCAGGACTTGAGGATAATGCTAACGGAGCAGGAGGCATTGTTGACATCCTCTCTCACAGGGACTCTTCCCATCACAGAGACACAAGCTCGACTATAGCTTACTCCCTAGAAAATTGTTGTGTCCCCGGGTCCTTGGGGACCTAAGAATATCACCTTGTCCCCTCGCCCTCCACCCCTGCTTCTGCTGGAGCCCAGGAGAGCCTGCCAGGGGCTGACACTGGAGAAGGTTCCAACGTTTCTGCTGTCCACAGGAGGGTCGGGGCCCACAGTCCTTAGGCTAGAGAACTCTCAGCTGCAGAAGTTAGGGACGGACAGACCCCCACACACCCCTAAACTTAAGCAGGCCTGGGGGACTGAGGGTGGGTGTACCTGTGCCTGGCTGAGAAGTTTCCAGATGGCATCTTCCTTGCCGTTCACACTTCGGGCCACGACAGCGTGAGAGGGGACTTGGGCCAGGTGGCACTGCTTGTACTCTTCCACTGACTTCCGGGTGTTGTCTGGGCAGAGCAGCTTGTACTGGGCCCTTTCAGCCTTATCTGGTAGCTCCTCTGAGAGGGAGGGAGAGGTGAAAAGTGAGCCGACATTTGGCCGTGACCGTGAGCTCTGGTTCCCCTTCTCCCCGACAGAATTCTGACCACAGGGTTGACAAAACTGAGTAAAAGAGACTGAATTGCCCCTGGATGCTCAGAAAGGTAGAGAAAAGTCTCCAGAAAGTCCCCGGGTGTGTGGATCTCAGCCCTGAATCCTGTGATTCAAGGAGGCAGATCGAGTTCCGTCAAGGTCCCCACAGCCTCTGACAAAAAGGTCATTACAATGAGACGGCCTGATAAGTCAGTTGTCATGGTCCACACACACACACAATCCCAATACTTGAGAGGCAGATCAGGAGTTCAAGGCCGCCCTTGTCTACATAGCAAGTTTAAGGCCAGCCTGAGCTACATGAGACCCTGTCTCAAAAAACAGAAAGAGGAGGTGATGGGGGAGGGGGTACCCAGGGAAGTTAGGCCACTCCATACTTCTAGAAGAGTAAAAGTGACACAATTGTGGGCCTGAGGAGATGAGACGGCTCAGTCATTAAAGTGCTTGCGACATGAGTGTGACAACCTGAGTTCAAGCCCTCAAAACTCACTTTTATAAGGGGGGGGGGTGTACACACTTATAAACCCAGTGCTGAGGAGGCAGAGAAGGAGGATCCCTGGAGCTCACTGGCCACCCAGACTAGTCGAAAAGGCGAGCTTAAGGTTCAGTGAGTGAGCCTGTCTTAAAGACCTGCTCGAAAGAGAGCAATAGAGGAAAACTCATGAAGTCCTCCTCTGGACTCTGCCTGCACACACATGTGCACATACACTGCGCACACGCACACACACACACACACACACACACACACACACACACACAAATAAATGCTTTTTTGTTTTAAGTAAAAAGAGAAAAATGCTAGGTGCTGGGGATGTAGGTCATTGGGAGGGTGGGAAAGAAAGAAGGAGAGGGAAAGAGAGAGGCTTACAAAGCCAACAGGCCACTAATAAAACTAAAAGCAAGTTCAGAAGGCAAGATGTTACAGGGTCAGCCTATAATACTCAATAAGTTTTAGTAATAACAAAACACAAAATAATACAGAATTCGGTATTATCGCTACTAATTTATATTGAATAAAGGTAATTTAACTCAAAAACTACACAAGATCCACAATAAGAAAAAAATACACAGCCTGTCAAATGATGTTTTTAAAGGGTGTAGCCTGGCATTGTGGCAACTGCCCTGAAATTCCAGCACTTGGCTCAGGAGTTCAAGGTTACCGTCAGCTATGTTTGGAATTCAAGGTCATGCTATGTTCAGCCTTATTTTAAAAAGAGAGAAAAAAATCAAAAATGGGGGCTGGAGAGATGGCTCAGAGGTTAGGAGCACTGGCTGCTCTTCCAGAGGTCCTGAGTTCAATTCCCAGCAACCACATGGTGGCTCACAACCATCTGTAATGAGATCTGGTGCCCTCTTCTGGCCTGCAGTCATACATGCTGTATACATAATAAATAAATAAACCTTAAAAAAAAATCAAAAATGGAGAAGCCATATTCTCGTCATAACATTATAAGTAAGTTAAATTTTCCATAGATCAATTTAAATTCCATGCAATCCCAGTCCACGTGGAAGTGTTATTTTATGAAGAAGTTCAACAAAATAATTCTCACCACTGTGCCTTGTGAGCGCTGGGATTAAAGGCATGCACCACTGTGCTAGGCTTCTCTGGAGATCCTGGGATTGTGGAGGCCTAGCCCTTAGGGTCCTAGGACTTCGATGCCCTGTCTGGGGTCAACCTGGGCCAATGCTGCTTTCAGCCTGTACGTACCTAGCATTATGTTCATAATGGAGACCCTCTGACAGCACAGTAAGAAGACAGACACACGGCTGTGGGAGGCAGAAAGGAGGACAACGTCCCTGGCTGTCCATCATTAGAGTGACAGAGAAGTAAACTGTGGTGGGCATGTTCCACCGGTTACTCCTCTACTGTCAGAACCACTAAGCTGCCCATAGATCAAAACCACGGACCAATCCCTGACCCTCAAGGATGAGTGGAAAACTTCGGGCCAGCACAGCTTCTGGCATTCAGTGAAATGTGTGTGAACTGAGAATCCAGAGACACAAGGCAGTGAAGGTCATTTTGCAGAGCCGTGTACATCTTGGAGAAGACATGACAAGCTCTTTGGTGGGCGTGTCTGGGGGGAAAGGGAGTGGGAATAGGAGTGGGGGATTTCAAGAGCGTGAGGTGGGGGCTGGAGAGGTGGCTCAGTGGTTAAGAGTACTGGCTACTCTTCCAGAGGATCCGGGTTCAATTCCCAACACCCACATAGTGGCTCACAACCATCTGTAACTCCAGTTCCAAGGGATCTGACACCTTCTTCTGGCCTCCTCAGACACCAGGCATTCCCGTGGTGAACAGACATACATGCAGACAAAATACCATGCACATAACATACAAATTAATTTTGAAGTTTTTTGTTTTTTAAAGAAAAACTTAAAATAAGGGCTGGACCCTGAAGGCAACTTGATAGTAGTGTGGCTGGAAACTGAGGACTCGGGTGACCTGCACATCAGAGGATGAAAGGACCTAAGAGGGGGGGCTGCACCCATAGCTTCTCCCTCGCCCTTACCTAAAATCGTGCTTCCCCTGGTAAAAGCCACGTCCCCAGCGTTGTCCCTCAGACACCTGTGGAGCGAGACAAAAAGCAGTTAAAGATTGGTGTCCCCTACCATGTGGCTCTTTCTATCCAGGCTGAGTGAGCAAATGTGCTTGGGTCAGCAGGCAAGTAGGGAAGCCACTCTACAAAAGTGCCTGAGCGCTGAGCACCAGGAGCAGCCTGGAGAGGGGGTGCTGAGCCTGGGCAAAGGTGGAGAGGGTGGAAGAGCGAGTCACCCAGAGGTCACACTCTCCTACTCTAGAGACAGGCCTGAGTTGGACAAGATGGCCACAGTAGCTGCTCTGCCCAGATGGGAGAGAGCAGAAGTTGTCAGGCTAACCCAAGACAACAGGAGAGCAAAGTCAGATCAGAGGTGGTCAGAAGGGGCCACACCCAGGTTGGCTTCTACCAGCGCGGTATAGAGTTTGGGGCCTTGCTGGGCCTCCAGGGGCTAGAGAAGAATATGCAGGAGAGAGGCCAGCCACTTCTTAGGACTCAGGTTCTCAATCCGAATGGCAGTAGAGCCACATCTCCAGCCCCCAGCAGGCTGCCCACTAATGGGGACGAGGGAAATGGCACCCTGCCCTGAGGCTGTATGACCATTGACACCCCCACGCCCCCCCCCATGGGGAGAAGAAAGCGGTATCGCTCACTTGAAGGCGCCTGCGTAGCCCGAGTATGGTTCCTCCGGGGAAGAGGCACACTTGTTTGCGCCTGTCCCTGTACACAAGCTACACAGGTTGGGAAAGCGGTCCTTGTTGGCACCAGGAACACAGCTCTCTGAGAAGAACTTGGACACCGCTGTCAAACACAGAAAAGTAGACCACAGAGTGTGAGCTAGTCCCAGCCACTGCAGGCCTGTCTCCAGCAGTGGTCCCCCCACAGACAGTCGCCTTCCTCCATCTGCAGGACAGGACAGCACTGGTGTGGTCTTGAGAACTCAGACATGCATCTTTGCCCAGAGAGTACTCACTGGCACCTCCCAGATCTATTGGTGTGATGGCCCCTGTTTCTAGCTGGCCAGCCACCCTCTGTCCAACCTTGGACTCATCCCATAGATGCACCCATCCCAAAGTGGCCTGTGTCTACAATGAGAATGGAAACTCCCATCTGAGACCACCCAGGATCCCCCAGGCCATTTTACCTTCCTCAAGGGATGCAGGTGGCCCATCCCAATTCAGGAATGGCCGAAGTGTCCCTATGGGGATCTTCCACCCAGCACTCCTGCCAAGGCCTGTGTGGCAGGACCTCAGGCCTCGGAGTTGGTTCAGTTGAAAGTTACTACTTTCCTTCACAACCGCTACAGCGTAATAGTGAGTCCGGGGTTCTGCAAAGGAACAGAGGGAATGGGCAGAGCTTAGCCTGGGTGAGAGAGAGAGGAACAAACCACTCCACCCAAGCCCTTAAGGAAGGGGACCCATGCGTCAGCAAGATCTGTCTTCATCCAGAGTCCAGAGACTTGGTTCCCCAATGTAAGAGGCTGACTAGGTCAGCCTCTTTGTGCTCATGCATTCCGACTCCACAGAGCCTGGTCCACAGCCACAACATGGCCACCAGGCTTCAGAGTCCCTAGGAAGAACTCACGCTCTTTGGTCCCATAGACTTCTGCTGCTATAGGCGCAGTTTGTAGGGGGGTGATCCTGCATCAAACATCGAACCGCCATCGAGAGTCATAGCATCAGCTTTTTTTGTCTGAAAGAAAATGGACCAGACACCAGGTAGTGGAGACACATGCCTGCAATCCCAGCATGCTGGAGGCAGAGGTAAGTGGACTCTGAGTTTGGGGCCAGCCTAGTCTGCAAAGCAAGTTACAGGATAGTCAGGGTTACACAGAGAAACCCAGTCTCAAAGAAAAAGCAAATGGACCAGACACGCTTCAAGAGAAAAGCAGCCCAACTCTACAAATGGTATTCTGGGGCTCAGAATGCGTCAGCTGGAAGGTGATGGCACAGGTCAGAGGTTATTTGCTGTGAGGAATAAGCATCCCCAGGCCCTGAACCCCTGAAGTTGTGTGCTCCCTCTACATATGCCTGACCACTTCAGTCACTCTTGGTCACGCCGACACAATCATTTGTATTTGAAGTTGTTTGTTCTACATACATTATCCTCTGTTTTGGCTTTATGTGTATTTTCAGTCTTGAGGATGTATGCCGTGTGTGAGCTCAGTACATGAACATGTGGAGGCCAGAGCTTGATTTCCGTTGTCTTTCTCCATCTCTCTCCACCTTACTTTTTGAGACAAACTCTTTTGCCAAACCTGAAGCTCACCGGTTTGTCTAGACTCCAGAGGCCCCCCTGCCTCTGTTTCCTGGATGCTGGGACCATGTGTGAAAGCCACACAGGTGCTGGAAGGTGAAAGTGTGTCTTCTTAATGTCTAGAGTCCTGGCCATCCCTGCCCAAAAGTTGGGATATGGCACCTATGCCTAGGTCAGGTTTATTTCTCAAGGATTTGGAGACATTACACACTCATCAAATGTGACTGCCTCTGCTTTGTTTTTTAATAGTTTTTATGAACAATGTGAAATAAGAACCCAGTGGTGGTGGTGGTGGTGTGTGTGTGTGTCCATTTAGGAATTTGTGTTACACTCAGTTGCCCCATAGGAGGTCTCTCAACATTAGTTTGTCTTTCTTTCAATATCAAAGAGACACCAGTTCCTGTGAGTGAGGAGGACTGCTCCCAAACGGCAGATGCCCCGGAAATAAAGCAGAGGGAACAGAGGTGAGAATCTCTGGTTGGACTCCACTGCTCTCCCTGCCTTCCTTTATTCGAGTTGGGGCATTAACTTACCACAATGGCCTGGATGCACTGGCTGGTGGAGGATCTCTTGACACAACTGAGTGGCTGGCCACCCACTTTTTTCATTGCCTTCTGCCACCTGGAACATTTTTGTGCCTCAAATTTTGACACGGCACACCATCTAACAGTTGTTGTCCTAGCCAGACAGAGTCCTGGGGAGAAGAGAAAGGAGTTAGGAGCCCACCAATGTCTGTGAAGAAGACCTCCTCACTGTCGTCTAATGGAGTTCTGTAGACTGCCCATGGCCACTGCCCTCCTCCCCTCCATGTTAACCGGTCATGTCCAGCTGCTCTACTCTAGTTAAGCTAAGCTGCTGGACCACAGGGAACTCTGTCTGGGCCAGAGGGCTGAGATTCAGTGAGAGGTGACAGAGCCCCTAGATTATTTTCCTTCTTATGGCTAACATGTTTCCTAGCCCCAAAAGACGGTCCACTCTAGAAATCACTTTATTAACGTCTACCTGCTTTGTCCTAGATGAACCTGGCAGAGAAGCAGGAAAGGGATTGTATAGCTCATGTTTTACTTATGTGCAAACTGGATCTTAATGCTGCAAACATGGGAAACTTCATGCACTGCTGAGACTGTAAAATGATGTAGCCACTTTGGGAAATTGCACACAATTTCTATGTGCACTTTGGCAGTTGCGTATAGAAATAAGAACATAGATTTCCACCATGCTGTGGTGGCACCTGCCTTTAACCCCAGCACTCAGGAGGCAGAAGGAGGCAAATCTCTATGATTTCGAGGCCAGCTTGGTCTACAGAGTGAGTTCCAGGACAGCCAGAGCTGTTACACAGAGAAACCCTGTCTCAAAAAATCAAAACAAACAAACAAAAACAAACCACTAATTACATAAAGATTTAGCATTAATATTCATAGCAGCATTATTTAGAATATCAAAAAACAAAACAAGAAATGTGTAAGTACGTAAATCCCAACACTAGTGAATGGCCGAACAAAATTGTATATCCATTCAATGGAATATTCTTCAACTATAGGATGGAAAGAAGTACATATATGCTATAACATGAGTAAGCCTCATTTATTCTAGGTGAGGGAAGCCACATACAAGACAAAATACTGGATGATTCTACTAATGGGAAAGGTCAGAAAGGCTTTTTTTTTTTTTTTTGGACAAAGTTTCTCTGTATGTAGCCTTGGCTATCCTGAAATTCACTATGTAGACCAGGCTGGCCTTGAACTCAGAGATCTACCTCTGCCTCTGCCTCCCAAGTGCTGGAATCAAAGGCGTGTACCACCACACTTGATCAGAAAATGTAAACTTATAGATAGAAAGTAAATTAGTAGTTCCACTGTGTGAGTTCTGGGATTTGAACCCAGGTCTTCAGTCTTGGCAGCAAGCACCTTTACCCAGGGAGTCACCTCATCCACCCTTCAGTGTGTCTGTCAACACCCTCATAGTTCCAGGCATTTTGTAGCTTTATCAAGTTATATGACTTTCCAGCTAAGTAGTGTTGGCTCTAGAATTTGAACCTAGGCAGCTGGGCACCAGCACCACTGACCATTAGGCTAGCCTGCCTATTTAAGATCCCTGGGTTAGATACGGGGTTCAGCTGCAGCAGGGCTAAGAGAGGGTGTAGGGTCAGACCCTGTGGTGTCCCCAGTGTGGGTTCAAAGAGACTTTCTCTGGGGGCAGTGAAGCTGGGACTCAGGGGAGAGGATGGAGATGGTAGAGCTGCCTCAGGAAAGGGCAGAGTAGGTGACACTGAGTAAGCGGAGAAGGCGTGGCCAGAGAATCTGTGAGGGAAAGGATGGTCTGTATGTAATAAGGGGACAGCGCTGGGGACAGGGAGCGGGGCAGGAATAGGGAGCTGGGGTAGCTGGGAATGGATGAACTCTGGACATGAAAAGAGCCAGCAAAGAAGGGAACCACGTCTCAAACCAAGGAGTGACATTCGGAAGGCAAGAAGCCAATGGGGGAGCTCCCTCCTGCTCCTGAGAGGTGTAACCAGGGTGCTGAAAGACTGTTATGTCAAGCTCCCCAATTTCCCACCTCACTAAGGCCAGTGTTGAGTACTGAATACGCTCCCTCCCAGTCCTCTGTAGCCCTGTGCTGAACATGCTCTCAGCAGCCAGCGGTCCTGAAGGAGGTGGGCGTTCCCTCAGTAGCCAGGCATTTCCCGATGGAATTGGGTGTCGCTACAGCAGACAAGCACTCCCTGAAGCAGGTCTGAGTCTGCCCCTCTCACGTTCATTTTTAAAAGGAAGAGATTGAGGGTCAGCATGGCAATGTCTTGCCACAGCAGCACAGTCCTTGCAGAAGCTAGTATCGAGACTCAGGTTCCCTGTGTGTCTTGAGCAAGCAGTTCACCCTCTCTGAGCCTTACATTCCTCCCTGAACAGAACAGTACATTTGGTGCTGAAAGTTCTGGAAGGACACAAGGGGACAGCATCCTCAGAGATTCTCTGGTGAAGCTCTTGAGCAGCCCTGAGCACAAGACTGCCCTGGATCGGTGGGGTGAGTTCCTGTCCGCACTCTAGACAAGAGCAGGCAGGACCGTGTCCACGGACTGACCATCTTCCAGACTACAGGTGCAAGGACTCAGTGTGTTCAAACTGTTAGGTAAGAGCTCAAGGTGCCTACAAGTAGAAGCAGGGGTAGGGAAGGCCACCTTCCCAGCAGGTGACATCTGTACTCACCAAGGGCCTCAAGAAACAGCAAGGCGGGGATGAGCAGCCTCATGTCTGTGGTCTTGGGGGACCTAGAGAACAAGGCTGGCTTCTGCACCCATCCTGGGGCCCTTTATTCATGCTGGATGACCTCACCGGACTGGCCCCGCCCTGTTGCCCAATAGACCTGCCTCCCATCCACATTCCCCTCAGCCAGGTATGCTGGCTCTTAGAGGCCCCTCTCCTGGAGCCAGGAAGGAGGAAGCTGGGACTCCGGTCCCTCCTACACAGTCTCTGCTGGTGCAGGAAACCTAGTGATTTCCTCAGTCCCCACCCAGCTTCTGCAGGGTCATTGCCACAGTCACAGTCCCGAATTATTACCCTTTCTCTGTTTCCAGTGCCTTCTAGAGGTGGGACGCGAGGCAGGGGTCTTTGTTTGTGGATTTCCTTGATCTGTGACATGTAAGCCACGTGGAGCCATGTGGAGCAGGCAAACCCCTTCCTTCCTTGGCTGGACAAGGAGGGTGGCGTCTACAAAAGAGCCAGCGGCTCAGAGCTGGATGCAGCAGCAGCAGCAGCCTGGAGGCAGCTGCAGGGACAGCAGAGTCAGCCTAGACTCGCATACAGGCTTCCTGCAGGGTCCACGCTGCCTTGCTGAAACCTACCATACAGTCCCTGAAACAGCCTAGGACCTCAGAAAGGAATGCCACCCAGTGCTGCCGGCCTGTCTCTCCTCATGTGCTAGTGAGGAAGAAGCCCTGGCATTTGATTTCTTTCCTTCTTTTCTTCCTCTCTCCCTCCCTTCCTCTGTGTGTGTGTGTGTGTGTGTGTGTGTGTGTGTGTGTGTGTGTGTGCACATGTGTGCGTGTGTGTGTGTGTGTGTGTATCTGTGACGGGGGTATGGTATGGTATTGTATGGTAAGAGGATGAGAACATCAACTTCATTTTTTTTTTTTTTTTTTTTTTTTTTTTTCAGACATTTTTTGTAGCTTTCGCCTCTCCTGGGACTCACTTGGTAGTCCAGGCTGCCTCGAACTCACAGAATCCGCCTGCTCTGCCCCGAGTGCTATTAGGCGCCCACCCCCCCCATCAACTTCATTTTAATGAATGTCTTAAGTGTCATATTAAGGAGAAGCACTTTTAAAGATATATTTATTTTAAATGATGTGTATGTGCGTCGAGGGGTGGTGATGGGATATGTGAACATGAATGCAGGTACCCATGGAGGCTCAGATTCCCCTGGAGCTGGAGTTACAGGCAGTTATGAGCCCCACAACACAGTGCTGGGAACTGAAGTCTAGTCCTCTGCAAGAGCAGTGTGCACCCGTAACCACGGAGCTGTTTCTCCAGCCCCCATGAAGATGCCATTTCTAAATTCAAAAGCTAGAATACTGCTTCTGAGGACACATCTTGTAAGTATGCTCCCATGATGCACAGGGGCTCAGGATCAAGGGTCTTCAGGCACAGCTGCATGTCATGCACCCACCGGAAGCAACGAATGTGTCATTTGTGGAGTAGCACCTCAAGTGTGGTGCCCATATGTAAGGGGGGCAGTCTGGGTCTTCAGAGAGAACATGGTAACCTTATCCATACAGTAAGAACTTAGCTCAAGAGTTCACATATGAAGATGTGAGGCACTACCCTGAGGGGAGCTCCAGGTCACCAGGACACCTCTCTGTGACTGCCATCTGCTTTTCTGCAGAGGCCAGCGTGGACAATGCTTAGGTTGCTGGTAATAAAGAATGTTTTTGTGGAGCAGAAGATACTCCAGTGACCCAGCACTGCCAAGGGTTAGCCTGCAGGGCCACTCAGCCCTAAGGGGTCTCCCGTGTCTGGGTGTCAATCTTGATGAGCCACAAACATGAGGTCAGATCTCGGTTCCTGCATGCCAGACTCAAGAATGGAGTCTAGGTTTGTGCTAGAATCCCCAGCAGGCTTTTGGGTGACAGATTCAGGGTCTCTTGTTTGGAAATAACATAATGCAACATCAAAGTTGCTTTCATCAATAATTGCAATGAGCCATTTCAAAAACAGTGAAGAAATACACAGTTGACTAACTCCAGGTGCAATGAAGCATCTTTGTACCTGAACTGACCTTGCCTCTTCATGATTTTAAAAGAATTAAGAAATATCACATCCCACATCTCTGAGAGCCAACTAGAAGAGGGCAGGTTGGGAGGGGTCCTGGTTGGTTTCTGTCATCTTGATTGGCCTGCAAGCAGGTCTGTGGGGCATTTCATCGGTTAATGATTAATGTGGATGGATTTATATTTAACACATCACTTCTCAGGAGACATTACTTGGTTAATATAAAGATTTCTCTTTTAACATTAAATTTCTTCTCTATTTTTATGTATTTGGTACATCAAGTACATTTTTATTAAACTTCTGTTCCTCAGACAAACAAGGTTCAGTTTGAGGCTATTCAATATATGAGTGCAGTGTTAACTTGGAATATCAAACAGAAACCTAATAAAAATATGGAGAAGACCCTCTGGGATTCCTGTGGCGTCGGTGACGACCCGATCATCTGCTAGGTTGAGCACGCTCTTCCTGTCTGAATTTGTGAAATGATATGTATGCAAATTGAAGCCATCTTAATGTAACTCCTCTTCTAAGCAGCAAACACAGATTACAGGCTGCATTCTTGATGTTCTCTTTGTGGTAAAGTCAACATCTGTTCTCTTGTTTAGTCTTTATCTCTTCCGCTTTTTGAGGAACAACTAGGAATTCAGGCTCACCCTCTTTGCTGTTTGCTGGGAAATGCAGAGCCTGGGCCTCGGCTTAGCTGCAACAGGACAACAGCTTCGGTGTGTCGGGGGAAGCCTCACTCAGAAGGGCCCTTGAAACCACATCTGTCCGTTTTCTGCACACACCTCCAAGCAAGCTCAAATGCCCGCGATGCTGAGAAACATGCCGAATGAGAACGGTCGCACCTCCACTTTCTCCTGGGTCAAAAGGCACAACCAAAATCAATGAAGTAAGGACTGAGGTTGTGCTGAAATTGAAGTCATGATGTTGCGAGCCTTAAAATAAAAAAATAAAAAAAGATTTCTTTTATTTTTATTTTATGTGTCTAGGTGTTTTGTCCACATGTATCTTTGTGCATTGTGTGCATGTAGTGCCCACGGAGGCCAGAAGAAGGTGTCGGATCCCCTGAAATTGGAGTTATGTCCATTGTGAGCCACCATGTAGGTGCTGGGAATTGAACCTGGGTCCTCTGGAAAAGCAGCCAGTGCTCTTAACCATCTGAGCCATCTCTCCAGCCCCTAATGTTGGGATCTTGAGGGCTGAGCTTTCTGAAACAACAGTACACAGTCAAGTCTGACTGATCTGGAGCTCCAGATGCTGAGGCGAAGGGGGTACGTGTGGCACTGCTGGCCATTACAGGAAATGGATTTGTTCCTTCCTCCCCCCGCTGCCGCCCCTCATCCCCCCTGCCCTCCCTCATCCCCCCTGCTGCCTCCCTCATCTCCCCCCTGCCCTCCCTCATCCCCCTGCTGCCCTCCCTCATCCCCCCCCCTCCCCTCATCCCCCCTGCCCTCCCTCATCCCCCCTGCCCTCCCTCATCCCCCTCATGCCCTCCCTCATCCCCCTGCTGCCCTCCCTCATCTCCCCTGCCCTCCCTCATCCCCCTGCTGCCCTCCCTCATCTCCCCTGCCCTCCCTCATCCCCTGCTGCCCTCCCTCATCTCCCCTCTGCCCTCCCTCATCCCCCCCCCCCCCCCCCCCCCCCCCCCCCTGCTGCCCTCCTCATCCCCCTGCTGCCCTCCCTCATCCCCCTGCCCTCCCTCATCTCCCCTGCTGCCCTCCCTCATCCCCCTGCCCTCCCTCATCCCCCTGCCTCCCTCATCCCCCTGCCCTCCTCATCCCCCTGCTGCCCTCCCTCATCCCCCCTGCCCTCCTCATCCCCCTGCTGTCCTCCCTCATCCCCCTGCCCTCCCTCATCCCCCTGCTGCCCTCCCTCATCCCCCTGCCCTCCCTCATCCCCCTGCCCTTCCTCATCCCCCTGCTGCCCTCCCTCATCCCCCTGCTGCCCTTCCCTCATCCCCCCTGCCCTTCCTCATCCCCCTGCCCCTGCTCCTCCCTCATCCCCCCTGCCCTTCCTCATCCCCCTGCCCTCCCTCATCCCCCCTGCTGCTCTCCCTCATCTCCCCTGCCCTCCCTCATCCCCCCTGCCCTCCTCATCCCCCCCCCTGCCCTCCCTCATCCCCCCTGCTGCCCTCCCTCATCCCCCCTGCTGCCCTCCCTCATCCCCCGCTGCCCTCCCTCATCCCCCCTGCTGCCCTCCCTCATCCCACCCCCCCCACCCTCCCTGCAACCCTTGTCGGTCCCTTTCATCAAATAGTTCCTCTTCCTGCTCTCCTGTCACAGTCTGTCTCCCTTCTGCTCTCCCTTAAGAGCTTTTTCTCCCTCTCCCTTTCTAGTTTTATCACACACACACACACACACACACACACACACACGATAGACAGACAGACAGACACACATCACATACAGATAGACAGACAGACACACACACACCACGTACACACAAACACACACAGAGACATACACACACAGACATACACCACACACATATAAATAGACATACACACACCAATATACAGACACACAAACACACACACACATAACACATACATACATACACACACACAAACACAGAGACATACACACACAGATAGACAGACAGACACAGACAGACACACCACACACAGATAGACAGACACACACCACATACACAGACACACAAACACACACATATCACATACGTACATACATACGTACACACAGAGAGACATACAGTCATACATACACACCACACACACTCCACACATGGACACATATACCATATACACAAACACACACATCACACACACAACATACACACGTATATAAATTTAAACTTAGATTCTGCGCCAGAGAACATATGGTTTTTGTCTTTCTGAGGCTGATTTATTTTGCTTAATATAATGATCCCTGGTTCCATCCACTTTCCTGTAAATGTCACGATTTTATTTTTCCTTACAGCTGAATAAAATTCCATCATGTGTATATACTATATTTTCCTTTTTTATTCATCTGTTGATGGAATCTAAGCCAATTTCATTTCCTGGTTATTATGAATCGTTCATCTATAACATGGTATGCAAGCATCTCTATGGTGTTGACTTAGAGTCCTTAGAGTGAGTGTTAAGGCTTCGTCATACAGCTCATATTTCTTAGCACTCCCCAACAGGCTTGCTCAACAAAAGCCACGGAGATTTTTCCAGGTTCTCTGGCCAACTGGCTCTGTGCATACCATAGGCTTCAGGTGAAGAAATGAATGAGTGAGGAATGTGGTTCAATGCCCTGGGCTTCAGGTGAAGGAATGAGTGAGTGAGGAGCATGGTTCAATGCCCTAGGCTTCAGGTGAAGAAATGAATGAGTGAGGAACATGGTTCAATGCCCTAGGCTTCAAGTGAAGAAATGAATGAGTGAGGAGAGTAGCTCAGAGGCTCCTGAGGTTACAACCTGGAGGTTTCGGAGCTCACAGAGGGAAAGGATGGCTAACCCTTGTCACCCTGGAGTCTGGGTACAAGGACTCATTTATTTCCCACTAATCCAGCCCTGGTCTATGGGACATCTTCAGTGTGCTGGAAACTAGTCAGACACAAGGAGCCTGCAGGAAAGAGCAGTGCAGGTTCCCAAGTGCTGAGGCACTGTGCTGGGGGGTGTCTTTCTGTACGCTGTGATAATCTGTTGTTCCCATTGGTTAATAAATAAGCTGCTTTGGCCTTACATGCCAGCAGACCGGTAAAGCCACAGAACATGTGGCAAAACATAAATTAATAGAAATGGGTTAATTTAAGATATAAGAGCTAGCTAGGAAGAGGCCTGCCATAGACCATACAGTTTGTAAATAATATTAAGCCCCTGAGTGATTTTTTAGTGGTGCAGGTGGGGGGGGGGGGGGGGGGGGTTGAGCCAGAGGGGTGTATTTAGATAAGTGGCTGCAGGTGATTTGGTTTTGGTTTTTGAGATAGGGTCTCACTATATAGCTCTGGCTGGCCTAGAACTTGCTATGTAAGATCAGACTGGCCTTGAACTCACAGAGGTCTACCTACCTCGGCCTCCTAAGTGCTAGATGGGGGGAAGATGGGGGAAAGGTCATCCCACAGTAGCTATTCAAGATATACATACATCCACTTAGCAGACAGAAAATGCCAGCCTTGTTCTTTGTCCCTGCCAGAGGTGGGATCCCTTGTTAAGTACGTACAGACACGGTGATGAGTTAACCAAGCACAGCCGGAGATCGGACCCAGAGGGTATCCGGACACTATGGCCACTCACAAAGTCCACGATCAGAGTTCTCACAAGCCAGTGTGCCAGCACATCATTGCCTGTGCTCACCATTTCTGGGTGTTACGTGATGCTCACACTAGTGTAAGTGTGTGTACCTGTACCTGGTTTCTATCAGAGAGGTAATATTCTCCTTAAGCATTTGGGGTGCTTTTGACCCCCAGCGACTCTAACAGCAGCTTTGTGTCCTGACAGTCACCATTCCTACTTAAAAAAAAAAAAAAATGAGCTAAGGGTTGCCCCTGGTCACACACAGGGTGAGGGACAGAGACAGAGCCAACAGCCCAGGATCTCATCAGAACCTAAGCTGCACCCTTTCCCTCCCGTGGGGCTCAGAATGCAGAGCCAGGGCCCTGGGGGACCTCAGCCTTTCTGTGTTCCTGGCCCTGTTCAGACCCTTCCCATGCTGGCGGGTGCTCTTGATCTTATGGAAGCGCCTTGAGGAGCCTCCTTAGCCCTACTGTCCAGATGAGGACTCAAACCACACAGCTCATGGATCACTACACCAACGCAATGGCAGGGCTAGCCTGCACTACCCACAAGGCGCCTGGTGCCTTGATATTGATGGGTCCTTTGCCGATGCCCTGAAGAGAAGGCCAAGGATGGACAAGGAGGAGAAAGAGATGGATGGATAGCTCCTTGGTTCTCTGCCAGCCTCAAGGCCTCGTGAGATCCCATCACAGAGTGATTTCCAGAGAAAGCCCTTAGCTTCTGTCCCCATGCTGACCCCCTGGAGTAAAGCCAACGGCCTGGGGGAGCCGAGACATGGCTCTGGATGGATGAAGTGTTACCATTACCAGCAGGAAGCTTAGCTGAAGGGCACAGACAGGACAACAGTGACTTTATTAATCCACGTGTCTTGTTGCCAAGTATTGCCCAATTCACAAAGGACCCACAGAGACAAAGAACTTCTGTCCGCTTGCCTGAGCATTTCTTCCTTCTCCTCCTTCTCCTTATTTATCATACCTCAGAGTCAGGACAGTCCGCCTCTCTGGGCTCTGTCCTCCCTGGAGCTGTTCCAAAGACACTGTACACAATCCCCAGTGATCCAAGGGATGGCAGGAATGTCTCGGGTTCCCCATCCTATTCCCTGCCTCCCATGCCTCCCTCAAGTCTCCCCTCCTTACCCCCGCCTCTTCTGGGTTCTCAGTTCTTCCATGTCTCTGAAGACAACTGAACCCCAGGAGCACAATCACCACCATGTCTATGCAAATGAAGAATGTGCAGTGAACTCGACCCAGGGAGAGTCTTCTGGGAAGGAAGGTGCCAACTAAATAGCCTGGAGGGCTCTACAGCTGGCCCGGAGTAATGAGTCGGAAACAGGGAAAGCCCCAGGCAGGAAGCATCAGAGCCCGAGGCTCATGCTGCTGCCCTCCCTTTGGGACTGCCCGAGACTGTCTTTAGAGACTGCATCTCTTTCCGCACTCTACAAAGACACAGGGAGGTAGGCTCTTAACTGAGAAACCTACCCAGGGTGAGCACAGAAAAGCGAGGAGCCACAGTTTTTCTCCATGTGAAGGTAAAGCTACCCTGGTTCCTCACCCCAGCTTCTCTAGGCTGAGGGTGACAACCCCCCCCCACTAGTCCCCAGGCTGCTGCTCCTTCAAACTTCCTTATCCCTCCATTTGCTTCTTGGCCAAAGGAAGGCAGGGGGAAAAATGGCTAGAAAAGCAGAGGTGAGGTTGGATGTCTGGGTCTGAACCACATCCTCCCTAATCAACACCTTAGACCTGGACCAAGTCTTTCTACTCATCTAAGCTTGGGGTGCCTTGTGATGGCTTTAATTGTCAACTTGATACAACCTCCAATCACCTAAGAAAGAAACATCAGGGAGGGGTTACTTAGATCAGGTTGGCCCGTGGACAGGCCTACGATGGATTTTACTTGACATGGGAGAATCCAGCTCACCATGGGTGGCACCATACACTAAGCTGGACCCCTGGGTATGTAAGAACAGAAAGAGCAAAGATCCACATGTTTATGCTCTCTGCTCTTGACTGTGAATGTGATACTTTAAGTTCCTGCCTTGATTTTGCTGCAGTGATGGACTACAACCTGAGACTGTGAGCCAAATAAACCCTTTCTCCCCGGACTTGTCAGGATATTTTATCACAAGAATGAAACGAGGACATACCACAAAAGTGAAAAATGAACACCAATGGTACCCATGCCACAAAGTAAGTGGAGTTAAACCTGATGCTGACATGTATATGATAGCACACCTGTCCCAGCACCTACTCCCTGCTGCCACACCTGGTCTCCTTTTGCGGGTCTCGGCCTCTAGCTCCTGTCCTTCCCATGTCCTCAGGCGTCGGCAAATGTCGTCACTCTGACTGCCAGCCCATGTCCCCTAACTCCTAGTTCCAGGATGGCGGAGTCTGTGACGGACAGCCTCACCATGGGCTGTTGACCTGACAAGAATAGAGAGCTGTGAGGCTGAGAAGCCGCCAAAATCCTTTGGTTATAACCCTAATTCATGGCAAAAACAAGAAAGAGGTGAACAGAGAGCTCACTGGTTCTCTCCCAACCTCAATTCTCACAGGATCCCACCATGGAACGGCTTCCAGCAAGTCTCACACCTTCCCAGAGTTAAGAGAAGCTGACCTATGGGGGTACCTGAAGTACCAAACAGGCTTCCTTCCAGCCTTGACCTTAACCTTGAGACCTCACCTGTTGACACAAAGGACACTCTTTCCTTTTCTTTCCTCTTTTTTTTTTTTTTTTAATTAGACAGTCTTATATAGACCAGGCTGGCCTCAGTCCCACTATGTAGATAAAGATGGTCCTAAAATTCTAATCTTCCTGCCTTGACCTCCCGAGTGCTCAGATTCGTGTGCACCACACCCAGCAGGACATCTCCTTCTCTGGTCCCTGAGTAAGCCTGATTCCTCACCGAAGTCTTTATCCACAGAATACTGGCTTCCAAACAAATCTTGGAAAATCCTCCAAGGCTGGCCACCTGGACGACCCTCTTCTAAAGAGGGCTGCCTTCCCCAACAGCGTATGCTAGAGCCTGTCCCTGGAGGTGCTGGAGAAGCAGAAGGTGCTGGGGGTGGGAGAGGCCAGGGAAGCCATGGCTCTGGCCCAACAACACTGTTGCCAAATGTTTTCCTGTTTGTAAAGGAAACCCAGCAACCCAAGCGCTCTCTACTTGTCCAATCTTCCTGCCCACTCTCCGCATCTTCCTTCTCCCTCTCTCCAGCCCCTTCCTCTCCCCGAGGCCTCTTCCCTCAAGCTAGGCAGGGCTGGTGCCATGACCTCAGACTCTAGGTTCTGTGTTCTCACTAACCCCTTCTCTCTGTCTATCATGTGTGTGCTCGGGGCTCCAGGGCACGCAGTCTCCCTTTCTCCCACCTGGTACTCTCTGCCAGTTTGTTCCTGTCTGCTCATGGTCACGTGACAGCCAGGGTTCCTGCCTCAGCTTCTCACGCTGGCCCCCCAATGCAGTCCACCCCTCAAGACAAGGAAGCTTCCTTACTCTCCTCTCCTGGTTTTTCCTTGAGGAATAGCTCCTGTCTCCTTCCTCTCTGTGCTGACGATGATTGCGCCCCACCGCCCCCAGCTGAAGGACACCCCACGGCGAATGGTCACCTTGCTACTGTCCCTGCACTCCACCTGTGGAGGTGTACTCTGTGACGACTAGGGATTGGTGGCTTTTCTCACGGCTGTGACAAAGCACCTGACCAAAGCGATCTAAGGAAGAATCGATTGACCTTGGCTCCGTCCATCATGAGGCAGGGTCACGAGGCAACCAGTCACAGAGAGAGATGACTACTGATTCTCAGTCCACTTTCTAGTTCTGGGTCAATTATGTGTAGTTTTTATTTTTGAAATTAAAATATAATATTTAAATATATTGTGGGAGGCCAGCTCCCACCTTTACCAGGGTTCCTAAGAGGAGGAGAGAGGGATAAGAAAATATTAGATAGAAAGATAGCAAAGAGGAGAAAGAAACACAGGATAGCTTCGGGAGGACCTAGATCAAAACCCAACGGTCCCTTCTGCCTCTTCCAAAGGGCTTTTTATAACAATGCCAAAGGGCAGGGCAAAAGACCTCCCCCTTGCTAGATCAAAGCACACCACACAGCCAAGTGCAGACCCTTCCAAACACCTGGTAACCACGCCCGTGGTCAAATCACCCCCTTATGCAGCCCTATGGGTAAAGCAGGCTCGGATTCTCTGACCCTGAGTAATTTGGGCCTCCACAATATATAAATTATATTATCTCCTCTTTTCCTCTCTCCAGCCTTTCCTGTGTACCTCCCTTGCTCTCTCTCAAATTCATGGCCTCTATTTCCTTAACTATATGTATATACACAATTATACACACATGCACATATTCTTAAATTTAGAAATATATGTTGTAGTTAAAACTCAAAATATCTCTACCTCTTACCCACTTCCTAGATCTAGGCAAATCATTCTTCATTTTTAGTTTTAGCTTTCTTTCATAAAAATGGGAACATTAAAAGTGTTTTCCTTGAAAAACCAAAAAATAAAAAAGCGTTTTGTGGTTTTTTTTTTTTAATGAAAGTATTAGAATTTAATGACGTAAATGTGAATGTGCTTAAAGCAGTGTTGAGTATGAGTCTGCTCCATGGATACGCTGCTGTTGCTACAGTTGTTGTTAAGGTTGTTGTTACCGTTGTTGTTGAAACCAGCCTGTACGGCTTTATTAGGGTAAATTTTATTAAGTGGCTGTTCACAAAAATTTCTTAAACTACTCATTTGGGTTTTTTCTTGTATGTTTAGTATCAAGAAGCATAGTAGATGCACAAGAACTTTTAAAGGGCTTCTTCAGGGCAGGAGTGCACTGTCTTCAGAGGTTTCACATTGAACCTTCATTAGGTCTCCTTTATTCCCTCACTACTTTATGAAAACTCGGTATTTCAGGAGCAAAGTCATCTTATGTTTGTACTTCCATCTTGAGTCATCTAGGTGCCAATACATATCACTCTGCTGTTTTCTATGAAGCCAGTCAAGTTCCAGGAAACACATACTGATTAGCTGTATAAAAATTCATCTCTGACAGCTGGGTGTGGTAGCAAATCCCAAGCACCCCAAAAGGATAGGCCTCACTGACTATGTCCAAGATGGCAGCCTGGACTCTTGATGAATGTTTGTTAATGAATGACTAATGAGTGACTATGGGGTGTTCAGCATAAGAGCAAATAATATTTTGAAACCTCAGCAAATACTCATTACCATTGTAATTGTTTCCAGACATTTCTGAGCTCTGCTATGAACCAGACCATGTAGAGGCTAAGGATCTGCAGAGGTCCACTTCTCATGGGCTCCAGATGGGTCATGATCCTGAGAGCAGTTGTTATGGACCAAGTCAAGTGCACGCAACAGGGATTAGAACGGGGACCACTTTTCCATAGAAACCCTCTTGAAGCTGACCCAAGCATCATGTGCTCCAGGCATCTGTCTCTGTGATCCTGGGGACCTGCCCCAAACCTATCTCTGACTGTCTTGGTGTCTAACTTTGTGGCTTTCTCTTCCTTTTATAATCTCTCTCTTGCTCACATTCTTGGCTCTTGCTCTCGATCCTCCTCCCTCATCTCTCTCCCCAACCATCCCACTCTTTCTGCTCTTCTTCCCTCGCCCCGCCCTCTCCCTTGGCCACTCCCACCACCTCAGTGCTCCCCTTGGCACTGTCTACCTTGCAACCCAGGCAACTGCCTCCCAAGCCTCAGTCCAGCCTCTGCTCCAGAGCATCCCTCTCCACCAGCATCCTCTAGACTACTCTTCCAGAACCATGTTGCCACCCAGCCACTTCCGCTGCAGCTGAAGGTCACTGCCGTGGTGGCTGGGGTCGGGTGAAGTACTTAGGCCAATAAGAAGACTCCGGTGGGAGTTGTGGGGAATGCCAGGCCTGCCTGGTGCATCATGGAAGGTGCACCTTGCTGAAGCCGCCCAGGAAGCCAACGGGAAGAAGGTGACCTGTAGAATGAGGAACTGAGGAGTGAAGTCTAGGGACCCAGTAGGTGAAGCAGAACCTGGTGTCTATTTGGACACAGAGGTAAGAGTCAGGAAAGTGAGCAATTTCCAGGATATTTGGAAATATTCTGGCTTGAGGTTATGCCTATGAAATAATTTAACCAAGACAATCCAAGAGTCTTCAGAGCTGAGTCTTTCCTCTGATGCCATTTTGCAAATGGTGTCTCTAAGACCAGAAGAGGCAATCTGGCCGGTGCTGCTCTCTTTGGACTTCCTCACTCACCCCGAGGGGGTGAGGGCCCTTTAATTAAAAGCACCCTAGGTGAGAAAATGGCTCAGTCAGTGAAGTTGTGAGTGTGAAGGCCTGAGTTCAGTCTCCAGACCTATATGGAAAGAAGAAAAAAAGTCTCTGCATGGTGACATGTTTGTAATCACAGCACTGGGGAGATGGACCGGGTGGGGATGGGTGGGAATGGGTGGGGACGGGTGGGCCCGCCTAGCCTGCTTGGCAAGCTCCAGGTCAGTGAAAGACAAAAACACGTCTCCAAAAATAAGGTGGACAGTGCCTGGGGAACAAACAACACCTGAGGCTGCCCCTTAGCCTCCACATGCACATGTACATACATGCACCGGCACACACATGGACATGCACATATGCTAAATGAATAAATAAGGCAGGGATCGGAGTCACCACCATGAGTCAGACTCAGTCTCTGTCCTCAAGGGTAATGGACAAGAACACATACATTTTCCACCACGGGTGATGAGAACACACTCTCACCACAGCGACAGAAGAGGCCTGAGGGGTGACACCTGCAAGTCAGGCAGGAAGGGGTTTCTGCCCCTGCTGGGCATGGTGCACACGGATCTGAGGACTCCGGAGGTCAAGCCAGGAAGATTAGAATTTTAGGACCATCTTTATCTACATAGTGGGTTTGAGGCCAGCCTGGGCAATATAAGACTCCATCTAATTAAAAAAAAAATTAAAAGGTGACATCTGGAACTTCAGCTGAATTCTTTCAACCATGGGTCCATTTTCTCCCTGGAACAATGCAAATGCCTGTTCTGGGAGGTCACAGACAGTCTGTACCATGTCCGGGGATGGTTCTCACATCAACTCTGACCTTTCTGATAACACACACCATGCTTGTGGAAATAGCATATGTAGCCAACTTCCCAGGTAATCCTTCAGCTCCACCAACCTGTGGCCACCTCCTCTTCTGTGCATGCTCCCTTCTTTGCATGTGGACTCAGAGCTGGGCTGAGGTTTTTCTCTTTGTGGGCCACATCTGGTAATGAACTTGCCCCTGGGGACTTCACAACACAAGCTTGAATGAGCGTTTGTGAGAGAATATGGAGGAAATTGATGTGCTGGCTGCAAGGACAATGGACACATTTATAACCCTTAAAAGGATTTGTGCACAGGTTTCAGGCAGCTTTTAATTATTGCTCTGCAGGCCACTCTGCATTGTCTACAGGTGTCAGGGCATGAGTGATGAAACATGAAACGAAGCTTTGACTGGCACTCCACCAAAAGCCCAGAAGCAGACCTAGGTGAGGAAATGGATTTGTCCACGGCCAGAAATGAAGAGAGAAGGAGAGACCTCAAATCTGTCCCTGCCTTGCCCTGGGCAGTGTTATGGTTTATAGAAAAGATGAAACAGAAGCCAGGATGTTACTGCCTTGGCAAGGATAAGGACATCTTAAAGTACTTCTCCCTTTGACTGTCAGACCACTGGAGCAATGAACCCCCAGCATGTGGGATATCCCCAGTGATCCCACTCTGGAAGAAGACAGGCTGAAATCAGGTGCCACCCAGACAAAGACTTGTTTCTCAGAAAGAGATTTCATATAATTCTGGCAGCTTTTCAGACCATCTTGCATGAGAGATTGGAACGGAGACAATGTTGGTGGGCAGGACCGCACCTCAGCCAAGACTGCTTAGCCATGCATGCCTCTTGCCTTCTATTTGACTCTGAATGTCATATCAGGACCTTGAAGATGGATTTGAGGCGTGTGATTTTAGCTTTAACTGTCGACTTGACACAGCCTTGAATCACCTGGGCAGAGTCTCAATGAAGGGTTGTCTACAGTCCCTACATTGGATAGGCTTGTGGGCATGTCTGTTGAGGGGACTTACCTTAATTAAAATTACTGATGTAAGAATACCCAATGCACTGTGGGTGACATTATTCCCTCTTGCTGGAAGTATTAAGGCAATTCCACGTAGTTAAAAGGGAGGTTTATTTGGGCGTTTTACTTACAAGAAGTAAAGAGATAGGTTACAGGGTCCAGGAGAGATGAAGTGCAGTCTAGCGGTGTTCTCTGGAAAATTCCACTCGGTCTACCATCCAACATCCAGGATTACCAAGAAACAAGGCAGCAGCATTTCCAGATCCCGGGTTTAGTGAAACATGCAGCCTCCCAGACTAAACAAAACCTGCAGTCCTTGGTACCACAGAGTGAACATAAACCTAAAGCAACATGCCAGGACTCTGCTGATTGTCTCTGCCTCACCAGTTTTGGTCATGTCTAAAGGCCATCGTCCTGAGGAAGTTTCTGAACTGCCTTTGGTGGTTGAAGATGAAGGTCTCAAGAAGACCAAGGGGTTTGTGCTGCTGCTTAAGACGACATCAGGAAGGGCTCTGCCAGGGCTGGAGAGATGGCTCTGAGGTTAAGAGCACTGGCTGCTCTTCCAGAGGTCCTGAGTTCAATTCCCAGCAACCACATGGTGGCTCACAACCATCTGTAATGAGATCTGGTGCCCTCTTCTGGCCTGCAGTCATACATGCAGGCAGAATACTGTATACATGATAAATAAATAAATCTTAAAAAAAAAAAAGAAGAAAGAAAAGAAAATGAGACACTGTCATCATGTCCATCACAAGAGTCCCTGTGCCATCTCTAATAAAGACAATAGTATCATCAAGGCCTTCCAAAACATCCCTGGTAATTCTTGGCTTTGTGTAAAGCAAGCTGAGCATTTGAAACTTGCTCCTGGGGTGGGGCATGTCCCGAGGCTGCTTCCTTCAAGAGAAATTATAACCCAGAGTAACTATAACCCACTCCCAAGATAACGGATGCAGGCCTTAGCAGAACCTTGAAAAGCCCAGACATGCGAAGAGCCCCCAAGCACCTCACCTCATTAGAGTCTAGAATAATCTGCTGAGCCACTTGGGAATCCTGTTGAAGCTGAGTCCACATGCAAAGACGACTCACGGGACACCCTACGCTAGAGCAGAAACCCTGGTTGAAGAACTCGAAGGTGGTAACCAAATCAGCTGAGGGGCGGCACACAGGGAGCTACAAGCAAGAAGCCTGTGGAGAGTTGGAAAGGAAGACAGCTGTGATGTCAAGAGGGGGAAGAGGCTTTAGGGCGAAAGGCTACAGATGCCCAGAAACCTGATGAAGGGAAAGCTGCTGCAGCAGAAAGACCAGCTGTTCCGATCCATAAATGAACTAGAGACAGTGCATCGGCATGAAGACCTCACAAAAGATGCAGTCAGGGAGAAAGGGGTGGTTGTGAACAGTGATGGACTGGTAGATGACTCTTCCTCCTCCTCCTCCTCCTCCTCCTCCTCCTCCTCCTCCTCTTCCATGTGCATTGATTTATGAGCATGTATGTCTGTGTAAGGGTGTTGGATCCCCTGGAACTGAAGTTACAGACAACTGTGAGCTGCCATGCGGGTGCTGGGAATTGAACCCAGTTCTTCTGGAAGAGCAGCCAATGCTCTTAACTACTGAGCCATCCCTCCATCCCTGACTGGGAGATTCTTAATAAGCCATCTGTAATTTAATTTGATGTGACTATTTTACTGGTATTGTTTTAGCTGAGTGTGGTGGTATTTGCTTGTAATGGCAGCAGAGGGTGAGGCAGGAATCACAATTTCTAGGCTAGCCTGGGCTATATAGTGAGACACTGTCTCAAAAAACAACAGGTAGACACAGTGGCATACAACTTTAATCCCAGCACTGAGAGATGTGTGAGTCCTAGGCCAGCCTGCTCTACATAGCAAGACCTTGTCTTCATAATAAATAAGTAAATTAGCTGGCATACATACACCTTTAATCCCAGCACTCAAGAGGCAGAGGCAGGTGGATCTCTATGACTTCGAGGCCAGCTCAGTCTACAGAATGAGTTCCAGACCAGCCAAGGCTACACAGAGAAACCATGTCTTAAATAAATAGGTAGATAGATAGATAGATAGATAGATAGATAGATAGATAGATAGATAGATAGATAGATAGGTGGATAGGTGGATAGGTAGGTAGATAGACCGATAGATGGATGGATGTAAAAAATCACTTCCTACCATTCGCCAATTCCTGTGGTGTGAAAACTCCCCACCTTGGCTGATTGCCGATTACCAACACAGGTGGCCACTGAACTAGGAACAGATAAACAACTGCACACCATCATTTCCACACCACACATGCACAATTGACTCAGGCAGCCTCAAGAATCATAGGAATTCGAGTAAGGGAAGGTCAGAGGAGCACAAAGCTCGGCAGGCTCTGGGTGGTTTAACACCACCTCCCTGGGAAGGAGGGGCAGGAAAATGATTGACAGGGTGGGCAGGAGTCAAGCTGTGGGCTAGTTATGATGTTGTTTTGTTTTATTCAAGTCTGTAATCCTAGACTTGGGGTATTATTACTTGGTTATTGTTCATTTTGTGGCAATTCGTCTATCTATAGGAATATGAGCTGTGTGTGGTTTTAGATATATATTACACGTGGATATAAACATTTGTTTGTAAAAGCCACCGAGGGTGGACATCGGATGACCTCAGCCTTGTGAACTGTGGCCTTGTGCCCCTTGCCCTCTGGAACCCACACAGCTTTCCTTGAAATGCGAGCCTCTCCCTCCAATGCCAAGCTTGCCAATGGCTAAAGAGGGAAGGAATGGCAGGAGGGGCCCGCAGGGTGGGTAGTCAGTGCACGTGGCCAGCCGAGGCCCCATGGGGTAGGAATCCGAACTGGAGCTGAAAAGAGAGAGGAGGAACCAAGAAGGAACAAGGATGTTTGGGGGAGTGCCCTCTGAGCCTGGGTGCCATTCTGAATACTCAGTGGGCAAGACCCATTCTCTCTCAGCCTCCCCAAGAAGGAAGTCCTGTGACCATCCCCCAGATCTCATAGATCATGAGACCGAGGCTGGAAGTGAGGTTAAGCCACCCAGCCTTGCCTGTGTTCTCCTCTCTCCACACCCCACCCTGGAAACCTGTGTGTCTCTACTAAGTAGGCAGTGCCAGGAAGAGCCCACAATGTCCCACCGTCCTCCCACCCTAGAACTCAGCCCCTATGATCTGGGGACCCAGCATACTGCCAGTGCAGCTGTTGGTCAAAATTAGCTGTGCCTGATGAAACAAAAACATCAAAGGCCTCCCGGGAGGAATTCAGAAATGAAGAAAAATAAGTTAAACATTCCTGGTGCCTGCTGAGAACTGAGGCCACCCGGTTGGTCTCCTCTCATACCACCCTCCCCATCATTTCCTTGGGGCACAGAGTTCCACTCTCCCAACACCCTCAGGAGCTGCCAAGGGGGTCACAGGATTCAGAAGCCTGACCTCTAAACGATGCCTCCTGTCTGGCAGTCTCTTGTCTCGGGTATCTGGAACCAGCCATTCAGTGGCAATAGCCTGTCCCTGCATTATGACAGGAGAAATGAATCTTTCTTCTTCCCAGAAGGAAGGCTGATTGGATTCTGGAACCATCAGGCCCCAGTCCAGAGTCCAAGCTGGATGGGAATCACGGAAGCTAGTAGCCAAGAACTCAAGGGTACAGCCTGGCTAGCAGGCTCTGAGGCAGGTGACCAGAAAGAAGATCTGCTGATTGGGAGCTGGTGAGCGGTCTCAATCCGTCAAAAGGCATGCCACGAAAGCATCCCCATGTTGAATCCCTTAGGACCTACATCTAAAAGCCAGACGTGCAGCGTGCAAACCAAAGTGGATGTCTCCTAAGGAGTGACCCCCAAGGTTGACATCTAACTACCTCCCTGTACCTGCACTCATATGCCTGTACACACACACACACAAAACCTGGGGGCTGGACCCCAAACCTTGACCTCCTCTGGTCCACTATGCTTGTGGCTCAAGAAGACTGTGAGAAGTGTGAGATGCAGCTTCCTGGGGACCAATCCATGACACCTTACTGGGGACCAAGAATGAGCAGAAGTTCCCGAGGGAAGGGGCTGGGGTGGGAGGCTCTCTCCAGGGCTTGGGGAGGACCAGTGAAGAAGAGCAAGCTCTGTGACAGGAGTGTAAAGCCACCATTGTCACAGCTGAAAGCATCAAGGGAGGTCAATGTGCCCCCCTAATGCCAGTCACGGGGCACTGTGGTCACACATCCAGGCTAGGGAGGGAGGGGCAGGCAGAGGGCACACCATGGCCCCTAGGGAAATGGCAGGCCTCCACCCAGCTAGGTAGCAGCATGTGCCTCCGCCCTAGAAACCTCAAACCAAACTGTCTCCCTGTCCATGCCCTTACTCTTCACAGAGCCCGTTCACCTTGGCTGGCTCTGTTGCTGCCCACGGGTGTCCTTAGTCACACCCATAATGCCATGTTGCCAAGCCTGGGGTTCAGGCTTCACTCAGGTAATGCTGACATTGGTATATTTCTGGCTATAGCTCCCATCTGTGGTTATAGGGGTGAAGGCCTAGCCGGGTCCGCCACTGAGGCCTGGCCTGGCTGCTGGGGTGGATCAGGGCCCGCGCTGTGGTCCACTGTGTGAGGAGCTTCCTTGGCCTACACCACACACTCGCTTCTCCCAGAAAGAAAACCCAGGTCACAGGATGAACTGCAGTGAGGACAGCTTCAGAAAGCTACTGTGCGCTTCCCCCTGGAAAGAACACAGGAGGGACCCACAAGAGCCAATGTCCCAGAGAACTTGCCTCAGACTCATCCTGAGAGGAGAAACCAAAGGTCAGCTTTGGAAGGAAAGGAGTGTCAGGATTTGGCTTCTCACAGCGAGCTTTTGCACTGGGACCTACTGAAGACTCACCCTGCCCTAGACCTAGAATCGCAAGTATCAGCTGAAAGGCCCTGAGAGGACTTGGGGATGTGGGTAACTTCTAAGGCAACAAGCACAATTCCTGAGAAGCCCGCCAAGGGAAAGAGGGAGTCCAGCTCAGCCCCATGGGCAGAACCAAGGCACCCTCTAGAGGTGGGAGCTTGCAACCTCTGTGTCCCCGTTCTTCCTGTGGACAGGCAACATGTAGGTCCTGTTCTTCATTATGGTCTGGTCAGACCCAGCAGAGACTATTTCTCCCAATTTACAGAAACTAATGTTCAGGAAGGCCAGTTTCTCAGCCCTCAGGCACCTGGTTTTGTTTTTGCTTTGTTGTGTTTGTTTGCTTATTGAGACAAAGTCTCATCATGTAGCTCTGGCTGGCCTCAAATTCAGAGATCTGCATGCTGGTGCCTCCTGAGGGCTGGAATTAAAGGTGTGCACCACCACGCCCAGCCACAAACACTGGATAGAACAAACATTTTGTTTTGGCATAGTTTTACAGAAACATTGCAAAGTTAGTTAGGAGGGCCCCCTTACATTCCCTCATCAGGATCCCTGGTGTTACCATCCTTTCCCCAGATCTGTTGATTGAAACAAGCTGTGGGCTGGAGAGGTAGCTCAGTGATTAAGAGCACTTGTTCCTGCCGAGGACCACATGGCTCTCACAGCCATCTGTAACTCCAGTTCTAGGAGATCTGATGCCCTGGGGGCACCAGGCACACAGGTGACACACAGACATACATGCAGGTAAAACACTCATCCACATGAAATAAAATAAACAAATTAAGAAAAAATAGCAAGCTGACATTGGTGGACAACTACTGACTAAACTCCAGATTTTCTTTGGAGCCCACCCATTTTTCCATTAAAATCCCCATTCTGGTCTAGGATGGCATCCAGCAAGCCACCCTGCGGTCCAGTGTTGCGTCGCCAAAGTCTCCTCAGTCTCCTGTGTTGTTTATTACGGTTCATGACCTCGCCCATCTTTGGGCATCCTCTCCAGACCCATGCTGGGTTTGTCTCTGTTTATCTGCTGACTAGATAGATGATAGATGGAAAGATTACCACAAAGGTGAAGCCCCTCCCACTTCATGTCCTATCAGAGGGTGTGTGCTTCCTGCATAGGAGATGCAACCTTCGATTCTGAGATTTTTTTTTCACTGTAAATAAAGCTACTGTATGGGTTGATGTATTTATTTATACTTTAGATTATAATCCAATATTGTCTTGGTTAGAGTTACTATGACAAAATACTATGACCAAAAAGCAAGTTGGGGAGTATTTTAATTATGGTTTCTATTGCTGTAAAGAGACACCATGACCACAGCACCTCTTATAAAGGAAAACATTTAACTGAGGTGGTGGATTACAGTTTCAGAGGTTCAGCCATTATCATCATGGTGGGGAGCATGGCAGCATGCAGGCAGACATGGAGCTGGAGAATTTGACATCTCAATCCAAAGGCAGCAGGAGGTGAACTAAGACATTGGGTGTGGCTTGAGCATATATACAGAAGACCGCAAAGCCTGCCCCCATAGTGATGCACTTCCTCCAAGAAGGCCACACCCACTCCAACAAGGCCACACCTCCTAATAGTGCCACTCCCTTTGGGGACCATTTTCTTTCAATCAACCACAGGGAAGAAATGGTTTATTCAGCTTACACTTCCACATCACTGTTCATCACTGAAGGAAGAAGTCAGGACAGAAACTCAAGCAGGGCAGGAACCTGAAGGCAGGAGCTGATGCAGAGGCTGTGGAAGAGAGCTGCTTACTGGTTTGCTTCTCCTGGCTTGCTCAGCCTGCTTATAGAACCCAGGACCACCTGCCCAAGGATGGCTCCACCTGCAATGGGCTGGGCCCTCCCCCATCAATCACTGGTTAAGAAAATGCCTTACAGCTGGGTCTTCTGGAGGCATTTTCTCAGCTGAGGTTCCCTCCTGTCAGTGACGTTAGCCTGTGATGAGTTGGCATAGACCAGGCAGCAGCAGTGTTGTGCTGTTATTTTATTGCACAAATCATTCCAGCTTCACTCAATAAAACATCCAAGTTGGCTTCTGGTCCCTCTGTGCTCACACTTGAGTTTCTTGAGCAATTTTCTATTTTGTTGAAGGCAGAGTTTCATTATGTAGCCCAGGCTGGCCTCAAACTTGCAGCAAATGTCTAGTCTCTGCTTCCTGGGTGCTGGGATTACATATGTACACACTTCACCCAGATCTTCTTCTCCTCCGGAGACTTCCCAGTGCTCCAGGCTCTTCTCTCCCCTGACCCAGCCCTAGAATCAGCCATTTCTCAAAGGCATCTGATAAGTTTTAAATCCCTGTTTGCTGAATTCCCACCACCACTGATGAAATAAGCCAATTAAACCAAATTAATAAATCAAAGTTTAATGAGCAAAGCAATCCTGGGTGACCCTTGGGAAGGCAGGGGAAGAGTCACAGAAAGGTCACAGAGGAAGGGTCACATGGCAAATATGGCTACCAGGCCTTAAGGACCTGTTTGGTGGGCTTTGAGGGGGTGGGCTTGGGGAGAGAGATGCGGGGGGAGTTGAGGTGGACCTTCCACCAGAACATTCCAGAGTCTTTGGGTATATGGATGCCAGAGGCTGACGTGGAGCCTCCACCAGAACAGGTCTTCACTCATTCTGTTAGGAAACAATGTTTAGAAACAAAGAGACAACACTGTGTATTTGTTGCTGCTGGGGTGCTGTTAATTCTAGGACCTGTCAGCAAACAGAGGGAAAGAATATAGATATATAGATATATACAATTTAGTATATATATATATATGAAAGCCAGTGAGTCTGCTCAATAAAGGCACTTGCTGCCCAACCTGATGACCTGAGTTATATCCCAGGCCCCAGGTTGAGAGAAAGAACCAAGTCCTGAAGATTATCCTCTGAGTCATCACACACACAATAATAATAATGAGTAAAATAAACATTTTAATTATAGATATATAGGAGCTGGAGCGATGGCTCAGCACATAAGAGCACTGGCTGTTCTTCCAGAGGTCCTGAGTTCAATTCCCAGCAACCACATGGTGGCTCACAACCACCTGTAATAAGATCTGGTGCCCTCTTCTGGCCTGCAGGCATACATGCAGACAGAACACTATACACACAATAAATAGATAAATCTTTTTTAAAAATCATAAATAAGTATATTCATCCTGTGTATTATTACCAAAATTTTGACCAACAGTAAGCCATATGTAGTAGTGTTCTCATGAGCTTATAATGAACTGGAAATTTCTTTTTGCCTGGTGACACTGTGGTTGTCATGAAGTTGCCAGTACCAGGTACTTGGATCCATAAATCCATCACCTAGTTCGCACACACACACACACACACACACACACACACACACACCTGTTTAGAATATCTCCTCTCCTGATATGCTCTTCAGGGGTGTAGCCATTGGTGAGGTGCACATGCTCCAGTGAGCAAGCGCCCACCCATGCTGCTGTGAGCAACCCTAATAAAGTCATAGGGACACACTCGGAGCAGGGCCGGGGGGCGGGGGGGGGGGATGAAAGTAGAGCTATGGCTCCCTGGGAACAGGGAGAGAATAGTGAGAGCAGGGAGGGGTCAAGATCGGATAAGCAAGGGTTGACTGTGGTGGCAATGCATCATGGACATATGTGAAAACGTCAAAATGATATCCATTATGATGTCTAATCATAGACGCTAATAAACTTTTAAAATTCTTGTTATTTGCAATTCACACATGTACACTGCATATTGGCCACTCTCACCTCCAGTGTCCACCTTCCCTCCACCACACAAATCTCTCTCACGAGTTCATGACTATTTTGTTTTGTTTTGTGACTCACCAACGCTGCCGAGGGCCATCTGTGTGACTGTGAATTTGGAGTTATCTGCTGGAGCCTCATGGGCTCAGCAGAGGGTCCACAACTAAAGACAGTGAGGCAGTGACCCCCTCATCTATGAAAATGTCATAATGAAATACATTATTGTGTATAATTAACATATGCTAATAAAAACATTTTTAAGGATTTTTTTATTTTACGTGTATGAGTGTTTGCCTCAATGTACATCTGTGTACCATATACATTCCTGGTGTCCTTGGAGGTCAGATCTCCTGGAACTGAAGTGACTGGTGATTGGTTGTGAGCCTACAGCAAACAGCTTGTTAAGCTTTCTTGGTAGAGGGCACTAAAATAAATAAATAAATAAATAAATAAATAAATAAATAAATAAATAAATAAATAAAACCACTGTATGAGGAACGAGCATACCTGTGTAGTCAGAAGTTTTCCTGTGTCCTACCTGGCCTGAGGTCGGGACAAATCCCTCCCACTCTCGTCCCAAAGCTGCTTAGTCCCAAGTAAACACACAGAGGCTTATATTATTTACAAACTGGATGGCCTAAGGCTCAAGCTTCTCAATAGCTAGCTCTTATAACTTAACCCATTTCTATTTATCTGTAAGTTGCCACGTGACTTACTGGTACTTTCACATCTTGCTTCTCCTGGCGGTGGATTGCAGCATCTCTCCCGCCTCTCCTTTCCTCTTCCTCTCTCTCTCCAATTGGAATGTACCGCCTAACCTTATTCTGCCTCACCATTGGCCAAACAGCTTTATTTATCAACCAATCAGAGCAACACCTATTCACAGCGTACAGAAAGACATCCCACAGTGCTCCTGCTTGAGGCCTCGTCTCCAGCTAACAGACTTGATATGGCATGGCAACAAAATCGTTTCTACAGTGTAGTCTTCATCCTCTGGTCAGGGCTCAACTGGCTCTGAGCTCTGAGGCTCTGGTCTCCTCAGCTCCCTGTGGTCCCCACACATCTCCCTCATCACTGTGTCTCTCTGTGAAGCTGGCGTTCGTGTCCTCCCTGCAATCCTCTTGAAGTGCAGTCCAAGCCAAAGGTTAACTCAGAGCAAACAAATCTTGGGCAGGCGTCCACGCTGCGCCATCTGCGTGTGTATGTGCGGATTCCTTGACAGTGTGAAATACAAATGTGCCCGTATGAAATTGAAGACAAGAGCCCTTATCTGTCGCTCCTGTCTCCTGTCACAGTTAGGCCACAAGCTGGATGATTTAAGACAATAAGAATTTAATCTCATGGTTCTGGAAGCCCGAAGTTCAAGATCAAGCGGTCTGCAATCCTTCCGTCCCTCCAGAGGCCCTAGGAAAAAACTTTACTTGCCTCCTCAGGTTCCAGACATTCCTTTGCTTGTGACGGTCTAGCTGTAGTCTCTGCTTCTGTCTCTAAATGGTCTTCCCATGCATCAGTGCCACAGCTCCCTCTGCCTCCCCACTGTAAAGACGCCTGCTGTTGGACTTTTGACCTAACGTCAGAATCATCTTGTAATACAATTTTGCTTAATGTGTTTTGACCTGGCTTTGACTAGCTGGGGCCTGCCCAGTGTTCCTTCTTCAAGAGCTGGTCATGTCTACGCTCCAACCGTTCTTCATCCATCATCTCGTGAACCATTGTCTATCTGCCCCAACAGCCTCAAGCCCCAATGCAAGACAATTAAGGGCAGATGAGGGATAGCCCTGATGCTCCAGAACCCTCAAATTTATTCAAATGAGCCTATCCATGGGAATCCTAAACAGACTAGGGCCGTAGAAACCCCAATTTCCGCCGAGCGGTGGTGGCACACGACTTTAATCCCAGTACTCAGGAGGCAGAGGCAGGCGGATTTCAGTGAGTTCAAGGCCACAGGATGTAGGATCGCTGGCCAATCGCACTAGGCAGTTAGTAACTTTCTGAAGGCAGAGACTTAGCTCCCCCAACTCAGCTCTCCTATAGAACCTGAGAGAGAAGGCCAGCCACGACGGTGGACGAAAGAGAGCATGGTGTGTTCTCACTGCTCTCGGCGGTCCCAAATGTTGTCCTGAATACAAAGTCATGTTCCTAAGGGGACTGACTGCCATTAGGTTCTTGCGATCACATTTCAGTCATGTGATCAACACGAGCCCGTGTCCTCTTTGTTTAAAGCTGCCCTATTTCGTATGCAGCTGTTCGCTTCTTAACATTGAGTCCACGGCCAACAACACTGGGTAACTGGGACCTGAACAAAGCTCCCTAATGCTTGTATTTTCTATATTAGAAACACCGAGGCCTTCTCTCTCTCGGGAACACATCAGTACCAGCCCTGGGGTCTGCCTTATGAGGTGAAGCCCTATGAAAGAGCCCAAACGTGGGGAAAACATGGCACCATTGACTACAAATAGAGAAGTTCTACTTATGGAAACCTGGAGTAAGCAAGCAGACAGCCGGTGGACACAACAGAGTGAAAGAGGTTGAAATGAGAAAAGCCAAAAAAAGAAAAGAAAAAAGAAGCTGAACCACCTCCCCAAATGTAGTTAATTTATAACTGAGCAAATAACATAGAGAAACTAAATGGGGCGGGAAGGAATGGGCCCTCTCTGACCTGCATCAGCATCTGGACGGGAAGTTTGTTGTGATCTCGGGCGGAGACAGTGGAGGGGGAACCCCCACCCCTACCCCCACCCCAGCTTGGTTTCCAAACGTCACAGGAAGCCCCTCCCCTTGCTTCCTTCCTTTCTTCCAGGCTGGGAAATAGCCAGGGTGATAGGTCAATGTCCCACTGGGTGGTAGGAAGACCCACCTATCTGTGGATGGAGCCTTCTGGTGTAGACACTCAGTGTCTGCCTGCCTGCCCTCCAGTGCAGTCTGCTCCAATGCTGCCAGCCTCTGCCTGGCTCTCCTTCCCTTCCTCAGTCTGGGGCGATAGTGAAGCTTCTCATGGAGGAAGGCGATGGATCCCTTTTGGTCTTGGGCCAGCAGCCTCCCACCCACCTAGGGACACATCACCTAACCTCCTGGGCACACACACTGTACCAACTTTGATTTCTGGTAAGTGGAGAATCGGGCCTGAGACCTCTGCTCAGGCTATGCTTGGTAGACAGGGACAGCTGGGTGTCTGCAGATCACCATCCTCCTGGGGAACTAGGTATGAATAAGGACTTCACAGGCTGTGGGAACCCCAGGGAGCCCATTTTGCCCCAAGCAGGAGTCCAGCAGCCCAGTGGATGAAGATTTCCATACATTAGAACGGGCAAAGGCAAGTGTGGTTTCCACCGTTCCAGGGGTTCTGTGCCGGAGGCAGCTCCTTCCTAATTTGGACTCCAACTAGTATATTGAGACATGGAAATCAAAGAGTTGTGTGATTTCTTGTGGTGTCAACGGCTGTCCTCTGAACTTGGGAACAGATTCAACTGACCTTTGTCCCTGGGACAGAGGGAGCTGAACCACAGTCCCAATTCAAGCCTTCGGAATTGCCAGCCTGAGCCCTCACTCTCTGAAGTGGACAACCTTACCTCCTGCCACAGGTCTGTCTGGGCCCAGGAAACTCTGCTCCACCCAGAAGACCCTGGGACACCCAGGAGACCCTACCCCAGCCCAGGAGACCCTACCCAGGCCCAGGAGACCCTGCCCATCCCCAGGAAACTCTGCCCAGGCCCAAGAGACCTTACCTAGCCCAGGAGACCCTGCTCTCACTCAGGAAGCTCTGCCCTCACTCAGGAGACCCTGCTCTCACTCAGGAAGCCCTACACCAGCCTAGGCACAGCACTGCAGCCATGGTAGAAGACATAGAGTTATGGCAACAAGTTTTCCAGGAGCTGATTCAAGAAGTGAAACCATGGCACAAATGGACCCTCACACAAGACAAGGGCCTTCTTCCTGATGTTCTGAAGCCAGGATGGATGCAGTACCAGCAAAAGACCTTTGCCAGGTGAGAGGGGTACAAGTGGTCTCATGCCAGAGGTCCTTGCTTGTTTCTCACTTTTCTCCTCTGTCCAGGCTTACACACTGAGGAATACAGGAAGGAATTCCAGCTTCAGTAGAGACTTCAGTAGATGACCCCCGCCCCATCACCATGAACTGAAAACAGCGCCAGGCCTAGACACTAAGAATTCAGGCTGGGAAGTGGGACAACGAGGAAGGGGAGGTGGGGGAGGGAGAGCTCATTTACTGCATTTGCTCCCTGCCTTGAAAGACTCCCTCTTCCTGGAGCCCCTGGGGAGAGACAGGGTTACCGTGAGGAGACTCCTTGGGACAGCCCGCAGGTGCGTGGCCCAAAGCAACTCACAGCGATCGTGTCCCTCTCTACTATGAGCCGATAGATTCTTTTTTAAATAGGACGTTCAGAGGCCACCCAGCATTTCACCCTCTCTTTTCCAGGGAAAGTGGGTGCCCCAAGGCCTAGGAGTGAGATAGGATGGCACAGAGGGTAGAGTCCTGGGATTCGTCATGCCAGCTGACCTCTGTGAGGGGACTGGACCTTTCCCAGGCAGTAGCTAACTTGGGAAGCTCCAGAGAAAGAAAAACCTTAGTTTGTTTATTTGAGAAGCTGGAACTCTGGCTTGGCACACAGTGGAGCTAGAGTGATGAGACCAGGCCACATCCGTGGGTGGCAGCTCAGGACCGCTCAGGACCTCTCGGTGCAGCTCAGTGCAGCTCAGGACCGCTCAGTGCAGCTCAGTGCAGCTCAGTGCAGCTCAGGACCGCTCAGTGCAGCTCAGTGCAGCTCAGTGCAAAACTGAGGGAGATTTTCCGGCCAATGCATTCTGTGGGACTCAGAGCTGGCTTCTCAGCCTCTCCTCCCCTCGGTTCATTTCCACATTTGCCCTAAGAGGGCAGGCTAAGATCAAAGCATAGAAAAGAGGGCCCTGGGGCGGTAGCTCAGTGGCGCATTTACTTAACATGCACAAAGTCCGAGTTTCTGCACCTAGACCTCACTCTGCCCAGGCTCCTTCAACCCCCACCTCAGACTGCAGATGCCCTTCTCAAGCAAAGTTAGGCTCAACCGCTATGGCTCCAACCTGACTGAATCAAGAGCAAGTTCCTGGGTTATTTGATGACCAATAAATGTCTCTGCCACACTGCGATCTTCTGGCTTTGCACAATTCCTGTTTTAGGAAGCACAGGCTTCCTCCATTTTTTTCTTCACTGTTCCTAAGAGATACTTGTGCAGATATCTTCGAGAAACTGCTCTCTCTGCTGAGACAGGGTGTCATTCTGCACCCTATTGGAGGCAAGCACTCAGAAATAATGTAAAATTCTCTGGTGTATGTAAGAAAAAGAATAAGTTGGAGGAGGGGACCACAAAAGAAGAGAGAGCTGGAGGCCATCATCTCTGGGGATTCTACAAATCATGGGGCCTGAGTAACAAAAGCAGGCAAGATGTCTCTGAGGCAGGGGATTGCAGCTCTCTCCTGGTCTGTGTAGGCAACTTACCCAGCACCCACTTATATCCACTTGTTGATTTCAGCACAGGGTCCCTGGGGGGGGGGGCTGTTGCATGTTTAGCCTTGAATACGTTTACACCAGTGTTTGAAGAAACAATGGTTTAGGGCAGATACCAGAGCTCCCGTCCTGCCTCTTCAGCCCCAAGCCCTGGGGTGTGATGAAGTTCACTGTGTGCCTTACCTCTGAGACGTACACACCGGACTTAGAAAATGTCCTAGACCCCTTCTGAGCCAGATGGCCTGTGACGTGCTGTTTGCACAGTAAGCATCTGATTGTGGTCACGGGGCATGTTGGTGACACGGCGGAGATGAGGAGAGGCTGGTTCACTTCTCTCCCTGCTGTGAGAAACTCCTTCCGCCCTCTGGCAGCTGCCCACTGCTCGCCGAAACTCTGGCCTCTTCTCCACAGGTTCCACTGTTCCTGCTGTTCCCGCAGTTGGGCCTCTGGCTGCGTCCTGACAATCTTCCACATGCACTGGTGTGAGAAGGAGGGCCAGGGCCAGGTGAAGATGAGGGTCTTCGCTCAGCGATGTAACAAGTGCCCTGAGCCTCCGTTTGCAGATCCAGAGTTCACTTGGGACAACATCTCAAGGATCCTGAACAACCTGCTCTTCAGAATTCTGAAGAAGTGCTATGGAGAAGGGTTTAAGCAAATGGATGAGATTCCTTTGCTTGGAGACACCAGTCTCCAAGGGCCACATGACAGCAGCAACTGTGAGGCTTGTCTGCAGGGCTTTTGTGCTCAGAGTGGCTTAGGCCTCGCCTCAAAACCACCAGCGCGCCCACTATCTCCCACCCCCTCTAAGACAACTAGGGAGCCTCAGGTCACGACCATTTACAGCGACGATCCCCGCTCACAGACCTCCTCCAAAGTGGAAATGCCCCAAGCATCAAAAGTGGACCCCAAAGCCAGTAACCCTCCCAAAGCTGCCCTCAAGGTTAGCCACACCTCACACCCATCGACTACAATATGGACAATCCAACAGTTGTCACGGGTAAGCTCACCTACCCCTACATGTGTCACTCAAATGCCTTCTCCCGTCAAGAGCAGCGCAGCAGCAGATGCAGGAAAGAAGACCAGGTCCAAGACCCCGAAGGCATTGCCCCCACCCTCCTCAGTTGCCCCACCCACTTCCTCCTTATTTGTCCCACCCACTCGCTCATTTGCCCCACCCACTTCCTCCTTATTTGTCCCACCCACTCGCTCCTCATTTGCCCCACCCCCTCGCTCCTATGTTGTGCCGGATTCTTGGAGACCACCAGCAAACACCGCCTGCCAGGTAGAGAGAAGCAGCCATATCCATCCACCAAGTGAACCTTGCTGTGAAGCTTGCTGCGGGGCCTGCTGCGAGGGCTTCTGTGACTGCCTGTCACGTAAACCGTGTCAGTCTTTGGTCGTCCTATTCATTGTTGCTGTTATTGTGACACTTTGCATAAAATATGGTATATGAGTTTTGAAAAAAGAATGCTGAAAATGGGGGGGAAATCACAACGTCCCCCAAAAGTCACACATTGTGTAACCCCTTTATATGAAATGTCAATAAAATTAGTAGTGGAGTCCAGAGGTAGCTACCAGGACTGGAGGAAGGGAAAAGTATAAAGCCACTGTTTAACCAATGTGGGTGTTGTGAGGAAGAGGGTGATGAAAATGTTTGTGATTTGAGGAGATAGCAACAGTCTCTCTACTCCGTCAGCGCACAGAAAGCCACTGAATTTTTCCAATGGGGTGAGTTAGAGTGGGTTTGAGATCTCATCATGTAGCCAAAGTTGGTTTGAAACTCACTAAGTAATTTAGGCTAATCTAGTGGTAATTTGCGCCGCCCATGACCTTGGGCTGTAGGGCCCCAAGGAGACGGTGAAAAGGGTCACATGCCCCTTCTCTCTGCTCCTGCCTGCGAGGTGGATTCGCTCCAGGGCAGAGCAGACAACTTTAGCTGTCTACTCCGTTCTGTATGTGTAAGTGTATTTTCTCAAATTGTATCTTAATAAATTCTGTTACCCATTTAATAGACTCATGTGGATTGATCGTATAACTAGTCTCACGTTCACATCAATCCTCCTGCCTCAGCCTCTCAACTGCTTGAATCTCAGATATGAACCACGATGCTCAGCAGTTAATTTTCTTGCAACTCTCACATGAATACATTTAAAAGAATACACGGTTTTGACCTATCATGAAGGGACAGAGTCTGAAGTGTTGAGGACTCAGAACCATTTGGAAGTCTTGAACCTGTGATCTCCTCTGCAAGTTTTGCTCGGGCCCTCCACTGTCGCTCTGGTGTGAGATGGAAGCAGTAACCTGAACGCCTGGCTTCTCAAACAGTGGTCTCCATGGAGATGCGTGCAGCTACTCTGTGATGGGGAAAAGATACTGGGGAGAGAGATGCCTTTGCAAGTCCAATTAGGGAGTTAGGGAGATGTCTCAGAGAGTGCAAGGACCTGAGTTCAGCTCTCCAACACCAGGAAAAAGCAGGGTGTGGAGTCCTGTAGTCCCTCCAGCGCTGAGACAGACAACTTCAGGGAGGGAGTTACTGGCCAGCCAGTGTAGCCAAAAGACCAATCTACGGCGCAGTGAGACACACTGCCTCAGTAGTAACAATAATAACAAACGACACGGTGATAAAGTGAGGAAGGTACCCTGTGTCAACCTCTGGGCTCCGCACAAACCCGCACCCACAGGACAAGGTTTTTACACAAAAGGCTGGTTTTATTTAAATAAAACTTACATAAATTATGAACAGTCTATTTGTGTAAAATTCTACACTTCCGTCTTTTCACATACAATTTTCATATCTTGATATAAAACACGTATTTGAGTATGAAATAAAATTCTGAAGTCATTCAAGTAGGACAACTCATCAACTTGAAACATTTTTAAGTGTTGAGAAGAGAGGCGTGAAATTTAAAGTAGTCCTCATCTTCCGACTCTGCCCCTCTTAGCCCACCTCGCACTGTTTGCTCTTTGTTGAAGGAAGCCTCTACTGAGACATCTCCACGTGCCTGGAGGATGCTAGCTGTTTTATATCTATGAAGGATAAAAATGTTTGGACTTAATTCAAACTGCTGACACAGGCAAAATACCAAGGCGCTGCTTTTACCCTGCCTTCTTTCCGTTTCCTGTGAGTGGATGTGGGCGTTACATAGTTTTGCATGTGTGTAGGGCACACGTGTGTGTGTGTGTGTGTGTGTGTGTGTGTGTGTGTGTGTGTGTGTGTTGTGTGTGTGCATACACGTGCACGTGGAGAGGCCTGAGTTTGAATCATCTATCATCTTTCCACTTTATTTACTGAGCCAGGGTCTCCTATTCGAAACAAAAGCTTCCGGTGGGCGTGGCTACCTAGCCGGTTTGCTCTGAACACAGCCTGTTTCCATTTCCCAGGACTGGAATTACAGGTGGGCCACCATGCTCACTTGACATTTCCATGGGTTTCTCAGCATCCTTCCTCTGGTCCTTAGATCTGGGTAGCAACAACTTCAACTGCTGAGCCATCTCCCAGCCCTACCAACCCTTTGTTTTAGGTTTTTAGTTCAGCTTTGTTTTGTTTTAATTAATTGTGAATGTGGTGACCTTTTTAAATTAGATGATTCTGAGAGCAAATCAGTTCTTCAGGTAAGAAAAAGTAAAAATTACCCCCCACCTTTTTTTTAATCACAGATAACCTCTTCCCACCCCAAGCCAACAGGTTAGGCCTTGCCGTACAGCATGGCAGCCATAGCGGCTATTGAAGTACACTGCATTTAAAATGTAGTTTTCCAGGGTCATCAGACACCAAGTGTTCTGTGCCTGGACGGCATGGCGTCTGATAACACAGATACAGAATGCTTCCCCACTGCAAAGGCTGCAGCGGGTGCCCTGCACTACCCCAGGGAGGAGTCCACACACACACACAAGGGATACCTGTGCATTCCTCCTGTCTTCAAGACAACCAGCCACCTCCTGTCTGTCTTAATCTAAGACACTGGTATAAAAATAGAAGCTTTATACAGTTCTTCCAGTGGTGTAATGGGATACAAGAGCAGAGCCCAAAAGGGAGCCCTGCCTTTACCAATGCAAACTCACATCCCAGGGGCTCCTGCTCATCCACAGCTGCACTCCAGCGGGCAGAGCCCTCCTATGGTTCCCACATAGAAGCCCTTCTAGGGGTCATCAGTGTGGACTCCTCACTCACCAGGCCACCTACAGGAATGAGCCTTGAGGGCATTGCCTCTGGTTTTTGTTGTGATGTCCCAGCTCTACCAGGTAACCAGTCAGGGCAGGATGGCTCCCCAGCACATCGTTCAGACCTCCCTAGGCCCACATCATTTGAGCATCTAGTTCCCATTGTACTCCACTACCAGCCCTTCCTTCCACCCTCAAGACCCAAATTATACCTTCAGTCTCTCCTGAGAGTTAAAATGCAATTTTAAACGTACTTGCCAAAATAAATTTAAAATGTGGAAATAGTAACTTGTTTAAACTCAAGAGCATTATTCTCATTAAAAATAAATAGTATACTAAAACATTTTCAAGGTGGTAAATTCTCTTTCATTTACAACCCTCTAGCCCTTGAGTCCTGAAAATAATGCATCCAATTTCAAAACTTGTTCTATATGCTACATTTTTTAAAGAATGTATTTCCTAAAATATTAAATGTGCATTACTTAGAACAAGTATATGCAAATTAGTCTATTATTATTACATAAGCAGGTTCATCAGTCTTCCCATATTTGAAATTTGAAAATTATTTTCTTAACAGTGATGTAGTTTTTAGACTTTGTCCTTAAGCACAAGCCACAATTCCTATAAGATGTAACACATATACAAAGCTGTAGAGAGCAGGGCAGCAGGATTTTGTGGTCTTCTGGTGGGTCAAGTCAAAGTTGAAGACTAAACGACACTTTAGTAGTGTAACTGGGAACAGCTTCTGCAATAAAGAAAAAATATGTACTTAGCTATTCACTCTTTTTAATTATTCAGTTTATTTCATGTGTTTGTGTGTGTTTGTCAGCATGTATGTATGTATGTGCACCACGTACATACCGTGTGTTCCTGGAGGTCAGAAGGGAGTGTCTGAGTTCCTGGGACTGGAGTTACAGAAAAGTCAGTTGTGAGCTGCCATGTGGTGCTGGGAAATAAACCAGGGTCCTCTAGAAGAGCAGCCAGTGCTCTTAACCCCTGACCCGTATCTCCAGCCCCTTATTAATTCAGTCTTATTATGAGATATAACCATAATGTAGTGGTTGCATCAGTACACAAAGTATTAACGCTTCATATTTTAAGTATAGAGGGAGTGTATGAGGCATCACCAGTGGGTAGCCAAGTTTAGAAGCATTTAGATCTAAGATGCTAACACTCTTTCTTTTGCAATCTTTCCAACCATCTCACACAGCTCCCTCTAAGCTCTGGGAACTGTATGACCATATAATAATAAAGCTGATGAGATCGATGGTAAAGGACACGGGGCTGAAGACAGCAGGTGGGAAACAATACAGTTTATAAGAGACCGGGACTATTGCTTTCTTTTTTTTTTTTCAAATAATTTATTGAAATTTATTTTATGTGCATTGGTGTGAAGGTGTCAGATCCCCTGGAACTGGAGTTACAGACAGTTGTGAGCTGCCATGTGGGTGCTGGAATTGAACCTGGGACCTCTGGAAGAGCAGCCAGGGCTCTTAACCGCTGAGCCATCTCTCCAGCCCGATCAGGGATATTTCTAAACCAAGCATGCTCTTGCTAAATAAGCTTAGCCTTGCTCCTCCAAGTGTTTAGGGTTCAGTCTGTCCCTTTACAGCCAAGCTGCATCTACAGATGGCCTGTGCCAACCATAAGAAGTAGTCAAGTTGGGGGCTGTGGGTGGAGCACAGTGGTAGAGAACTTGTCTATCATACACAAGACCTTGAGTTTGAACCCAAGAAACAAAGCCCTTCCCAGCCTTTCCTGAATTATCCGATCTCCTACATTCCTCAGGATACCAACATTCTGTGGAAAAACAAACCCTAAGTGAACCATCCCCTGGTTGGCCAACTGCATTCTCCTTTATTTGTGACATTTATACAGGTATTTGGTTTAGATGAGTTGACATTTTCAAAAAAATTTTTTTAAAGATTTATTTATTATATATACAGTGGTCTGCCTACATGTACACCTGCACACCAGAAGAGGGCACCAGATCTCACTACAGATGGCTATGAGCCACCATGTGGTTGCTGGGAATTGAACTCAGGACCTCTGAAAGGGTAGCCAGTGCTCTTAATCTCTGAGCCATCTCTCCAGTCCCCATTTTCAAATTTTTAAATCAATTTTTGAAATGGAATCTTATTATCATATTAACTTAGAATATTATTTTGTCAACGTAATTAATTTAAAGATCATTTACTAGGAGGCAGGATGGCTCAGTGGATAAAAGTATTCCACTATGCAGCTGAGGTGGTCTGAGTCTGATTCCTGAAACACACAGAGGCAGGAGGGAATAGACTCCATAAGGTTGTCCCCTGACCTCCACATGCACACCTAAGCACACAAGCCCTGCCCCACATCAAGTACACACACACACACACACACACACACACACACACACACACACACACACACAAAGTAGTATTTTTTTGTAATTTAAAGATTACATAGCAATACAGCCTTCACATTTTAATTGTGCGTTTCTCAGCCTCTGTCATACAGTTGATATATGTAGCAAGCATGAAATAGTCTAGGAAAATCTCATGTTTCATGCAGGAGACCTGTGCAAGATCAAGGCAGACAAAATCCCAGCATGGACACAGGAGGCGGGCACGCAGGCCCACGCCTGGCTAAGGGGTAACTGGGAGCTACTGGGAAAGGGGGAGTTGGTTCTGCTAAGGGTGCAGCTCCTGCTGAGTCGGCCACACAGCCCGGAGTATATGGGCAACAGCTATAACTGAGTGGTTTTCTAACAGAGAAAGAAAAACTAAACTGGATAGGGAAGCTGAGTGGACCAGGAGTGAAGCGGGATGTGTGTGTGTGTGTGTGTGTGTGTGTGTGTGTGTGTGTGTGTGAATATGAACAAAACACATTCTATGAAATTCCCAAAGAACTAAGAAAAATGAGAGGAAAAAAACTCATGTCCTAAGAGAATGCATTATTGCTTCACAAATAGTCACAAATAATGTTTTTTGTCAATTTGACTTACGTTGATGTATGTATTTCATGAACAGGTGGAGTTTATATAATACATTTTAGATAGTTTTAAATATTCCCAACTCACCTCTTTCTTTAAGATCTTCAATATATGCTTTCATAAACTCTTTGTCAAAATGCTGACGGTCCTGTTCACTTTCTATTATTTCATCGCTGTCTTGACATTGGGTCTTATCAATAGGATTGTCCATAAGGCTTACAAATCTGTTGGGGGAAGTATGGGAAGCAGCACATGTTTACTGTGAATGTTCAATTGCAAAACTCCTCTTCAGTGTGTTGGAGAGATGTCTCAGCAGTCAAAAGCACTGACTGTTCTTCCAGAGGACCAGGGTTCGATTCCCAGCACCTACATGCTGGCTCACAACCATCTGTAACTCCAGTTACAGGGGATTCAAGCCTTCTTCTGATCAATGAGGGTGTCAGGCATGCATGTAGTATATATACATGCATGCATGCAGGCAAGCAAAACACTAATACACATAAAATAAAATAAATACATTAAAAAAATAAGAATATAGGAGGCAGAAGCAGGTAGATCTCTGAGAGTTTGAGGCCAGCCTGGTCTACATGGTGAGTTCTAGGACAGCCAGGGCTATGTAGAGAGGCCCTGTCTCAAAAAAAAGAAAGGAAAGAAGGAAGGAAGGAAGAAAGGGAGAGAGGGAAGGAGGAAGGGAGGGAGAGAGGGAGGGAGAGAGGAAGGAAGGAAGGGGAAGGGAAGGAAGGAAGGAAGGAAGGAAGGAAGGAAGGAAGAAAAATAGATATACATACACACATATATACATATATAATCACTTTGATTTCTTTTTTATCAACATTTAAAGAGTGTGAAGACTTTTTTCTGAAGCAGGGGTTTCTTTAATTGGCCTATTTGTTCATTCTTTCCTTTTTCCACTCCAGCACTGAGCCACACGCAGCCTATCATTGTTTTTCTTGAATCAATAACCCGGGGGTGGAGCTCAGTTGGCACAGTGCCTTCTTAGCTGCACAAAGCCCGGTTTTCATCCCTAGCACCACATAAACTGTGCACGCCTGCAATCCCAATTCTCAGGAGGTGGAAGCAGGAGAATAAGAAGTTCAAGGTCAGCCTCAACTTCATAGTGGCTGAGGCACATAAGACCCTGTCCAATAGAAATTAAAAGACCCGAGTCAGGCAATCAGAATCCTGTTTTTCCTTTATCTTGCTCACAACACACCATTTTGGTTTTGGTCTCCTCATAATGATAAATGAAGATGTATGCAAAGGTTCCCGAGGGCACGGTCTCTTGCCTCGTCATCTTTCTATCTGCTTGGGAGTGAACGAGACTTCACCCCAGACTGGAGACCATATCGCCTTTCCATGGATGGTTGTCTCTGTTTTGGAGTTCACTGAGGGAAGTCAGAAAGATGAGGCAAGCAGAGAGGATTCCTTGAGCAGCAGTATCTGGCCTATCCAGGGCAGCAGGGATGTGACAGCTGAGAGACAGATGAGCACCCAAGCCTGGGTCCCCACCTCATGCTGTCCGTTGCCAAGTAGTTTTTGTAGCTGCAGAAATTCAATGATGTGTACTACTCAGGGCATGTGAAAAAACGAACAACCCCCTCCCGATTCCTGTAGAAAGTGGAGTCGGGTCAGAGTCTCAGTGTTTGAGGAGCCCCTGATCAGGGGCGTCAAGGGTGCTGTCCTGGGAGCCCTCCCCTTCCCACGTACTCACTTTAAAGGTGTGGAGGCATCGCAGAGAGCAGTCGGGAGCTCCACCAGGTGGTCCCCACTGACAACCAGCAAGGTGAGCTTTTTGAGGTTGAGCATGGCTTGAGGAAGGTAGGTCAGCTTGTTTTTATACAGGAGGAAGCCTTGCAGCTCTTCCAGCCTGTGGGGGAGAAGCCAGGACTCAGGACAGGCTCCACAGGGAACTATAGGGATCTACGGTGCTCCGCCTGGGAAAGCCTGCTCGGCTCATCCCTCCAAAACGTGTGTGCAACCACAAGCTTTCTCTTCACATTTCGACAGAGTTATGACACTTTTTTAATTATGCATATAACCATGAAGATTTTACTTTACTGACTAAATCACCCACTGAAGACAGGTTCAGCAACAATACAGAACACGGCCCACTGGGCCTCAGAAATCCGCAGACTCCTCTAAGTGTCTCCTGCATTTAGACCCTCCCTCCAGATTATTTTTTTCATTTATTTACAAAGTCTCATGTAATGCCACAAATCTCTCAAAAAGTCCTGTCATTTCAAACACAAACAAGTCCTACTTGGTCTCCTTAGCCCAGGAAGGCATTCATTCATTACAGGGACCAAGAGTAGAGAAATGTCACCTGAGAAATGTCATGCTAAGGCCTAAGCCAAGGCTGGTCTGTGAATCTTAACAGTTTTTTTTATACTTCCCTGTAAATAAGAGTGTAGACTCTACCAGGAAGTGGTAGAGTCCCAGCATTTGGGAGGCAGAAATAGGAGGATCTCTGTGAGTTCAAGGCCAGCCTGGTCTACAGAACTAGTTCTAGGACAGCCAGGGCTACACAGAAGCCCTGTCTCGGGGTGTGGGGCGGGGAGGTATAGACTCCAAGAGTACACAGGTTATATGTCGTTCATTAAGCCCAGCCCACTCTCCAGGCCCAGCATAGAAGCCTAATAATATCAGTGGCATGAATGACTGAATCAATCTATCTCACATTACATGTTTCAGTGCAATAATTATTTTTTAAAGAACTGGTTACATTTTAAATTAATTTTATTTTTATTTCTGTGTAAGCACACACACGCATGAAAGGGCACATTCACATGTGCACATAAGCATATGGAGGTCAAAGGTCATCACTGAGGGTTCCTGTTATTATTCCTAGCCACTTCTGGAGTCACATGACCCACTGCCAGCAGTCAGGCAAAATGCTTAGTCACTCCAGGGCCTTATGTCCTATGTAATCTGCACGCAGAGTGATCACGTAATCTATGCGCATGCGTGATGTAGCTACATAAGCCCACATACGCATGTGTGAGGTGACCTATAAAAGCAGGCTCTACCCCCTGCACCGTTCTTTTCGGTAGGCCTACCCACCTCCACCCTTCCCTTCCCTAATAAAAACTCTTACAGTGGCTTCCGTTGTACCTTGTGTTTTCTCGCCCCGGTAAATAAATAACACTTCCACTGCTGCCCTCCACCTTATTTTCTAAGAATTATTTCTTTAATTATGTGTACATGAGTGCAGGTGCCCGCAGAGGTCGGAGTGCTGTATGCTCTGGAGCTGCAGTTACAGGCAGTTGGGAACTTCGCAGAGTGGGTGCTGGGAACTGAACCGGGGCCTCGGAAAGAGCAGTTACGTGCTCTTTTCTGCTTTGTGTTCGTGTTTTGAAACCAGGTCTCTAATGTAATCCTGGCTGTCCTGGAACTCTAAATGTAGATCAGACTAGTCTTGAACTCACAGAAATCTGCCTGCCTGTCTCCTGAGGGCTGGGGCTAAAAGTATGCGCCACCACACCTGGCTACTAAGTGCTCCTAATAGTGAAGTTACCTCCCCAGACCTTTCACTTTATCTTTTTTTTTTAATTTTAAATTATGTATACTTACGTGTATCTGTGTGTGAGTATGTACACATGCGTGTGAGTGCCTGTTGAGTCAGATCCCCAGGAACTGGAGTTACAGGTGGTTGTGAGCCATCTGATGTGGGTTCTGGGAACTGAACTCTGGACCTCTGAGAGCAGTACTCAGTCTTAACCACTGGGCCATCTCACCAGCCCTCCACCTTGTCTTTTGAGGCAGGATCCCTCACTGAACCTGGTGATTACCAATTGGCTAGACTGGCCGCCACAAATTCCAGGGACCCACCTGTCTTTGCTCACCCATGCACCAGGGTTACAGCTGGGAGCAGCCATACAAACTATTACAGGACTATTATTAGTCTATTACAGGACTATTATTATTAGGGGTCCAGCTTAGGTCCTCGGGCTGGCACAGCAGACACTCCCCCACTGAGCCATCTCCTGGGCACATAGTAATTAGTTTTTTGTTTTGTTTTGGTTTTTTAAGATTTATTTATTTATTATGTATACAGTGTTCTGTCTGCATGTATCCCTGACCACCACAAGAGGGCACCAGATCTTATTACAGATGATTGTGAGCCACCATGTGGTTGCTGGGATTCAAACTCAGGACCTCTAGAAGAGCAGCCAGTGCTCTTAACCTCTGAGCCATCTCTCCAGCCCAGTAATTGTTTTTATATAACATTTTTTTTTTGAAGACAGGGTTTCTCTATGTAACAGTCCCAGCTGTCCTGGAACTTGCTTTGTTGACCAGGCTGGCCTGGAACTCACAGAGATCCACCTCTCAAGTGCTGGGATTAAAGGTACGTGTGACCACTGCCTGGCAGTAATTGTTTTTAAAAATGAAATAGCTGGGCTGGAGAGATGGCTCAGAGGTTAAGAGCACTGACTGTTCTTCCAGAGGTCCTGAGTTCATGAGTTCAATTACCAGTAACCACATGGTGGCTCACAACCATCTGTAATGAGATCTAGTGCCCTCTTCTGGCTTGCAGGAATATATGCAAGCAGAATACTGTAAACATAATAAAAAATATTTAAAAAAATTTTAAAAAATGAAATAGCTTCGTGGATACAATTTAGCAACATAACTAACATGTCAATTCTGTTTAAAGATTATATACCTTAAATTAATACATGAAAAGTAATAAAAATTCCCCTCCCTGGTACTGTTCAAAGCAGAGTGATGCTTCTCTACACATAATAAATTTTCTTTTCCATTCCTGTGGAGTAAAACTAGCAATGTTATTCCATGAAAGACTGAAGCCTAGTCAAGAGCTCACATCAGTGATCTTTGCACTCAGGAAGCTGAGTCAGGAGCATTGTGGGTTCTGGGCCTTTCCAGGCTACAGAGCAAAGCCTTATCTCAAAAGTAATAAATAAATAGATAGATAGATAGATAGATAGATAGATAGATAGATAGATAGCTGAGTCAGGAGCATTGTGGGTTCTGGGCCTTTCCAGGCTACAGAGCAAAGCCTTATCTCAAAAGTAATAAATAAATAAATAGATAGATAGATAGATAGACGGACAGATAGATAGATAGACAGATAAAGTAAAAATAAAAATCTCTTCTAAGCTGTCTGTGGTGGCATATGTACATGAGTTTAAGGCTAATCTGGGCTACTTTGCAAGACTCTGTCTCAAAGAAAGGGAGAAAAGGAAGATGCAGTGAGGTGGCTCAGCAGGTAAGGGCGCCTGCCACCAGCCTGACAAAAAAAAATCCAGGTGTGGTGTTGGATACTTTTAATCCCAGCACTTGAAGACAAAGGCAGGCAGATCTGTGAGTTCAAGGTCAACCTGGTCTATATAGTAGGTTCAAGGACAGCCAGGGCTACAAAGAATCTGTCATTACGTAAAAAATAAATAGATAAATAAATAACTGAAGCAGACGTGTTCAAATGCATACATACATGTATGTGTTATGCACAACGGAAATTGTCTTATTCTATCATTTCCTAGAGCCAAACTCCGGAAATTAATTGGTTTCAAAGAATATTTATGTGCAGCACATCTAAAGTGTTAGCAGTCTTAATGTGTTAGCAATTAGCTCATATACCTCACCTTAGGATGCAAGTAGCTACCTGTCTATGTCTTGTGGCAGGTCACTCAGATTATTGCTGCTGATATCCAACCACTGTAGACGGCACATCCGCAGGACACAGATCGGGACACTGGAGAACTTGTTTGCTGAGATATCAACAAACGTCACTTGCTTCAAATTACTCAACTAGAAAGGAATAAGAGAATATTCTAGTTACCCTCTGTGACGGCTAATCTTGATCGTTAATTTGACAGGATTGAGAATCACCATGGAAACAAGTCTCTGGGCAAGTCTGGGAGGGATTGTGTAGATTCAGTCAGTTTGGAAGACCCACCTCAACTGTGGGTGGCACCATCCCCAGGCTGGGGTCCTAGGCTGTACAAAAAGGAAAAGCAAGCTCAGCACCAGCGTGCATCACTCTTGGCTTCTTGACTACGCAGTGTGAATGGCTACCTCAAGCTCCTGCGGCCATGACTTCCCTGCCGTGATGGACGGTCCCCTGGGAGTGTGAGCCACGTGAACTCCTCACTCCAGGAGCTGCTCTTGTCAGCAGCTGTATACTGGCATCAAGACAGGCAACTAATACGCCTCGTGAAATGGGAATTAAGTTCAATTTATAGCATTTAGAGTAATATTTCTTCTTCAAAGCATCCATGAATGTATGTATAAATAAAAAAATAAATAAAAATAAAAAACCAGCTATTGGCCAATCAGTTTTTTATTAGCAAATGAGAGTAATACATATGTATACTATAGAAAAGGATTGTTCCATAGCAAATGAGAGGCAGTGTCTGGTAATAGTGGATGATAACACTCGTCTCACCTTGAATGTGCTTGGCCATGGGGCTCAGTCAAGGACCCACTCTCCACTACTCAGATCTGTACATGCTCTAATCCCCCCAGTCCAGAAAGTCCAGCTTCACTCAGGTGTTCAGAGTGGAGGTAAGCTAGGTCATCTTTGTCTACTCATCACCCCTTCACACCCCAGTCCAAGGTGCTGTCAGTCATTTGCACTTGGGCAAATCCTTTTAATACCCCAAATTTCAACAAGGTAGAGTTTGCATGCCACAAAACATCCCCATCATGGATGTACAGTGAACCATAACTCAAATCTACTTTGTCTCTCTACACATTTTTCTTCCTGGAAATTTCATGTAACACTCTTTTAAATCTGGTTTCTTTCATCTAGGGTGTTTTTCAAATTCTTCATTTATGTCATAATATGTATGGAGTTAGACAAGGTTTTTAATTTTCCCAAAACCTCCTACTGAATTGATTGTCCTTTTTCTATTGAATTTCCATGGTGATTTTGTTGAAAAATCAGTTGATTGTAAATACAGTATCACTGGGCATGGTGTTACACACCTTTAATCCCAGCACTCAGGAGGCAAAGACAGAAGATCTGTGTGAGTTCAGGGCCAAGCCAGTACAGAGCAAGTTTCAGGCCAGCTAGGACTACATAGCAATACTATCTCACAATAAAATTATATAATGTAAATATATGCATATATTATGGAGATTTATCTCTGAAATCTCAATTCTGTCCTATTTTTCCATATGTTTGTCTTTATGTAAATAAATGTTATAATTTTACAGTAAGTTTTGAAATTGCATAATCTAAGTTTCCTAGTTTTGTCCTATTTCAAACTTGTTTGACAACTCTTATATTTTCATGTAAAGCCTGAAAACAACCTAGCAATTAAAAAGAGAAAAAAGAAACAACCTAGAGGTTTTAGTAAATTTTTCTTGAGGTCTAAAACAATCCATGTCATAAGTTATAAAAAGTAAGTCACAGAGCAGAGATGTGTGTCTTACTTCAAAGGGGAGCTCCATCAGGTCCAGGTTCCCAGAGCAGTCTAGTTTCTCCAGATTCTCACAGTCTCCCAGCTCCGGGGGAATACTCTTCAGATGGTTGAAACTCACATTGAGTTCTTTCAGGTTCTTTAAGCGACCTGGCAACACAAAAAGTCAACCTCCATTGGGTAGGTCCTTCAAACCTTTTAAGAACAGAAACAAGCTAGGTATGGTGCACAGGCCTTTAATCTCAGTGCTCAGAAGGCAGAGAAAGGCAGATCTCTGCTGTGGGATAATGCTCTTGTACACTGTAAAGATTTGTCACTCCAACTGGCTTAATAAAATGTTGATTGGCCAGTAGCCAGGCAGGAAGTATAGGTGGGGCAACCAGACTAGGAGAATTCTGGGAAGAGAAAGGGCGGAGTCAGGAGTCAGATGCAGAGGAAGCAAGATAAGAATGCCTTACTGAGATAAGGTACCAAGCCATGTGACTAAACATAGATAAGAATTATGGGTTAATTCAAGTATAAGAGCTAGTTAATAAAAAGCCTGAGCTACCAGCTGAACATCTATAGGTAATATTAAGCCTCCAAGTCAATTATTTGGGAAGTAGCTGCTGGGTATTTGGGAACAAGCAGGTGGAGGAGAAACTTCTGCCTACAGATCTCTGTGAGTTCCAGGCTAGCCAGGTCTACACAGTGAAACTCTCTCAAAAACAAAACAAAACAAACAGAACAGAAACAAATCTCAGGGATGAACTGTTCACCTAATGACAGGGACCCCAGAGATGGCAGTGAGTGCCTGCATTCTAGCACTTGAAACACACAAGCAGAAAGGTCACACAGTTCTACATCAAGGGCCCTGTCTCAAAAAGCAATTCAAAGGGAGAAAGGGGGTGGTGGTGGTGAAGACATAAGACATAATTTTGTGTTTTTATTTTGAGCATTCTCTATTAAATGTCTGTTCACTGTGTGCATGTCAGTCTTCAGTTAGAGCATCTCCCTCTTGGTGCTGCTGCTGTTTCGTGGGTCTTGTTGGTTGGTTTCGATTCTCCAGTTGTGACACTGTAGTTAGCATGTGTATTGCCTGCTTTTCTGTTGCTCTAATAAAAAAATGACCGAAAGCAACTTAGAGAAGATAGTTCAGGGCTGCAGGGACTGCTCAGTGATTATGAGCACTGACTGCTCTTCCAGAGGACCTGGGTTCAATTTCTAGCACTCACATGGTGGCTCACAACCACCTGTAATGAGATCTAGTGCCTTCTTCTGGCCTGCAGGGACACATGCAGACAGAACACTGTATACATAATAAATAAATAAATCTTTTTTTGTTTTGTTTTGTTTTTTGTTTTTCGAGACAGGGTTTCTGTGGGCGCCATGGGCCCTGGCCCCCGACTGGGAGTGGCTGCAGCCTTGCTTGCTTGCCCTTGATCAGATGTCCTCCCTATTCAGATTCTACGGTATCCCCTTCTGAATGCTTAAGGAAGTTCCTTGTTGTGTATCCTGCATTTTGGCGTTAACTACTTAGATGCAAGAATATAGAACATTGAGTCTGGAATGTAGACCATTGACAGCGAACTTCTGCCCTCCGGGGATCCTCCATTTGTGCTGTAAGCCTGTACGTATTTAGGTTTCTTCCTCTTTCATAAACGGCATTCGACATCCATCGTACGGATGACCGCTGTCTCTTGTCTCTATTTTTTAATCCGCAGCCTTCGCTCGACATGGTGAACGGTTATCGGTAATGCGGGCGTTACCGCTACAGGTTTCTGTGCGTAGTTTTGGTGCCTGTCCTGGAACTCACTCTGTAGCTCAGGCTGGCCTCGAACTCACAGAAATCTGCCTGGCTCTGCCTCCCAAGTGCTGGGATTAAAGGTGTGCGCCACCACTGCCACCCAGCAATAAACAAATCTTTGAGAGAGAGAGAGAAAGAGAGAGAGAGAGAGAGAGAGAGAGAGAGAGAGAGAGAGAGAGAGAGAATAGTTCGGGGCTGCAAAGACTGCTCAGTAATGAAAAGCACTGACTGCTCTTCCAGAGGACCTAGGTTCAACTCCCAGCATACACAGGGCAGCTAATAACAAACTGTAACTCCATTTCCAGGGGATCCAACACCCTCTTCTGGCCTCTTCATGCACATGGTGCACCGTTACATACACAGGGAAAACACCAATATACAAAATTAAAATGTTTAAAAAAATTTTTTTTTGTTTTTTTTTTTTTTTTTTTTTTCGAGACAGGGTTTCTCTGTGTAGCTTTGCGCCTTTCCTGGGACTCGCTTTGTAGCCCAGGCTGGCCTTGAACTCACAGAGATCCACCTGGCTCTGCCTCCCGAGTGCTGGGACTAAAGGCGTGCGCCACCACCGCCCGGCATGTTTAAAAATTGAAAGAGGAAAAAAATGATCTTGGTTTATGGTTCCAAAAGGAGAGTCCATAATGGCAGAAAAGGCATGGCACAGGAGCAGAAGCAGGAAGTTGACTAACTGCATGTCCATGTCCGTCCACTGCAGGAAGCAGAGAAAGTAGAGCAGGCTACAAACCCTCAAAGTCCACCCCCACTGACATACTCCCCCCCCCCCAGCAAGGCTCCACTTCCTAATGGTTCCACATCTCCCAAACAGCACCACCAACAGGCAATACAAGAGGCTGTAGGAATATTTCGGACCCAGTTACCACAGAGTCTGTACAGGGGATTTGTCTTCTGTGTCCAGGCATCCACAGTGCGCAAACCCCGGAAGGAGTTGAATCACAGGCCCTGACTGTGAAGGTTGGAGCAGCTCCAAGGATAGCAGAAACTACCTGCTGGTGCTTGCTGGAGGGTTCTAACAGGGCATGAGCTAGATACAGAGAGATGCACAACGTTCATGATAAATGCATAACGTGCATGATAAACGACTGAGGGGAACTGTTTGCAGACCACGTGTAATACACCATTCATCTTTTATTATCTGCATTCTTCCAACTTGATATGTCATGCTTCTCAAAGGGTATAGAAGTGACTTTCTCAGGTAGGATGGGAACACAGCCAGGAGAACGGGAAATTATCGAAATGACTGAAAAAGACTGTATTCTAGCTCTGATTCTTTTTTTTAAAAAAAGATGTATTTATTTATTTTATGTACACGAGTGCTTGTTCTGAACATATGCTTTTATGCTAGAAGAGGGCATCAGATCCTGTTACAGATGGTTGTGAGTCACCATGTGGGTGCTGGGAATTGAACCCAGGACCTCTGGAAGAGCAGCCAGTGCTCTTAACTGCTGTGCCATCTCTCCAGCCCTGTCTGATTCTTTTTTAATATTTATTTTACTTGTATATATATATATGTGTAGCACATGCATGCAGGGAACCTCTGTAGTCAGAAAAACACCAGATATCCCCGCTGGAACTGGAGTTACAGGCAGTTGTGAGCTGCCATGTGGGTGCTGGGAATTGAACCTGGGGCCCCTGCAAGAGCAGTGAGCATTAGCTGCTGAGTCATCTTCCAGTCCCTTAGTTCTGATTCTTGCTTGGCAATATATACAACCAGCTGCAACCTAAAAACTAGTACAATAATAAATGCATAATAATACTCGAAAAATCCCATCACACACACCCTAAGGAATCGGATACTTTACCATTCTTAAGCTAATTTTAAATTAGTAAACCAAAACCGACAGTTTACTTCTGCAGAAGTCACTCACTCCTCACGTCTCCTCCACTTTCTAAGTGGGACGGTCAATACACTCCACCAGCCTTACAACAACCAAGTGAATCAAGGACACGATGATCTCCATGCTACAGACAAGGAAACAGGAAAACGGGCTGTCTGAGTGATTGCCCCAAGTCACACAGGGCCTCCCAAGTTGCCCTGGACTGGGCTCTCTTCTCCTCCTGCACTCCTTTGTCCATCAGTGCTGCCTGCACATGGGAGTCTGGTAGAGAATTGGGTGTTTGTTTGGTTTTGTGAGACAGGGTTTCTCTGTGTGGCCCTGGCTGTCCTAGAACTCACTCTGTAGACCAGGCTGGCCTTGAACTCACAGAGAGATCCGCCTGCCTCTGCCTCCCGAGTGCAGGGTTTAAAGGCGTGCGCCACTACTTCTGGGCCTTGTAGGGAGTTTGTAAACACCAGTGCCTAACTCAGGTGTGGCGGTGCATGCCGGCAATCTCAATACTTAGGAGGCTGAGGCAGAAGGATCAGCAGGTATGTGGAAGCCAGAGGACAACTTGCAGAAGTCAGTTCTCTCCTTCCACCAAGTGGGTACTGTTAATACTCTGACCTGCCCCTTGGAAACCAGTGTTAGTATTCTGACCCGCCCCTTGGCACTGCCCTGCGTCCTGACGTAAAAGCCTCATTTTAAGGAAAAACCCCTCCCCTTGCTCTCTCTCTTCCACTCTTTTTCTTCCCTGCCATGAGGTCCTCACACCTCTGCTTTCCCTCTCTCCTCTTCTTTTCCTCTCTCTCCTTCCTATCTTTCTGTTTCCTGTCTCTATATTATAATAAACCATTTCCACATGGATGCAGCGTCTAGGTTATACACCTAACAGATTTTGTTCCCCAGTCCTCAAACACCTGCAGAGATCTGAGAATACGGCATTTAATATAAAAGCCTTTGATGACAGAGAGACATGTCAGCTCCTGGCAGCATCCTCTATCTCCTCCAAGAAGACGGACGGGCACAGAAGAACTTCTACCCGGAAACTCACGGCAAGGTTGGCCACACAGAGAAAAGCTGAGATCCTGTCCAGACTGTGAATAAGAGGAGCAACAGGGATCGGTTGTCCTGTCTGCCAAGACAGGTAGGATGACCTCCCCACATTTCTACTCCACAGAAAAAAATCTGTCAGATCTCCTGGGCCTATCAGCTGAACAAGTGCTGCCTTTGGGGCTTCTGTCCCCCAACAACCATGGAGAGACTTGGGATTGCTGCCTAGGTAGCTGGAAAGCTGTCTCACTTCTTAAATTTATCCTTCTCAGATCTGATAATGTGTGATGACAAGGGTGTATCAGTTTAACAGCCCCAATCCCAAGATTATATATATATGCTCTCCAATTACAGACAGTCATGCCTCATTCACAGACTTCATGGTATAGGATAGACTGGTTTCAGATATAACTCCAGAGGTTCAAAGTTTTAATACTAATAAATGCAGCCCTGATAAACTGATACAACATGGACTACAAAGAGTTCTTAAGAGTCCTTAAATGGATTATTAACCCTTTTGCAGTTTCCCTCCTCCTGCCTGGGCCAAGGGGCTCCCCTGATACGACAGCCCCTGCACCAGCTGGCACCAACTCCGAGGATGCCAACTGGGATGGATGCACCTACCTCCAGAGAAATGGCAGATGTGATGGCTCCTGTACTGCTAAAGAACACATCATCCCTCAGTTCACTGCTGGTACCCCCTCTCCAGGCTCAGGTGGGCACCTGCCCAGCAACCAGAGCCTGGCTTTCCAAGATGTCCCAGTAAAGGGCATGTCCATTCGCTCTCATGTCTCACTCACTCACCCTTGCCTCTTCTGTACAACCAGGGCGCTCTCTGTTCCGTTCTCTCTGGCAGTTATCACTCTTCCCATGGCTAGCCCTGCTCGTAAGGCCAATGATAATCATTTTTTCTCCTAGCGACCTCAAGGAACAGACGCCTGAGACTTCCACGATGCCAGCCAACTGTGCTTCTTCACTCAGCCCTCCTGCCCTGTGTGACTCCCGGCTTCTCCCTCCCCACTTCACCCCTTGTCAGCTTGAAGCAGTCTCAGGAATTCAGCGCCCTTGTTCCCCAACTTACTATCAATAACTCACCTTTTTGTAATAATCCAAATGGAGGAATGTTAATATTCTGACTTTCTGACTCAATCCTTGGAAACCAGTGTTAAGTGTTAATATTCTGACCCGCCCCTTGGAACCACCCTGCACCCTGATGTAAAAGGCTCATTTTAAGGATAAACCCCTCCCCTTGCTCTCTCTCTTCTGCCTTTCCTCCCACGAGGTATGCACCCTTGACCTCCCCTTCCTCTCTCTCTCTCTCTTCTCTTCCTCTTTACTATCTTTCTCTTCATCTCTCTATTATAATACACCATTTCCGTGCAGATGCAGCATCTGGATGGTAAATGACTGTCTACCTCTGTCCGCTACCATGCATGGCATGGGTCATCCGCCAGGCCACCACTGCATCTGCCCAGCATGCCGGCATGTTTCCCTGCACAGGCAGGATACCCTCAGGGTCCACTGTGCAGTATATCATAACAGGTACTGCAGACTGAAGTCAGTTGCCAGTCTTGGGGGCAAGCACCTTTACCTGTTCACCCACCTTACCAGAGCAACTTGCAGTCTTGCCACACTAGGTGTAACAAAGTAACAGGCCAGACAAGGCCTCTGACAAACTGTCCAATAACTGTTCCCATCCAGTGTCCCAGGACATGTGAGAGTGGCACCCTATTCAGCCTGTACCAGGCATGGTCAGACTTTTGACTTTGTGACACAGCATTGTCATCTGCAAAGTTCAAGAATCAAGCACTGAAACTAAGCAACGAAATCTCATAGTGTTTTAAGTAAGTTTTTGATTCTGTGTTGGGCCACATTCATAGCTTCCCTGGGCCTGGTGTAGCCCAGAGGCCACAAGTTGGACACGTGCGTGCTAGTTCCTCAGACCCCAAGAGAAAGAAAGACATCGGTAATCATTGTCATCTTCATTTTACAATGATGCAACCAGACAATGAAATGACCAAGAATTATTAAATGTTGGTTAATCAAAACAACAGAAGCTAAGCTAAACTTCTCAATATACTTTATTCTGACCTGACAACAATCTTGTTATTAACGTGTCTTTACTCCTCTGTAGCTCAAGTGCTGGGATTAAAGAAGTGAACCACCACACCCAGCAACGACAACAACAACAAAATATTTCTTTCTTTTTTTTTTTTTTTGGTTTTTTGAGACAGGGTTTCTCTGTGTAACAGCTCTAGCTGTCCTGGAACTCCCTTTGTAGACCAGGCTGGCCTTGAAATCACAGAGATCCGCCTTCCTCTGCCTCCTGAGTGCTGGGATTAAAAGTATGTACCACCGCTTCCTGGCTCAGAAAATTCTTAAAATGTTGCCCACTCACATGACTTCAGGTTTCTGAGCAACTGTGAAATTTCTATCGATGCTAAATCTTGCAGGCAGATTTCCTGTCCCAAAGGGGACACTGAACCGTGGCTCTGGGAACGGGGAAGTAGCCGAGGACATCCAGGGGCAGGAGGAGGACATGGGATGTTTGCACTGTGCCACCTGCCCTACACCTGCCTGCTCACCACACAGGGGCTGAAGAGTCCTGCCAGGAACCTACCAATTTCAGCTGGAAGACTCGTGATTTGGTTTTTCGGCAAATCCAGAATTCTCATCGCTTGAAACAGCTCGATGTATGCAGGAATGGTCTGAATCAGGGTGCTGTGAATGTGCCATTCTTTGAGATGTGTCTGCTCTCTCAGCGAATCAGGCAGCTCCTGAAACAGAATGAGCAGAGCAGCGTTAGCCAGAGGCAATTCCTCAGGGGTCACCGAGCCCCAACAGACCAAGGATCTATTCAAAATATAAAAGGCATGTGAGAGCATGGGGCCATTTCTGCAGAAGCCAGTGGTGATTTGTAGAGGAATTGTTAAATGGTCTTATTAAATAAAAAACCTGGAGCAAAATATCGGGGTTAAAACCTGAGAGATCAGAGGAATAGGAAAAGCCACAAGCCAACCTCACCTCACAGACACCTCAGCTTCCAAAGAGACCCCTTACTTCCGGTATACCCACACCTACATGCCTTTCTGTTCTGCTATCTCATTTGCTCTCTCTGTCCAGCTTCATCACTTCCTCTTCCTGCCCAGCTCTGTCACTTCCTGTTTGTCTGTACAGACCTCCAAACCTTTATGGTTAACTAGTGTTGGAATTTAAGGTGTGTGCCACAATCCTAGCCAGGCCTGGTGGTGCAGACCTGGAAGTCCATCTGTTTGGGAGGATGAGGCACAAGTACCACAAGTTCAAGGTCAGCCTTGACAACGTAGCAAGAGCCTGTCTCCAAATATAATTGCTGCAGGCCACAGGAATATATCATAAGAACTCAGCTGGTTATGGCAAAGTCACTACCTGGAGGAATCAGGGAATTCCTTCAGAGGAAGCCAAATCCCAAGGAGTTTTTAGTGTTACTTGACTTGTTATGTATCAGCTGTATTCTGTTAGGAAAATCACGTGTGCCTTCACAGTTTTCCCAATTGAATTTTCCCTAAGAAGGGCTAACAGTGTGGACTGATCACTCTCTGGACATACACGTTCCAGGTATTTGGAGAACAGCCTCAGGAAAGGCTTTCTCTGGAATCAGATATCTCCCTTGGCCACTTTCAAGGACTACAGGAAACACCGCCCAGGTGGGCGCCCAACTTCTGAGGACTAACAATGATAACAGCCCATGTGCAAGTCTCCTGACTTAAATTCCACAAGGAGACACCACCTAGGTCAGGTGGATGTTAAGAAATAGCTTTATACAATTTAGCTTAGACCCTCCCTTTATATACCGGGACTTCCAGGGTATGGGACGGAGAAGAGAAAAGAGAATGGAAGACTAGATGGGTAAGAACTTGAGAGGAGCAAACTGAGATGGGGAAGAACTAGATTGAAAGGCTAGAAGAGAGGACTAGAGGAACGAGATGGAAGATGAGGAAGAGCCAGATGGGGAAGAACAAGATGAGGAAGACCCAGATGAGAGAGAAGGAGATGCGAGAGGAGCTGATAGGGGAAAGAGCTAGATGGATGAGAACCTAGAAGGGACAGAACTAGATGAAGGAATTAAGATAGAACCTAGAGGGGACAGTAAATAAATATAGAAAGAAATTAAGCAAGAAAGGGGCTAGACATGAGAGCAGAATAGAAGTTATGTAGAGAGAGAACTATCACAGAATAATAAAGTGTATGAACTATGTTTTGTGTACATAGATTCATTTCTTTTCTTCAAAGATTAATTATCAGCTCGTTGTAGATTCTTCCCGCACCCTGGGAGGGGACTATCGAGGGGCTGGACCCCCATAATTCCCGATATATAATTAACTATATTAACTATTTAACATGTAAAGTTATCAGAATAAGGGAAAGAGTGGTTGAGCAGGACACACAACATACTCCTCTGGCCTCTGAGCTCATACAAGCATAGGTACACACACGTACACACACATACTCAAATACACACACACACACACACACACACACACACCTCATATATAATTCATGTAGTTAATATAGTTTGTGTGTGTGTGTGTGTGTGTGTGTGTGTGTGTGTGTGTGTGTGTGTAAAGCCTAGTGAACACAGAAGATCAGTTTCACAATATTTATCAACAGCATACATTTAACATCTTCTAAAAATAAAATCTGCCCTATAGATTCCATTTTGGCATGTACAAACTTTGACATCATGACAGGCATTGACATCTATAGATCTCATTCTTGAGAACTGCACAAATTGAGTTTAAAAATGTACCAAAAAAAACCCTCCCATATTTCAAATAAGCTTATGATTGTGTATTGTTGGTCTGAATCTATAGCCATCCCAGGATACATTTGGCCCACAGGGAGCAAGCTGGGCACACCTGGTTGTTTTAGACATTTATGCTCTATTACTCTGTAGTTGCTTTTAGAAATATTTGAGTGGGCAGTGGTGCCACACATGTTTAGTCCCAGCACTCAAGAGAGGCTGGTGGATCTCTGTGAGTTTGAGGCCAGCCTGGTCTACAGAGTGAGTTCCAGGACAGGCTCCAAAACTACAGAGAAACCCTGTCTCAAAAAAGAAAGAAAAGAAATATTTGATGAATAACTAGTGTTTTCCATACTAAACCCTCAAGTGCTATAACAGAAGAAAGAGCTTCTGAAAGACAGGCAGTGTGCAGTAAACCCATTCCAACCCAGCCTCCACCTTCTTTCAGCTGCACTATATCCCTGGCTGCAGTAGTGTTTGCTCTGCCCATGACCTTGAGCTATAGGGCCCACCCTTCTCCCTGCTCCTTTTAAGAGTCACTAACAGCCGGGCGGTGGGCACGCTATCCAGCACCGGACAACCACATTCTGCACCTGCTCCTATTAGAGGCCAAGCTAACAGAGAAAGTCGAAAAAAAAAAAAAACTAACAAAGGCAGGAAGCACTACCTCCTTCGGGCCCTATAACCCAAGGTCATGGGCGGAGCAAATACCACTACACCTGGCTTTGGCTTCTGAAAGAATAATGAGGAGGACAGTGGCAGCCACAGCCTCCCTAGTTCAAGTGTGCTGGGCTTGCTGGTCAACCATGGCAGTAAAAGATGGCTTTCTAGAAATGGACAGCTGGTTCAGCTGTTATAAGCATTAACTATTAGCTGGAAGTTTCTGTGTCCTGCCCAGTCCTGCAGCCGCTCAGACTCAAGTAAACACACAGAAGCTTATATCAATTATGAATTGCATGGCCATGGACTATTGCTATGGGATGGTCTATATGTCAAATTGCTCTGATTGGTCTATAAATAAAACACTAATTGGCCAGTGGCCAGGCAGGAAGTATAGGCGGGACTAACAGAGAGGAAAATAGAGAGAACAGGAAGGTGGGGGGAGTCACTGCCAGCCGTCGCCAGGACAAGCAGCATGTGAAAACGCCAGTAAGCCACCAGCCACATGGCAAGGTATAGATTTATAGAAATGGGTTAATTTAAGATATAAGAACAGTTAGCGGGCCGGGCGTTGGTGGCGCACGCCTTTAATCCCAGCACTTGGGAGGCAGAGGCAGGCGGATCTCTGTGAGTTCGAAGCCTGGGCTACAAGTGAGCTCCAGGAAAGGCGCAAAGCTACACAGAGAAACCCTTCTCGAAAAACCAAAAAAAAAAAAAAAAAGAACAGTTAGCAAGAAGCCTGCCATGGCCATACAGTTTGTAAGCAATATAAGTCTCTGTGTTTACTTGGTTGGGTCTGAGCAGCTGTGGGACTGGCGGGAGAGAGATTTGTCCTGGCTGTGGGCCAGGCAGGAAAACTCTAGCTACAGACTATGGCTCAATTGTCTTGCTAGCTATCTCTTATAACTAAACTCAGCCCATTTCTATTAATCTATATATCGCCAGGTACTTAGTAGCTTTACCTGTGTGCCATTGCATGCTGCTCCCTGAACAGCGGATGGTGTCTACTCTGCCTCTGTCTTTCTTCTTCCTGTCTCCTGGATTTCCCGCCTGCTTCTAAACTGCCTTGCCATGGGCCAAACAGCTTTATTTATCAACCAATCAGAGCAACACATATTCACAGCGTACAGAAAGACATCCCACAGCAAACTGTTCCTGCAGAACACCTGGGTTCAGTTCCCAGCACACATAGTGGGTAACTCTAGTTCCAGAGGACCTGACATCTTCTTCCTGCCTCTGTGGGCAATAGACACACATGGGGTACATAGACATACATGCAGATGGAACACTCAGACACATAAAATAAAAAGTAAAATTTTGGGTTTGGGGATTTAGCTCAGTGGTAGAGTGCTTGTCTAGCAAGTGCAAAGCCCTGGGTTCGATCCTCAGCTCTGAGGGGAAAAAAAGTAAAATTTCAAAAGTAAAAAAGGTGATTTTCCAATTCAGTAAGAAATCTTATCTCAAAAAAATAAAGTGAGCTGGGTGTGGTGGTGCACATCTTTAATCCCAGTACTCAGAAGGCAGAAGGAGGTGGATCTCTCTGAGTGTGAGGCCAGCCTGGTCTGCATAGCAAGTTCCAGTCTGGTCAACGTTACATAGTGAGACCCTGTCTCAAAACAAAACAAAATAATAATGATAATAATAATAATAGTAATAATAATAATAATAAAGTAGAGGGCCAGTAGAATGGCTTACCAAGTAAAGGTGCTTGCCACCAAGCCTGACAACCAGAGTCCAATCCCTGGGACCCACATGGGGGAAGGTGAGAACCAACTCCCCAAAGTTGTCCTCTGACCTCCACATGTATACACACACACACACACACACACACACACACACACACACACACACATGCCAAAACGCCATGGGAGTATACAGCAGGTGACAACTAGTGTTTTAAAGGTCAACCTATCAGAACCAAGGGTTCTGGTAAAGGACTCAGCCATCATTCAAGGCACATTGGAGTTATTGCCTTTTGAATGAATTGGCTGTTTCTTGCTGTAAACTTCTTATGCAATTATAGCTATGATGTCTCCCCATTAACCATGCATTTTTATTATATGTGTGTGTGTGAGTGTGTGTGTGTGTATGTAATCTCATGATTATATCTCAATGTGTACATATATCTGTGGGTGGTCAGGAAGATATAATTTTGATATACAGAAAATAAACTAGGAGATGCCTCATAGCCAGATCCATTGTCCCATGGTCTGTAGACTCTTAAAGCCTGCTTTGTTCTGCTTGCTCAGACTAACACAGAAAATAATAATCTCTCCTAAGTCTAACATTTAGTTCATTTTTACCTCAGAGCAAGTTCAAACTAGACTAAAGGCTTTTGTAAATACATCATAAGTTTAAAACTTTACAGTTATGCACAAGGTCAGAGTCGCAGGTATCTCGCCAAGGTTACTACACAAAAAACCCTAAGAAAAGCCTGCCAACTCTTCACTTGCCAAGTCTGCTGATAAAAAGCTATGTCTCAGAGTTTGTCGCACTGGGCACTGTGCCCCCTCCCTCTGGTCCTGAGACCTTGGAACTTTGCATCACCATGGTAAAGGCTCTGCTCCTCCTCATCTATTCTAGGAATGTGCTATGACCTTGAGGGTTTGGAAACTTCTCTCAGGATTTCGAGGAATCTCCTGTCAGAAATGTAAGGAGTCAGGCAAGAGAGGAGCTAAGAAAGAGAGCTGAAAAGAAGCTGTAGGCTCAGAGAAGCAGGAGAACAAGGAGGAACAGCAGAGATCAGAAGCTTACTCAGAAAAGTAAAGTGGATGGACTGAAAGAGCATGGCGTGTGTAGACTCATTTGAGATCCCTCAGATTAGATTCCCAGCTGGTTGTAGATTCTTTCATGGACTCTGGGAGAAAGCTTTCGTTAGAAATGCAAAAGAAAAAGAGCAAGGAGGCTTTATGGAACGATCTCATTCTGAGGGAACTATAGCTCACAGAATGTTCACTTGGTTCATTCTCACCACAGCCCAGGGCTCTCTTCACATTTGTGAAGCCATGGACTCAATCCCCAGCAGTTAAAAGAAAAACAAAGCACTCGAGGATGGGCTCCTTCACACCCACACTGGAAAGCACTCCACAGACCAGAGCATTCATTTGGCCAAAGTTAAGGCTCAACCTCAGCAATAACAAGACCCTGAGTGCCCACTTTCTACAGACAGACAGACAGACACTCGACTCACCTTCCACTGTGCCCCTGAAAGTTCAAACACGAATGGATTGCTCCGTTTGTCTCTGTCCTTGACCCATGCACTTTGCCTGGCGACGGAGTTCCTCTCTATCTTTTCCAGAAGCCTTGCGCTGGTATCTACGAAGCCATTCTTGCAGTATTGCGCCTGGGGTACGCCCTTCCTCCTGCACTCGGCCACAAAGTCCCACTCTTCCTTTATCCTGAGACAGGAAGCAGAAGACTTGTTATTTCCCCGGGGAAAACAAGCAGGCTTGGTCCTCCACTTCCCCGGAACCTGGTTTCCCACTGTTGTCTGCCAAAGGCCTGTCCTGATCTTACTTTCCTGCCGCCAGGAATGCTGGGAACACTGAGACCCTTCTGTGAATCACTAATTCCCACAACTAAAAAAGATGAGCTGAGTTAGATGGAATCTTTGGCTAAACCTCCTACCAAAATTATCGACACATTCGCTTAAGTGTGGTTTCTTTTAAAACTATATTACAGTGTCTGCTTTTGACTCCACATCCCCACATTTCTGTAGCAGGTTCCCAGCTCTATCTGCAAGTGCCGCCTTCTTTTTGTCTGTTTTATTTAGGCAGAGTCTCCTACAGCCCAGCCTGGCCTCGAACTCACAAGGCAGCTTTGCTTGTGCTACTGCCTTGCTCTGTAAACATCACCTTCCCGTACAACGTTTTGCTGACAAGAAGCCACCTTAGATATCCTGGAGGTCTCCTGCTTGGCATTAGACTGAGGGATCAGGAACACTTAATAATTAACACAGCCTCAAAGTTTCAATCACAGGAAGAAGCGCTCTGGGGAAAGGCACCCAGCAGGGCTCCATGTGCTGGTGCAGGCCGGTTGTCCCAGCACCTGAGAGGTGGAAGCAGGGCCAGGAGTTCAAGGCCAGCCTCTGAAACAGAGTTGGCCAGAGGACATCCTGAAGGTGTCATTTCTCTTCCATGACTCAGGTCCCAGGAAACAAACTCAGATCCACAGACACAGCAGTAAAGGCCTCCTCCTGCTGAGACATCCCCCTGCCTCAGCTTTTTGTGCTTCTGAAACCAAATCAGAAGGCAGATCCAGGCAACACAGTGTGAAGATAACACTATATCTTTCCTATGTCACAAATTACAAACCCATATAAATACAGCCTGTAATCCCAGCACCGGGAGGTGCCGGCAGGACAATTAGAAGTTCAAGTTCATCCAGGTGGTGGTGGCAGTGGCGGCAGCGCACACCTCTAGTCCCAGCACTCGGGAGGCAGAGGCAGGAGGATCTCTATGAATTCAAGGCCAGTCTGGTCTACAAAACAAGTTCCAGGACAGCCAGGGCTACACAGAGAAACCCCGTCTTGAAAGCAAAACAAAACAAAACAAAAAACAGTTCCAGCTCATTCTTGTTACACAAGGAGTTCAAGACCACCCTGGGTTAGTTATTCAGGCTGATGTGGTCTGAAGACAAGTGGTGCTGGTAAGATGATTTGGCAGTGAAGACACTCACTGCCAAGCCTAGTGACCTGAGTTTGACCCCACAGAACCCTCATGGAAGAGGGACTTGACTCTTACAAGTTGTCTTCTGACCTCCACAGGTGTGCAGTGGCAGGAGTGCGCGTGAGTGCATACAACAAATTATTTAAAAAAAGAAATATTGTAGGGGGCTGGAGAGACGGCTCAACAGTTAAGAGTATTACCTGCTCTTCCAGAGGACCCGGGTTCAATTCCCAGCACCCACATGGCAGCTCACAACTGTCTGTAACTCCAAGATCTAACACAGACAGACATGAAGGCAAAACACCAATGCACATAAAATAAAAAGGTAAAATTATAAATTACTTTTTAAAAATAGATTATAGATAAATTGATTGACTGATTCACACTTTACACCTTTTGTTGCTAACTTAAAGCTAACAAATAGCTGGGCCGTGGTGGTGAAAGCCTTTAATCCCAGCACTCGGGAGGCAGAAGCAGGTGGTTCTCTATGAGTTCAAGGCCAGCCTGGTCTACAGAGTAAGTTCCAGGGCAGCTAGGACTACACAGAGAAACCCCGTCTTGAAGAACAAAAACAAAACAAATAAACAAAGCTAATACAAATACGCCATCATTTGCCAATTGAATGTAGGGTCAGGAACTGCCTTTGAGATGAGTTAGCCAATTGGAACCCCATTCACCTTTAACCACAATGTATCCCTCAAAATTTTGGTTTTGGTTTCTTCACAGAGAATAAAAGTTATAAACGTATGCAAAGCCTCCTGAGTATACAGCCTTCTTGGCTTACCATCCTTGTGTTATGTTGGATGGTGTTGGTATGATTGTCTGCTCACATTTACCATAGAGTTTTCTGAAGCATGACCTCAACTTAGTGTGTTTTGTGGTTTTATTTTTGTTTGTTTTTTAGAGTTTATTGTTGTGTGTGTGTGTGTGTGTGTGTGTGTGTGTGTGTGTACCTGTACACACATGTGCATATGCCATGTTTGCATGAGTATTCATGGATGAAGGCTTTGGATTCCCTGGAGCTAGGTTACAGGAGGTTATGAGCAGGTCGACCTGGGTGCTGGGACCTGAACTCAGGTCCTCTGGGAAAGCAGCAAGCACTCTTAATTGCTGAGTCATCTCTCCAGCTCTGCAACTTAGTGGTGTGTGTGTGTGTGTGTGTGTGTGTGTGTATGTGTGTGTGTGTGTGTGTGTGTACTTGTCTCTGTGTGCACCAGGTGTATGTAGTGCCCACAGAGGCCAGAGGACATCATCACATACCCTGAGCTGGAACTATAGGTGTTGTGAGTCAAACCCTGGTCCTCCTCCGCAAGAGCAGCGTGTTCTTAACCGCTGAGCCATCAAGAGAACTCTTACTCCAATTTCACGGGTTTCTGAGAGTCGGGCTGCACCATTTCAAGTTCAAGTAGATGAACAAAATGCATGAATAAAGTAGCTTAGGGGAGCACCAGGTGGTCCAGTGAGTTCAGTGAAAGGCAGCCAGTGGCCTGCCTCTGTGGGGTTGAGTGTAGAGGGATTTCTGTGCCATATCTGTCCTCCTTGTGCCTGCAGTGTCTGGACATTATGTCACTCCTCACAGCTCTGGGTGTCACCGTTAAAGGGATGCAGTGCAACACCACACGGGTTAGGAAGTCTGTGGGGGAAAGTGACCCTGACAGTGAGAACTCCTCCTCTTCCTCTGGGGAGGACAGAGGGGAGAGTTCCTTCCTCCCCGGCAACCGGCACCCAGCCTGAGTCCCCACCCCCACCAGGCTGGAATAACAGGCACCAAAATGTACTTCTCCAGTGCGCTCTTCTCCAGCCTCTCAGCCTCCTTCTTCTGCCATGCTCTGTGCTTCTTGACACGAGTTTCCCACAAGGCTCTGACGACAGAAATGTCAAACACGACCACTTTGTGTCCCATTTGGGGAGCAGCATAAAGTTACCTATAAAAAATACATATGTCAGCCGGGTGGTGGTGGCGGCGGCGGCGGCGGCGGCGGCGGCGGCGGTGGTGCACGCCTTAATCCCAACACTCAGGAGGCAGAGCCAGGCGGATCTCTGTGAGTTCGAGGCCAGCCTGGACTACCAAGTGAGTCCCAGGAAAGGCGCAAAGCTACACAGAGAAACCCTGTCTCGAAAAACAAACAAACAAAAAATACATATGTCAGCTTCACATGCACATAGACTGTGTTTTGTCAAACACATGCACACAAGCCGGGTCTGGTAGCAAACACTTTTACTCCCAGCACTCAGGAAGCAGAGGCAGGTGGATCTCTGGGTTCAAGGACAGCCTGGTATACAGAGCGAGATCCAGGACAGGCACCAAAACTGTACAGAGAAACACTGTCTCAAAAAAACAAAAGACAAAAAAAAAAGTGTATAAGTATGGGGTGTGTGTGTGTGAGCACAAGGGTGCATGTAGATATGTGCTAGTATCCAGGGAAGCCAGAAGCTTTGTGTTGCCCTGGAGCCAGAGTTTCAGATGGTTGTGAGTCACCTGATATGGGTAGTGGGAACCAAACTCAGATCCTCTACAGAAGTTCAATTTCTCTAAAGAAATAAAGAATTATTGATAGACTGGGGTAAGAGCGAGTACCTCAGTCACCTCTATTTCTTATGTGACAGGTACAGGGAGATGCTACAAAGACAAGGAGGAATGGTCTACATTTCAAGAAATAGAAAGTTACTGTTGGGGGCAAAAAGCCATTAAGAACAAAACCAACGTAAAACCTTTATTCTATTCTTCCACCCCAAAGGGCCCACGGCTCAACCCCAACTCCCCAAAACTTGTCCTCTGACCTTCAAACTCATGGCATGGCACATGTGTGACTTGTACACACACACACACACACACACACACACACACACACACTGCAACAACAACAAAAACAATAACAAATAACATCTTAAATTAAAATAAAGTTTTTTAAAAATCAACCAACATGCCAACTAAAGCTGACTGCGTCTACGGAGTGGGAAACTGGGGAGCGGTTTACTAGGGTGGAGGAGCAGAGTGAGCGAGACATGGCACAGGGCTAGCGCGGCAGGTCAGACTTTCAAACTGGATGAACTGTTTTTCTGTGTGTGAGTGTTGTGCCTGTCTCTCCATCTGTGCACCATGTGCATGTAGTGCCCATGGAAGCCAGAAAAACAGAAAGAAGACTGAGGTCCCTTCCACACCTCCCACATCAGTCCACAGGCTCTCAGGGAGAACACCAAACATCTGCATGCAGGAACATACTTCGGCTCAGCATTTGAATCAGAGAATCAGGTATCTGAGGCTGAACCAACCGTCATGGAGCCACAAAGGGAGGGAAGCCTTGCAGAGAGTGTGGAGAACTGGCAAGTTGGGTTGGGAGCGGCGCTGGGAGTGACAGGGGGCACAGCCATCAATGCAGGTTTAGTTGACAAACTTTCCTCCCCCCCCCCCCCAGCTCAGTTATGGCAGAACCGCTTTACAAAGGCATTGGCTTCCTGGAGCCAAGGGCATGACTGGAAAAATGTGTCCCCTGGCACCAGAGCTCTGGTCTCCACTCAGTCATATGCCAGGGGATTGGAGGGGAACATTCAGGTCACCTAGTCCTCTCCCTTGTCAACTGATAAACTGGGCTGTCAAGGGCTTAGGGGGCTGGAGGTGTGGAGTGGGTACCAAGCTGACAGCTCTGAGCATCATGGGAAAGATCTGGAGGAGCTTGGAAGAGACCCAGCAAAGTCTCCCAGACTGATGCCACGCCATTTTGACACTCCCGTTGTGGGTACAGAGAGAGGCAAGAACAAAGGAAGGAGAGGGAAAGCAGGTGCCAGGGAACACTTGGATGCTACGGAGGGACAGACCATCTGACTGCAATGAAGATATCCTTTCGCCTCTTACCTTTGACTATCATACCACTGAGACAGCCAACCCTCTCCCTAAAATTGGAATTTCCCCCAATAACCTCACACTGGGAGAGAGGAAAGGCTGAAACCTCACCCAGCCTTTCTTTGTATTTCAAAAAGGAGAAAGTTGTATCTCAGAAGATTCCACACAGTTCTGGCCACTGGTCAGATCATGTTGCAGCAGAGATTGGAGCCCAGGTGATGGGCAGGGTCACATGACCAGGACAATTTAGCTGTGCAGTATCTCTTACCTTCTGTTTAAACTCTAACCCCATGTCAGGACTGTGAAGGTGGACCAGGGAGGGGAGTTCCAGCTTGTTCCGCAGCTGACACCCAGGTTCTGCCCCTAACAACTCTTAACAACATCATCCCACCTGCCCTTCCTGCCCTAACACCTGAGGAGTCAAGTTCCCAGCCTTCCCCAGGGCTCCTTCTAGGTGTATCCTGTAAGGGAAGATGTCATCAGTCCAGCTCCCTCCAAGGGAATGCCTACAGCCAATAGGAACTGCTCAGGAGACCAGGGTTCTGGGTGGGGGTGGGGTGGGGGGGTTGGGGGGGCTACACTCCACAGCGGTACACTCCACAGCTGTATACTCCACAGCTGTATACTCCACAGCTGTACACTCCACAGCTGTACACTCCACAGCTGTATTCTCCACAGCTGGAAGGCAGAATGGGTTTTCAGATAGAACAGTGGGGTAGCCAGGGGCTAAAGTTTAAAGCAAGGTCAGGTCAGCCACCGCTGCACTTCAGCTGAATTCTAAACTGAATTTCACTTTATGCTGCCTGCTCTGAGTTTCCCTTGGGACATTGGATTGTTGTTGGGTAATTTGTTAAACTAGAAGCTCAAGTCAGGAGAGACAGAGTACAGAAAGGATTAAGAGAAGAACAGGGGCTGAGTCAGATGGCCCAGGCTGGAACCCTGCCTCCTGGCTGACTGGCTACAAATCCCTGGGGACAGAGCTGCTGGATTTTCATGTGGACCAGATACAGCCACAGCACCCAGCTCCCAGGCTTGGTGAGAGAGCACCCTGTGATCACTGGATCGAGTGCGGCTTAAGATGGAACCTGTCACCCAGCAAGGATGGGGAGGGGGTGTCAATTAACTAAAGAAGAGAAATCAAGACAGACCATTGGTCATCAATTAAGTGTAAGAGGTCACAGGGCTGAGGTATGGCTCAGTCGATAGCATTTTTGCCTGGCATGCAGAAAATCCTTAGGTTCCTTCCCCACCCTGGGCTGCATGAGACCCTGTTTAAAAACAAGAAACCAAACTGACACACCAGAGGTCCCTGGGCATTAAGGGACTTTTCCCCACTGACAGTTAGGCCCTTCTACGGGACCCGTGACTGGAGGACGCCCCAGGCCCTGGTGACTGACCGTTCAGACAAGAAGCCGCTGCACCTGGGCTGTTAACAGAGCTGGACAATTCTCTTGTGAGTCTCCAGTCACTTTGCCTCCCTCGCCTCAACCCCTGCCCCACCCACGCCAGGGGGCGCACCAAGCTTTGTGAAAGGAAGGACCACTCCCCGCAACCTAGTTAGATGTCAAGCATATTTTCCAAGGACCAGAAGAGGGCACAAACAAAGATGATTTATCACCCCCTGGACAGCACTTTGAAACTCATTCTTGGGCACCGCGATGGTCCTCCCGAAAGAACCAGGAAGATTCCTGAGGACCTTGTCCCGACTGCAGCCCACCTGAGGGCACCCGTGCACCCCGACGTGATTTCTGTCGCCCCCTCAATTGTGGTTCTTGAACTAAGCACCTATCAAAGCCTGGTCCTCTCCGTGTGCTTGGATGGTTGCTGGCTGGAGCTCACCGAGCACCAGGTGAAGCCATAAACAGCCAAAGCCACAACGCAGGCGCGGTGGCGGGTCCCCCCAAGCAGCCGCGACGCCCCACTCAGCTTCTGCGCAGTCGCAGGACCGGCGCTCCCATCGGCTAGCTCACACCGCTCCGCCGCTGGGGCCGAGACCACCCGCCACTCACCTTCCCTGTGCGGGTGGGTGCTGAGAGTCCCCGGCCGTGGCTGCCACCCTGTAATCCGCTTTCGACGCTGTTTACACTCTCAGAGCAACACCCCCAGCGGAAGGACTACCGTGCCTGTGCGCTAAGAGGCTATATTTGTAAGCGGATAATATGATCTGGAGGACATGTGCTGATAAACTATCTATCTATTCTATGTGACTCAGCCTAGCAAGAGACAAAACAGATCTGGTCGGGGAGGGCTTGGCACCCGGGCACAGCAGGCTTATTGAACGAGCTCGGCAGGCAGAATCCCCTGAACGCCTCCACAGACGGCTGGCGGTTTCCAGCTAGGAAAGCCTTGCGTGAACAGAACAAAACAGAGCTAAGGAAGGGGTAAGCAGTCTGTGGTCTCGGTTTGGGCAAGGAGCCGAACAAGAGGCATAATTAGAAAGCGCATAGGAAGGGATCAAGGTTATGTAAACTTTTTTTTTTTTTTGCGATGTTTGAAGCAATACTTTGAAAGTCTTGATTTCATCCTTGTTTTTTTTTTTTTTTTTTGTGTGTGTGTGTGTTGTGTGTGTGTGTGTGTGTGTGTGTGTGTTTGCTTGCTTATTCCTTGTATCCTTAAACGTTTGCTACCTGGAGAAATAGTCTTACTGATGGCAGACACTGGAATGACACCCAGTGAGTAAAGGAACTCCAGTGTTCGCCCAGGAATCTAAGCCATTATAACAGCAAGGCCTCCTCACACACCTTGGTTTGACTCTGAAGCCCTGGAGTGTACCCAAAATCCCTGCACTTGGGAAGCAGAGAGTCAGGAGGTCAAGGTCATCCTCATCTACACTTGATTCAGGGCCAACCCAGAGCAACTAATACCCCATGCCAACTCCTCAATTAGTAAGCAAGATGACACACACATGGAATCCCAGCATTCTGGAGGTGGGTGCAGGAAGATCAGAAGTTTAAGGTCATCCTCAACTACATATGGAGTTCAAGGCCAGCCTGGTCTACTTGAGACACAGTCTCAAAATTCAAACAAAAACCCTGAAAGCTGAGTGTGGAGTCTGGTGCCCTTTAGTCTCACTCAGTTCTTGCCTGGTGTGCTTGAGGCACTAGACTTGATCCCCAATGTTACAATAAGAATACTGCTTTGAGAATACACTTATACTAAAAAAAAAAAAAAAATTGTTGTCAATCTGAAATTTATGTCTAACTGATTGCCTTGTTTTATCTGCCAACCTTTACACCTGAACTGCCAGGATCTTGCTCAACTACAGAACCAGATAGCCATATCTCTAACAAGCTTTACCTGATGCCAACATTGCTGGCATGTGACCACATGGTAAGAAGCAGGAATTAGCACAGTCTGGTGCAGCGGTAGCCAGGTCAGCTCCTCGCTGGTAGGACTGACCAAGCACCTGTACCCCAGGAGGTCTTAACTCCTGGGCAGAGTCACAGGGTCAGTGTTTACACGTGTGCTGAGGTTGCCTCTGACGAACAGCCAGGAGATACTCTAAAACACAAAATGTGTTTACTCTTGTGTAAGGAATTGTTGGTGATGCACTAAACTCACTTGTACAGATTGCTGCAGCTCTGGGTTGGGCACATCCAAAAAGACAAGTGTGGCAGTGCACACTTGTGATCCCTACTCTCAGGAGGTAGAGGTAGACAAGTCAGAGGTTCAGAGTCATCCTAAGCTATTTAGGAAGTTTGAAGCCAGCCTGGGCTATATAAGACCCTGTGGAGGAAAACACCACACACACACACACACACACACACACACACACACACACACACACTCACACACACACAGCTTGCTGCTTCTGGGCTCCCAGAATGCACCAGGGAGACCTGTGCCCTGTGGTACTCACTTCCCCAAGTCCCTGGAAACCATAAACAGCCTAACATATATACTGATACACAGCTTCCTCATGAGTAGTCCTAGCTGGGGTCCAAGAAAACAGCACCTCTTAAGGCAGTGGTTCTCAACCTGTGGGTCAGAAGACCCTTTCCTAGGGTCACCTGAAACCATTGGAAAACACAGATATTTACATTACAATTCACAACAGTAGCAAAATTACAACTATGAAGTAACAACAAAATAATTTTATGGTTGGGGGTCACAACATGTCACAGCGTCAGGAACCACTGCTTTTAGATATTCAGCCCCAGCTCGGCTCCCAGACTCCTCTGAAACAACATCCACAGACCAAGCTTCTGCCTCTCTGTGTCAGAGGATACAAGCATGCTTATCTCCCTTCCAAAGGGGTTCTACCACACCCAGATAACCAAACCTTTCCTCAGGTCATCTGAGACTGCGGCTCTTCCTGGAACATGAGTCACATGCATCTCAAAGCTTTCTTCCAGGAAAACCCCTGATGCCTCCTACCTGACTTCCCTCCCATTAGGATGTGTGTGCAGAAGAACAAAGCTTGTTATAAACACTGCCCTCCATTTCAATGACCATTATTGAATGGTAGCAAGTGGCAAGGGCTCCTGGCTTGCTGCTTCACATCTGCAGGTTAAAAGTCCAGAGAGAGCGCCCTGGGCTGATGGTGGTCCTCACAGGTCATCAGCCACACTCCTGAATCGTGCTGCCAATGTGCCACCCAGCAGCCACAGCTATGAGCACTGAATGGCTAATCTTCCTTGTCAATTTGACTGGATTTAGGAAACACTCTTTTAGGGGGTGTATACGAAGGTGTTTAACTGATTAGAGAACCCTTATTCTTTTGTGTGTGTGGGGGGCAGTTTCAGGACAGGGTTTCTCTGTGTAACAGCTTTGGCTGTCCTAGAACTAGCTCTGTAGACCAGGCTGGCCTCGAACTCACAGAGATCTGCCTGCCTCTGCTTCCTGAGAGCTGGAATTAAGACATGCACCACTCAATCTTATTTGTAAATATTTGCAAATGTAATAGGTATTTCAAGTTTTTGGAATTTTTTTCTGTAAGTTTAGGGGACAAGAGAGGGCTCAGAGAGTAAAGTGCTTGGCATGAAGGCATGAATATTCGAGTCGGATCCTCAACAACAACATACAAGCCAGAAGTAACAGTGCTTCTGTAACCGCAGCTCTGCGGGGGCGCGGAGGGCCCTCCGGCAAATCAGTGTGCTCCAGGTTCGGTGGGAGGCCCCATCTCAGAAACAAGGTGGAGAGGCTGGAGAGTTGGCTCAGCAGTGAAGAGCACTTGTTAAGGAGGACCTAGGTTCGATTCCCAGCACCAACATGGCAGCTCACAACCATCTGTAATTCCAATTTCAGGGGACCCAATGTCATCTTCTGGTCTCCTTGGGCAGCAGGCATGCATATGCATAAAATAAAAATAAATAGGCCAGGCTGGCCTCAAACTCACAGAGATCCATTTGCCTCTGCTTTCCAAGTGCTGGTATTAAAGGCATGCACCTTTTTTGGTTTTATTTTATTTATTTATTTATTTATTTATTTATTTATTTATTTATTTATTTTGTATGCCATGTTCTGCCTGCATGCATGCCTGTGTGCCAGAAGAGGGCACCAAATAGAGGCACCAGATCTCATCACAGATGGCTGTGAGCCACCATGTGGTCGCTGGGAATTGAACCCACAACCTCTGGAAGAGCACCCGTGCTCTTAACCTCCAAACCATCTCTCCAGCCCCTTAAAAATTTTAATCTAAAACGTTTGCAAAGGCTAGAAGTATACCTCGGTGACAGAGAGCTTGCCTAGCATGTGAAAAGCCCTGGGTACAATTCCCAGCACTGCAATAATCATCATTTTTAAAAGTGATGATGTTACATTAGTTCTACATTGCTAAGTTATAAATTCTTATCAATTCAATGACTTAAAACAGTTCCCACTTCATTTCCCTAAGTCAGAAGCCCGGCTCAACTGACTTTTGTTGTTGTTGTTGTTGTTGTTTGGTTTTTCAAGACAGAGTTTCTCTGTGTAGCTTTGTGCCTTTTCCTGGATCTCACTCTGTAGTCCAGGCTGGCTTTGAACTCACAGAGATCCACCTGCCTCTGCCTCACGAGTGCTGGGATTAAAGGCTTGGGCCACCACCGCCCAGCTCAACTGACTTTTCACAGGAGAAGACAAATGTCAGTGTGCCTGGGCATTTGCATGAAAGATGACGGCTCACCGCCCAGGACAGACTTTTAAATTTGTTTCTGATGGCAGATTGGGCTTGCACCCAGCTTCCCACCTTTCATCTGCATTTCATCCATTTCAAATCCCTGAGAGCCGTGAGGAACACTGGAAGCAGTCACATACAAATCCACTTAAGACTCTCTTAGATGACGTCCTCTAGATCCTGTGAATGCAGCCCAGCTTGCCTTCTGATTGTCTCCTAGGGGCCTGCTTGTTTCTCCTTTTGTCTGCTGAGACCAATTAACTTTGACAATGTCTGTGAGCAGTGGAGACAGAGCTGTCCCTTCCCCTCACCAGGAGTTTGGGAATGCAACTAAAATGGTGTTTGGCTTGTCTTATTCAGAATGGGGAAAGGAAGCCCTGGCCTGCCCCCCTGGTCAAAGCACAGCCCAGGTGCCTGGTTAGTAAACAGCTAATCGATTTGACCGGCAGAAGCAAGATCTGTGCAAGAGAGCTGGAGAAAGGTGGAGCAAGTGAGGCGACTCGGGGGCAAAGGAGCTTGCCGGCACAACAAGCCTATGGACCCGAGTTCTCCCTGGGGTACCTACACTGCGGAAGGCAGAGGGAACCAAGTCCTGCAAGGCGTCCTCTGCCTTCCACACACATGCCAGGAATGTGCAAACACACATAGATGCACACTAAAAAATATAAATAATAGAATTGTAAAAAATCACATGTGCACATGAGCGCGCGCGCGCGCGCACACACACACACACACACACACACACACACACACACACCTAAAGTGTAAAACTACCCCTCCCCTGACACTGCTTCTGAAAATGCACCAAATCATCTTGTCTTATGCATGGCTAACTTTTTAGAATAAGGCACCAGGCATATCAGTAATGACTACAAACTGGGGTTTCTTTCCTTCATTTTTGGAGGAAAGCAATGTTCCTTGTTATTTTTCCAGGCTCAGGTTTGGGGGAAATACTGTCTTCCTGGCTTCTCAAGGGTGTTGCTCTGGCCCTATTTTAGAAAATGGTGCTGAGACTTAATGCTTCTGTAGGTTGTAGAAGCTGGGAGTTCTGGAACACCAGGCTTTAGACCTCCTAGGTGGGAACCAGGGGCAATGGGGTGAAAGACAAGAAAATAAGCAGTTTACCATCCAGTGTTAGCAAAATAAACTCTGGGGCGGGGCAGTGGATACCAGGATCTGTTCTTCAGTTCAGGGCCCCAGCTGGAAGCCAGGATGGGGACAAATAGTGCCAGAAAGGACCTCCCAGAGCAAATGACATTCAGACTAAGCCCAAAGAAGCCAGTTCAAGGGCACTGTAAGAACCACCAGCCAGGTCATAGGAAACAAAATATAAACACCCAGAAACAGTGAAATATGCAAATCCAAACAACAAAATACATTTTTTTTTTTTTCCGAGACAGGGTTTCTCTATGTAGTCCTGGCTGCCCTGGAACTTGCTCTGTAGATCAGGCTGGTCTCAAACTCACTGAGGTCAGCCTGCATCTCCCTCCCAAGTGCTGGGCGTAAAGGCGTGCGCCACCACCGCCCAGCCCAAAATACTATTTTTCAGGAATCAAAAAAATCTTCGGATGTTAGCTGCAGCCAGCATGGACAAGTCCAGGGAGAGGAGATCTTTACACAGTTTTGCAGTAAAAGGAGAAAGAAAAGGGACAGGGTGGGATTCTGGGAAAACATTTTGGAAGCATGCATGAATTAAGCAAACAAGTTCAGTGCTCAGTATTTACAAGGATACGCCCTCAAGTGTCCCCAAGTTATACTTGCAAGGGAAGACACTGTAGAAACGTGTCCTGCTGGGATCCGTGATAAAATAATTCCTGCTATGTCTACACAGGTAGAGAAATAACGTAAATCACACAGAAACAAATGGGGTCTCCTCCTAATCCCTTGACCATTCCTCCTCACCCTTCCAGTCTGCCAGTTGGTATGCAGGAATCTGTCCTTCCAAACCCCGACAGGGAACTAGAGGTGTATGCAGAGTAAGTTCTGTTTGTCAAATTCCCAGTGAAAACAGCCATTCTCTTGTTAATGAAGAGCAGGGGCCTGCAGGGAAATAACATCCCAACCGAGTTTCAGGAACTGGCGAAGAGGCTGGAGGCTAAGTGTGACTGGGGTGGGGGTGGAGAGAGTGGGTGTGGACAGAATTCCCAGGCCCGCCCACGGTCACGGTCTGGGTCTGCTGGCCTGTATGAATGTGCTGAAACTATTAACGAAGTAAGTCACCATAGCGGCCTATGTCAGGAGTGGAGGAGGGTTGTTGCTTTTGTGTATTTCTTTTCTCTTTTTTTTAAGATTTGTTTTTATGTGCGTTGATGATTTGCCTGCATGTATGTCTGTGTGAGGGTGTCAGATCTTCTGGAACTGGCATTGCAGACAGTTGTGAGCTGCCATGTGGGAGCTGGGAATTGAACCTCGGGTCCTCTGGAAGAGCAGCCAGTGCTCTTAAGCGCCGAGACTTCTCTCCAGCCCTGTTTTGTATTCAGAGGCTGTCTTAGCTGTGCTTGTTAATACTTGCCTGTAATCCTAGAATTTGGAGAAACAGAGGAAAGAAGATAACTGAGTTCCAAGCCAGCCTAAGCTTGAGTGAGATCCTTTCTCAAAAGAAGGGTTAGAACAAATATAAAGTAGGGTCTTGCCCTGTAGCACAGGCTAGCCTTAAACTCACTCTGAAGACCAGGCTGGCTTCTAACTTACTCCAATCCTCCTGCCTCCACCTCGTACAGGCCTGTGCCACCATGACCTGCTTTTGTGACAGACAGACGACTTGTTTCTAATACCTGGCTGCTCATGTCGAGTATGAGAATAAATCTAAAATATTAAAGTAGATGGACCTTGTACCCCACGGCTAATAATAAGTATCTGACTTTGGGTCCTTGAAGCCTTGCCCCGTGGCATTCCACACACATGTCACACACATGTGCTTCCTTGGACTCTGAAACCTCTCACCAGAACAGCAGCCTCAGTGCCTTTCTCAGAAACAGGGAGGTGACCGCCATCGTCTTAAGTTCGGAAATGAGAACTTATCCGCCATAGCGCTTTCAGCTAAGGGGGTATCGCGGGGTTGGATGTTTCTCTGGGAGTTGTGCCACAGGCCTGCCCAGCATCTAGCTCTAGAGAGATACTACTCCAGATACAAGGCGAGGCCCTCCCCATCCCCACACAGAGATAGAGACACAGAGGAGGAGGTGGGGGGAGGGGAGAGAGAGAGAGAACCAGTAAAATGCAGCTCATCCACTTAGCATATTGGGCATGTCTGAACACAGAAGAACCAACGACCTACGGCTTTAAGCTTCGGGTCCCTGCCGGTCCCCGCGCCCACCCGCAGGCTCCGGGACGCACGTTTGCACTTCAGACGCCGCTGGAGAAGATTGGCTCTCACTCCCCGACTCCAATCCCTCCCGGACCTTGACCTTGACCTTGCTCCTCACCCAAACAAGTCCTCGCGGCTCGCCAGCGCATCTTCCCTAGCCATCCAAGCTTCCCCAGCAACCAGCGCCACGCGGCTTTTTTTAGCAAATTCAGAGTTAAAATTCGATAATGAAGTATCAAATGCCTACATATTTATACATGATGCTTAGCGGTTCCTAAATAATGACTTTCGTGTTTGAACGGCCCCGGTAGTATAACTTGACTCTCTCTTCGACCCCCCTTCTCAAGAGAAAAGAAAACCTGTATCTAATCAGACACTGCTGGTTAGCCAAGCCCACCGCCCGGCCGGCCTTGCAGTGTGAAGGCCTGGTCATGGGCGTGGGGCTCCGGTCTCCCCGCCCACCTGAGGGTCCTCCCGCCACCCCAAGGGTTTCTAACGAAGGAAGGAAGATCTCTCGGAAGTCCTTTCTCAAGGTCAAAGCGTTCAGTAGGCGGGCGAGGCCCCATCCCCCCAATCTGCTTCGAGACCTTGGCTGTCGACTGCCCTAAGATTCTCTGGGACAGGCGCATTTCTCATCTGGGATATCTTTCTAATTTACTATTTTTCACTTCGGGAAATTAACCTTTGGGTGTTTGGGGAATTACTTTATGAATTAAAGCCATTTGCTAGTAGTTTTCCTTGTATTTTTCTCCAACATTTTTACGACCCGTGGAAGATGGCGCACTTCTGGTCCAGGTATGAGCTAACCTTGAATTTTTGATTGCTGGAGATTGCAACTTCAGAAAACCATGTTCTATAGATGCTTCTCTGATTTTATTTTGCTTGAACCTTAAAAAGCTTCTGGTAATGTTGCTGCTTTTCCTGAAGACCCTGGAGCTTTGTACTTACTTACGTACTACTTTGCCATTGACTTTTTAAAATAGTCAATCTTTTTAACGTTCCGTGTGTGTGTGTGTGTGTGTGTGTGTGTGTGTGTGAGTGTGTGTGTGTGTGTGTAAGAATGCAGTGGTACATGTGCGTGGAGGTCAGAATATGACTTCCTGGAGTGAGATCCCTGTGTGGGTCCTGGGCATCCAACTCAGACTGTAAAGCTTAGTGGCCGCCACCATTTCCAGCTCACTCATCATAAATAATAATTAGTATTGCAGCCGAATTACGATTGCCTCTAAAAGTGAATGGTAGAGACATTCAATACTTTAAAAACCATTAAGAATAACAAATTAAACTTGGACCCATTTTAAATGACAGGACAGGTTTTTAATCTAGTGGTGCTGGGGAACAGACCAGGATCTGCACATGCTGGGCAAGTTTTCCACCCTGGCCCGTACAGCCATTTAAAAATTCATACATGTAAACTGTACCATGGGGAAAAAATGTGCAGTTTGGGCAAAATAGAATTTTTTCGAAAAGGGAATTTCTGCTCCAGTTTTGTTACTGGAGGCAGGACTAGAGAAGGAAGGTGGCAGTCTTCGCTTCTCAGTGGCCTGTGGTCTTGTGATAAGAAGGCCCCAGTTTCACGTGCCTTGTCTCCCTGACCGATGTCCAATTTCCTTTCTCTAGTCTGGTTTTACTTGTGGCCGTTTCCAGTGCATTTGAATTTGGACTCATTGCTGGTAAGTGTTTTCTTTTGTTTGGGGCTCAGGGTTTTTTGTTTTGTTTTTTTGCGGGGTGGGGAGCTTCAAGACAGGGTTTCTCTGTGTAGCCCTGGATGCCCTGGAACTCTCCATGGAGATCAAGCTGGCCTTGAACTCACAGAGATCCGCTTGCCTCTGCATCCTGAAAGCTGGGACTAAAGGCGTGCATCACCACTGCCGAGCTGGGATTCAGTTTTTTGAGACTGGGAGTCACGGAGCCCTGGCTGTCCTGGGATTCCTGCATCCCCTGCCTCCTCCACCCACCCCAGTGCCTCCGCCACACCCAGTGAGTTTTGTACACACATGCACACTTTTGTTGTGGGGTAAAGGCCTTGTAGCTTAGGAATTCACACTACAGCCAGGGCTAACTGAACTCCTGATTCTCCTGCCTCTGCCTCCCAAGGTCATTACTGAATCTGGCCGAATTATTTTTTCCTTTTGAGCACCAACTTTTTTGTAGTTGCTCACATGGTGCTGGGCATTTGGCCCTGGGCTTCGTACCCCCTGGACATACTTCCAGATTACCCTCCACTCCATCCCCACCTCCTCTGTGCTGAGAGTAAACCTTATGCATCCTAACTACACTGCTGTTGAGCTCAGCCTTGGTGTTTGGGACAGGGCCTCTCGGGCTGGCCTCTAACTCAGGAGCCTTCCTCCACCTCCTGAGTGCTAAGGTCACAGGCATGTGCCGCCATACTTGGTGGTGGTTGGTGGACGGTGCTTCTTAGGAGCACCAACAATATTTTATGCAGGGCACATCTTTAATCCCAGTACTTGGTAGACAGAGGTAGGTGGATCTCTTTGAGTTCGAGGCCAACCTGGTCTACAGAGCGAGTTCAAGGACAGCCAAGGCTACACAAAGAAGCCCTGTCTTGGAAAAAGAAAAAGGAAAGAAAAGAAATTCATGTGGCCTGAAATACAGGGTTGGGCCACCGTGGGCCGGCTGCTATTCCATCTCCGAGAGACCTGGCCATCAGAGATAACAGCCTTCGGAACCAGGAAGAACCTGCGTTACGATCTCGCTCTTTCCAGTTTGTGCCTCCCATGGGGATAGAGAACAGTAAGACTTGCTTGCCTTAATTCATCTCTGTTCTGCCCTGATACATCTCAAATGTAACTTTTTAGCACTTCACCTAAGAGAGCGGGCGGGCGTGTGGGTTAGCGGCTGGGTTGCCTTGTACTGGCTGGGGTGTAGAGATGAGTGAGATGTGTGTGTTGTGTCACATCCCTGAAAGTCAGGGTTTTTTCCTGATGCGACTTCGTGCTGGGGACTGGTAACCATCACTGGTCTGAACATGAAAATGATTTCCCCAAGAGGTAGAGTCTTATGCTATGGGCTCTTCTGAGTGCTAGATGGACCTTGGTTTATGGTTTATCAGCCCTCTACCCACCCCATGACTTCTTTTACATTTCAGGTAAGTTGCTTAATAAAACTTGCTGCCTGAATGGAGGGACCTGTATCCTGGGGTCCTTCTGTGCCTGTCCACCTTCCTTCTATGGACGCAACTGTGAACGTGACGTACGAAAAGAGTAAGCTGTTGGGAGGGACAGGACTGGGCGATGGGGAGGGCAGGGAGAGTGAGGAATTCACTGCCGGGGTTCTCTCTTCTTTCTCAGGCACTGTGGGTCTTTCCTCCACGGCACCTGGCTGCCCAAGAAGTGTTCCCTGTGCAGGTGTTGGCAAGGCCAGCTCCACTGTTTTCCTCAGACCTTTTTACCTGGCTGTGGTAAGCAACTGTCCCTCTTTAGTCCTGTCGGGTCCCTCAGACGCCCAAAGGACTCCCTTTCTGTCTCCTGTTCTGCTAGGGTCCAACTTCTTCCGGGTCTAACAGGACCTGCCAGTCAGGCCTCTGCTTATAAAATAGCGTAAGGGCTCCTAAGGGCATAGAGCCTAGGAATCCTTGGTGGGTGCTCCCTCAAACACTAGGTCCTTAGGGAGTGCTCCCTTAGATGTGATGTCCCTGGGAAATGTTTCTTTAGATGTGGTGTCATAGGCATTTAAGGAGGTCCTTAGGTAGTGTCCTCTTAGATGTGGGACCTTTGGGGTGCTCCCTCAGATGCAAGGCCCTGATGGATGTTCCTGAAGGACGGATTTTGATGGAGAACGCTTTCTCAGATACGGAGCTGTGGGTGTGCAGTCCCTGGTACAATGGATCTTGAGGAGAGCTCTCAGGTGTGAGGGCCTTGGTAAGGGACATTCCTCAATCCATACTGTCACACTACCTTTGGAGTTCCCTCAAGTCTACACTGGTAATAAGCAGGCTTCTGCTGAACACCATGATCAGAAAAAGAGCTTGCCACTTGAGCATCGAGATCTGCCCTCTGGTGTCGTCTGTCCTTGGGCAGAAGATCCCCACAGGCGCCAGGCCAGCCACTCAGAACTCACTACTACAACTAATCCTTCCTGTGCGCTGGTGGGTTGGGGTTTGTTGTCTGGGGTGTTTTGTTGTTATTTTTGTCTTATTCTGAAGCCCAGGCTGGTCTGGAACTCACTCTGTACCTAAGTTGACCTCTGACCCCCATCAGTCCTCGTGCTTCAGCCTCCATAGTCTGAGATATAATCAGTCTACCAGCCTTGGGTCCCAACACTTTGACCCCACCGGTGTCCTGCAAACATTTTTTTTGAGACAAGGTCTCACCATGTAACCCTGGCTGGCCTGGAACTCACAGAGCTCTGCCTGCTTCTGTCCCCAAGTGCTGGGATTAAAGATGTGCCCCACATAAAATATTGTTGGTGCCGGGGTTTAAAGTCTCGAGCCACCAGGACTGGTTCTTCCTGCACCCTAAGGGTCTGTGGTGGGTGGTCACAGCACCCTTCGTCTTACAGATCTGAAGGAGACGATGGCAAGAGTGACACAGACGAGAGCCGAGGAGCCAGTGTCGTCCCCACCCCACAGGGCTGGGTTTTTCTGAGCAGCTCACATTTGAGCTCTCAGAATCAAATGTGTGCAAGTTATAAGGTTAATAAATGTATACCTTCATCTGACACAGGATGGGGCCTGTATCCCCGTACAGGGTCTGTGTCTTTACCATTGCATTTTGGGTGTTGTGCATAGATTTTATTAGCAGAGGATAGAATGATCAGATGAATGGGGACCATATTTTCTCCCTGGAATTTTGGGTCCAAGATGTGTTGTCCCCTTACCAGAGCCTAATCAGGGTCTGCACCAACATTGGAATAGAAAGTATCCAGGGAAGAGCCCATCAACAACAGATCTGCAGCAACTTTTGATGAAAGCTCTTCAGGGGAATAAGGGAGTCATGTAGTTAGTGCTGCTGATCTTGTGGGCACACTGTCCTCATCCAGTCAGGCCCCGCAGAGTTCTGGATCTAGCTAGATGTGTGCTCAGGCAGTGGAGGCAGCAGGGAAGCTGGAGGGACTTCCCTAATGACCAAGCATTTCTGCCTTTCAGGTGGTCATGTGATGGACCGGGATCTCCCAGCATCCAGGACTCCAGGACGAGCACCGTCTGTGCTGACTACTTTCATGCTGGCTGGCATTTGCCTTCTTCTGGAAATGAAAGTGTAGCTGTCTGTCATAGGAACTCAATGCCAGCATCCTAACAAAGATGATCATTTGTCACTGATTTGAAGTAATGCTCATAGTGATCCCTGACACCCCCCTCAACTCTAACTAGGCCTCACCTCTGCACAGCTCTGCCCCTGTGCTGGCAGTCAAAGCCATAGCCTGTGTGTGCCAAGCGCTCTAACACTGAGCTACATCCCCAGCCTAAAAGCCATTCTACTTAAAAACTGTACCACAGGGTGGGGATTTAGCTCAGTGGTAGAAGGCCCTGGGTTCAGTCCTCAGCTCCGGGGGTGGGGGAGCGGAACCATACCACATGGCCACATCCTGTGGGTTTTTTTTTTTTTTTTTAATTTATTTTATTTTTATTTTATGTGCATTGGTGTTTTGCCTGCATGTATATCCGAGTGAGGGTGTCTGTGCCCTAGAACTGGACTTACAGGCAGTTGTGAGCTGTCATGGGTGCTGGGAATTGAAGCTGGGTTCTCTGGAAAAGCAGCCAATGTTCTTAACCACTGAGCCATCTCTAGCCCACATCTTGTGGTTCTTGATAAAAGTAATTCTTAACATTTCTTGCTAATACTTTTAAGCAGTTCTTAAGATTATTAAATCCTGATATGTAACTGAGAGTAAATTCAGAGTAGGTGAAAATTAGTTAAGAATTTTAACTATTGCCGGGCGTTGGTGGCGCACGCCTTTAATCCCAGCATTCGGGAGGCAGAGGCAGGCGGATCTCTGTGAGTTCGAGGCAGCTGGTACAAGTGAGCTCAGGAAAGAAAGCGCAAAGCTACACAAGAAAACTGTCTCGAAAAAAAAAAAAAAAAAAAAAAAAAAAAAGAATTTAACTATTAATTATTATTGTCTTTTAAGAAAAGAAAAGTAGGAGTTGGAGAGATGGCTCACAGGTTAGGCGCACAGGATGTTCTTTCAGAGGTGTTGAGTTCAAGTCCCAATAACCACATGGTGGCTATCAGCCATCTATCTGTATTGAGATCTGGTGCCCTCTTCTGGCCTGCAGGAATAGATGCAGGCAGAGCACTGTATATGTAATAAGTAAATCTTTTAAAAAAAAAAAAAGAAAGAAAGAAAAAAAAAAAGAAAGAAAAGCCAGGCAGTAGTGGTACATGCCTTTAAATCCAGCACTCAGGAGACAAAGGTAAATCCAGCCTGGTCTAGAGAGCCAGTTCCAGGATAGCCAGGGATACACAGAGGAACCTTGTGTTGAAAAACCAAAAAAGAAAAGCAATAGGCCAGGCATTGTGGCACATGGCTTTAATCCCAGCACTCAGAAGTGCTGAAAGAAGAAAAATTATCTTACAGGGAAGTTGTAGAAGTAACTCAGGTCTGTGCGGAGGGACCAACAAGATAAGAAAGAAGCAAATGAAACTGATTGGGGAAAACAGAATGGATTGTTTGATGCTTAGGAGGGGACAGAGAGCCGAGTTAAAAGGTCATTCATCCAAGTACGGTGTCGCACATGTTAATTAGTAAGTGCAGCTCAGGAGGCAAAGACAGGACTCCCAAGAATCCACGGCCAGCCTGGGCTACATAGTGAGTTCCAGGTCACTACTACATCATTTCTCCAAGCTATGCAATTGTATCAACTGTTGCAGAGGAAAGAAAATGTTTATAATATTAGTAGTAAGCCAAATTATAAAATGACATACTGTTTTTATAATACATTGTTTAAGAGTATGCACAGTAGGGGCTGGAGAGATGGCTCAGAGGTTAAGAACACTGGTGTTCTTCAGAGTCTGAGTTCAATTCCAGAACCACATGTGGTCACAAATCTAAATCAGATTGGTACTTTCTGGCTGCAGGCCAAATACTCATTGTATACATGATAAATAAATAAAATCATTTATTTTTTATTGCACAGTAAAAGTGGGAACTCTGTTGATCAACATGTGAGGAGTGGTTATTTCTAGGTGGTAAGATGAACAATATTTTGTGGTGGGTTGCTTTTTTCCCCTCTCTCTGTACTTAAAAAATTTCAAGTTCTCCATAATGGGAACATATTTCGTTTGTTTTCATAAGGAACACACAGGCCAGATAAGCACCAAGTGTCTAGCGGATGCTCAGATTGTTGGCTTTGGGGGGGGGTTGTTTTTGCTTTTTCTTAGTTTTTGAAACATGATCACACTTTGTGTGTAGCCCAAGCTGGCCTTGAATTTCTCATCAAGTAGCCAAGAATGACCTTGAATCTCAGGTCTTCATTCATGAATGGAGGATTGTAGGCATGTTCCCTCAATCCCCGTTTTATGTGGTGCTGAAGATCAAACCTAGGGCTTCCTGTGTGTCCTCCAAGCATTCTGCCAGCTGAGTTACATCCCCAGAGCACTATCCCACTCCCGCCCCCGAGTATCAAAATCAGGTATTGTGGCACACATTTGCAATCTCAGCACTAAGGATGCTGAGACAGGAGCCAGCTCAGGATACAAAGTGGGACTGTCTCAAAGTGGAAAAAAAGATGGGGATGTGGGCTGGAAAGATGCCTCAGTGGTTAAGTCTTCACTGTGTTTACAGTGGACCCCAGATTTGACTCCCAGTATGCCTACATGGCAGCTCACAACCACCTATAATTCCAGTTCCAAGGGATTCAAAATCCTCTTCTAACCTCTGGTCTCATGCACCTAGGCACATATACACATAAAATTATATCTTGGGGCTGGAGAGACAGTCCAACAGTACTTGCTGCTCTTGCAGAGGACCTAGATTTCAGATTCCAGCACCCATGACAGCTTACATGGCTTCCATAACTTCCATTCCAGGGTCTCTGGTGCCCTCCTCTGCCCTCCACAGGTGCCAGGCACACAGAGGTATTTGTGTGCACAGAGGTAAATAGTTTTTATTCAGCTCTCGTTTGCGTGGGAATGATGCATGGCTATGGTAGTGAGGATGCCACTGTAAGTCACCCTGTCTTCTGCTGCTGTGTCGTTTGTATTTGTTTTGTTTCCGTTATATCAACTTTTTCTTTTTGGGAGGGGGAGAGGCTGATCTGCAACATAGAATTCTCCTGCCTCCGTTTCTCAATTCCCAACGTCATTAAGTACATTTACATTGGTTTATACTCGTTACCCAACCCACCATGCTAGGATTTTATCATCATTCCAAACAATCTGCTCCATTAAACACTATGTTCCCCTTCACCCTGGTTTCCCTCAGCCTTTGATAACCTTAACTGTCTGAATTTGATCCCAGATGCCATGAAGAAGTGGAGTCATGCAGTGTTTGTCTCTTCACGTCTGGCGTAGTTCACTTAGCGGGTCAGTAAGTTCTGATCATGTTGGAGCATGTGCAATGCACGCATGCCGTACAGGCAAACACATACAAACAAAATAACTTTAAAAAGGTACAGAGCAATTGAGAGACGCTTGACATTGACCTCCGGCATCCACATGTGCACATATGAAATTACATACACACACATACAAAATAGGCACATAAGTGTAAAAGAATTGAGAACAAACAAACCTTTGTGCTGGTGGTGGCGGCGGCTTTAACCCCAGCACTGTAAGCCTGGTTCACAATCTTGTTTGTGAGAGTCCTTTGCAAATTGTTTGGTGAGCTGTGTCGAAATGCTTGACTTAGCCAGCGAGAGACCTAAACCAGATCCGGGAAGTGATGGGCTTCTGACCTTCTTCGTGTCCCTTTAGCTGTTACTCATGATCACGTTGGGAAAAACAGATAAAGGGGTTGGGTGACACCCCCCTCCCCAAGCTGGTCTTCAAGGGGCCAGCAGGAGCTTCTGGTTTTTATAGAAAAAGGAAACAAAGAGGAGTGGGGTTTGTAGAGATGACAATGGAGGCAGTCTAGTCAGGCCTGGGATCCCATCTGTCACCTCAGCTCTGCGAAGTCGTCATCACTTGGGTGGAGCACTCCGGTTCCTGTAAGATGACGGGTGCTCACTCCTGCTCCAGGGTCAGTTCCTGTCAAGGAGGTGCTGTTGGGTGATCTCATCCTGGGGGTGGGGTGGAGGCGTGGGCTTAGTGTCCTCCCTTGTCATAAATCAGTCCTGTCTTCCCTGGAACTCAAAGTAACCCAGATGGGAGTGAGACCTGGGGGAAACTAAAGAGGTTACAGTCAGAGGGGGCGTCCAGCCAATCGAAAGCAGCGGCTCCCTGAACAGAGAAGGCTAAGGCTGACGGGATAGGAGTAATGTAGTGCCCTGCTCTTTTCATTGTCTTGGTGTCTCGTGACAGGGTTTCTCTGTGTAGCCCTGGCTGTCCTGGCTGTCTTGGAACTCACCTTGTAGACCATCCTGGCCTGGAACTCGGAGACCCACCTGCCTTTGCCTCCTGAGTGCTGGGATTAAAGGCATGTGCCATCACTGCCCAGATGGTTTGGTTTTTTTAGATGTATTTATTTTTCTTAAAGATTCCTTTATTTTATATGTGTGTGTCTGTGCAGTGTGTGCAACTCCCAAGGAGGCCAGAAGAGGGCAGCACCATCACAGGTGGTTGTGAGCTGCCAAGTGGGTGCTGGGAACTGAACCCGTATGCTATGCAAAAGCACCAACTGTTCCTAACCACTGCACCATCTCTCCAGCCTCAAGGTTTGCTTTGTTTTTAATCATTTGGATGTGGGGAGGGGGTGCCCATGTGAGTGCAGGGCCCTTCGAGTCCAGAAGAGGGCGTCAGAGCCCTGGTCTGGAGTCACAGGCAGTTATGAACCACTCCAGTGCTTTGGAAGAGCAGGAAGAGCTCTTGACATCTGAGCCGGCTCTCCAGGCCCTGCAGCCTGCTTTTTTTTTTTTTTTTTTTTTTTTTTTTTTTCTGTGTAGTTTTGGAGCCTGTCCTGGATCTCACTCTATAGACCAGGCTGGCCTCGAACTCACAGAGATCCGCCTTCCTCTGCCTCCCATGTGCTGGGATTAAAGGTGTGCGCCACCACTACCGGGCGAGCCGCCTTTTTAAGTAGCCAGGTGGGAGCGTGAGGTTCAATACAGTCATAAGCCCATCTCAGACGGAAACATCTGCGAACCAGCAGAGGGTCCGGGGAACCTGCACAGGCCGTGAACACAGAGACTGGGCCCCAAAGCTATGAAAAAAAATAAAATAAGATAAGCAGCGTTTAACTCAAATGCTGTGAATTTACATGAGCTCGGGAGCCCCGCCCTTCCCGCTTGTGAGGACTGGACTGGGCTTTGAGGGCACAGCTTCTGTTTAAGAATATCCATGCCCATAAATTTAGCTCTGCAGGCTCAAGCATCAGGCTTAAGTGCAGGCATAAAAAGGAGCCAGGCAAGGCCAGGTTGGCAGCACAGGTCTGTGTCTCCCCCTTTCAAGCTCTAGAAGCTCCTCCTCCACCGCAGTGGAATTGTGGCGGCCCTTCTGCTGTCCTCTCTTGTCCTTCTTCAGGATCATGAGACGGCACACCTGGGAGCCACTGACACGGGGTGACTTAGGTGGCCAGGGAGCTTCCAGGGCCCGCTCTCTGACCCAAGCCATCTGAGCCAAGAAATGGATTCCGCCGCACCCAGGGATCCCTGCAACACTTTGATGACCTGCAGGGGGCGCTCCTGAAGAAGAGCAGATGAACGTGCTTCTTAAGACTGCGTTGGGACCGGAGAGATGACTCAGGGGTTAAGAGCACGTGCTGCTCTACCTGAGGACCTGCGTGGGACTCCCACGATGACTTACAAACCATCTGTAACTCCAGTTCCAGGGGATCTGATGATATCTGGCCTCTGTGGCCACTGGCTCACACAGATACAGGCAAGCTAAATACCAATACACATAAAATGAAATTGAGAAAATCTTAAAAGAAATACTTTTCTTCGGTATCACAACCCCCGCACAGTTTTTTAAGGCCCATGATTCTATCATAACATCACTGTCAATCAGTCAACTTCAGGATGGAAGTTGACCCAAAACAGAGCCAGGATTACTGGGAAGGTCAGACGAATCCCCCTCTTTCTCTGACCCTGAGAATGTCAATTCTGCACTAATCCAGTTTCCTTTTACAGACTGAAATCCTGTGAAAGCGGGGAGGCAGCCAGTACTTCTAGCGAAGGTCACTCTCGGGTGCCATCTGAAGACTCCGACCAGAACCCAACAATCCAACTGGAAGTCATACCGGGCAATCTCGCAGCTTCTACGGATTCCGGGCATCTTCGTCCCACAGGTTGAGCACCGCCATGTCTCAGCCTCACGGGAGTGGCAAAGCCTTCCCTAGAGGAAGCTCGGAGGGACGGCCACGCCTTCCTCAGGAGTCTGAGTGTGACCTAGGGGGCAGTGTGTGCAAAGACTAGCAACCGCGGCTCCTCCTGGATGTTTACAGGTCACCCACAGAGCCCTCCTACCCAGGCTAGCCAGCCCCTCCCACCATGCTGTGTAGACTAAACACACTGAGGTTGCAGGTGCGCAGTGGTAGGTTCAGCTCCACCACAGCCTGCACAGCCACCTGACCCAGCTTTTCTGTACGTGTGTCTGGGCGTCTGTCATTTCTTCATGCCCTTGCCACACCCAGTCCAAGTTCCAGACTGCGTGGGGTTTTTGCTCCCTCTCACCAGCGGCTCAGTGGGGGAGGGGGAAGGGAGGCAGAGTCACGATGAGTCCCCCCCCCCCCGAAAGGAGACTCGGGGACCAACATCGAGGGGCAGATCTGGTTGAACGTGTATGTTCACTGGCCTATATGGTTATCCAATCAGCTAAGGCCATATCAAGTCACTGTCCGATCCGTCCGAATGGAGGGTGTACTGGGGGCGCAGTATGTTCAGGCCCTGTGTCTGCAGACAGAGGGCGGGACGCAGGCAACGCTTTGGCGCCAAATTAGAGCGTCTCCAGCACCTGGGACTCCATTATGAGTCACCTGGTGTTCCAGAGACTCAGGCCTGCTCAAACAGCCTCAGGAGGTGTTGGCGTTTCTCACGTTCCCTGTCTATTAGTGACGCCGTCTGAACTGAGACTAACCCCTCACTCCTGTAGTGTGTAAAGACTCTCTGACTCAAACTCCATCTCCCAGAAGGACAACCAGGGCCTCACTGTCTGATGCTACGACCCATCAGCTGGGGCCTTCTTCCCTGGACCACAGCAATGGCCACTGCCTGGCTCTCTTGAAGCTCAGCCATGTCCTTACAACAACCAAATTAGTGCTCTCTCCAGGCCTTGCTCAACCCCCAAACTGTTGTTCCTTACACAAAAAGGTCTCCTTTTGACCTATCCCTTATCATTGACCTTCTCTGTATAGCTTAGAAGTCACAGCTCATGCCTCAGTAAGCTGGGCTTGGTCACTTGTCCTCAGTAATCCAATTAAAGGAGCCATATTAATAGGGAAAAGCAGAAAAGGGAGATTTGTTTAATGTGGCCACACTAAGAAGGAGAAAGAGATCTAGGAACTGTCTAGGAACTGCCCCAAGTTCATCTTCTGGGGGTCCTAACATGAGGGTAGCATTTATATAGACAGACAGACAGACAGACAGACAGACAGACAGACACACACACACACATGCCCGTGTAAAGTATGGTCCCCTGCCCCCCATTGTCTACTCTCAACTCTAAGTCTGCCCTGCAAGGTCATCTCATGAGAAAAGTCTTTCTTTCTCCAGGAGACAAGAACTTTCTCTGGATGCTCCAGGGCTTCAGCCTTTCTCTTTTCCAGCTGGAGCTCCATGTGGGTCCCAGGGCTTGAACTCAGGCTGTCAGATACTTTTATCCAGGGACCTCTTCCTTGGGCTAGAGAGATGGTTCAGTCGGGAATTTGGCGCCATGCAAGCATGAGGGCCTCGGCTTGTGCCCCAAACCCATGTAAAAAAGCTGGGTGTGGTGACACACACTTGAAATCCCAGTGCTAGGGACAGAGACAGGCGGGTCACTGGAGCTTGGTGGCCAGGCAGCTTACCTTAATGGGCAAGCTCCGGGCAAGTGAGAAACCATGTTTTGTTTAAAAAACAACAGTGTGGCCAGCACATGAGGAACAACAAAGAAGGCTGGCCTCTGGCCTCCACCTATACATGTGTACAGCCTGTACACACATGCACTGCACACACACGCAAGAATGTCCTTCGTGTAGAACACATGCTTGTACATGTTGACGCTCAGCCTTCTGAGGATTTAAGGAAGCTATGGACTTCCGTCTTAAGGAACTGCTGTGTGTGTACAGCTATGCATAGCACACATGGCTGTATAAACAAAGACATGTGTGGGTTCAGAAGGATCTGCAAATTACGTGGCATCCATTCATGTCCCCCCGTGGTCCTCGAGAAGAACTCTCTCTGAAAGAAGAGTGTGGAAACTGGACGTGACCTTGTTTCACACACCAGTGCTTTTCCAAGGCCATGCCCCAACAGATCCCAGCCTTAGTCAAGCCTCTGGACTCACTGCCCCGCTGGGGGGGTGGGGCTTGTTCATCAGTCAACACCACAGACCAGGAGGGGGTTGGGCCTCTGGGATTGCAGTGGGGAGAAGGCTGACCCCAGAGGGGCCTAGAGAGATGGGGGCAGTGAAAGTTCCTCAAATTCAGCTGCTGGCACCCCCGTGTCCAGCATCAGGGGCGGTCAAGTACACAGTCACACACAAACACAGAGTGTGTCAGTCATGCGGTGACCTCACAAGCTTTTCTCACTCACTCTCAGGGACCGTAGATAAAGACTCCAACCTCATGGTCCCTCTGCTCCACCCCCTTCTCTATACAGCCAGCATCAGGCTGGCCAGGGGCTGCCATGTGGGCAGCTGTGTCCCTTGGATCCCATTGACAGGCTAGGGCTGACCTGAGTGGCTTCAGAGGATTCATTTGGAGTGTCTGGAGAGACCTCAAAAGTTGCTCGCCCAAAATAATCCTCCCAAAAGTTCTGCCAAAGAATCTCCCTGCTCTCATTTTTCCTCAGGGAATGACCTGGAAGACTCCAGAAGGCAGGCTAGTGTAATCCAGGCAGCTTACTAACTGTGGCTGCCTCAGCAGCCAGGCAGGGGCTGCTTATCCAGAGGTAATCGAATATGGATCAGATTTATAGAAGACTTGGAAAAAGTCTGGCCAAGAGTCATACAAATCCAACCCCATCAATTACAACTCTTGTCCTTTGTCAATTTTCAACGAGGTCTTTCAAGAAGAAGTCACCAGGAGCCTGGACTTCCAATTCCCTACAGATTCGTACACCATGCCCCGGCCCTCATCTTCTCAGGCCACTGAGAGGCACTAACAGACTCAGAGGAAGGCTTCGTCAAGTCACCTTCTTACAGAATCTCCAGGCGCCACAGCTGTGTTGTGGGGTCTTGAGTAGGCAGCGGAAGTGAGCATGTAGGTCAGTCATGCTGTCTCAGCTCTCTGTCAAGCTCTGTCTGGTCTCTACCCGAGAGGCCCAGCTCCCTTGGGCCTGTTCCCCTCCACAGGCCTCCATTCTCAACACACTCTTCACAGCTGAAGCAGGTAAGTTACATCCAGAGTGCTACAATCAAATTATCCGACACAGACTAAGAAAGATTAATTTGGGCTTATAATTTTTGACATTTATTGATTTATTTATTCAATTATTCATTTATTTTAGGGTGTGAAAAGCATACCTGCCTCAGGCCTGAGGACAACTCTGGTAAGCTGGCCCCTCCCTCCACTACGTGTGTCCGAGGGACTGAACTCGGCCATCAAGCTAGGCTGTAAGTGCCTTTACCCACCGAGTCACCTCACTGACCCTGCTCATGATTTGGAAGGGTTTTATCCACCATGGAAGGGAAGGCATAACAAAGTTTATGCTAGTGGCCCCAGGTGACTAATTTCTGCCAGCTAGACCCCACCTCCTGAAGGTGCCACAGCCTCCCCAAATCTCGTAGTGCCCGGAGAACAAGTGTGCAGAACATGAGTCTGAGAGAGATTTCAGATTCAAAACACCCTACCCCCCAGGTTTACACTGAAGCACGCCATCTTTCTACTGTCCTTTCATAAAGTTCACACATACTATCCTACATATTTCACATCCTCTCTGACTATGAGGAAATGAAGGGCTGATAAGTCCTATGTAAAGCATCGTGACGTCCTGGAGGAAATGGAGCCCACCCCATGGAACTGTAGAAAGGACTGTTGTCAATCAATAGGAAGGCCTGTGCTCCCAGCTCTGGGAAGGCCTATCCTGCTATGGTCAGCCTCTCCCAAAAAGCAGCCAAGTGAAGGCTGGGATGCCATGTGATCCATGTAAATAGTTCAGTTGTCCCAAAACCAACATTATCAGGACTGGGGATGTAGCTCAGTTGGTAGAGTACTTGTTCAGCATGCATAAAACCTTGGGTTCATAATGACACTTGCCTATAATCCCAACACTTAAGAGGTAGAAACAAGGGTATCAGAAGTCCAAGGGCATTCTTGGCTACAGTACCAAGTTCAAAGCCAGCCTGAGCTCCAAGAGACCCTGTCTCAAGAGAACAACAACAAAACCCATGACATCACTAAGCAGCAGAGACCCTGGAGAGGTGTGCTGCCCCCTCCCTGCCTGATTCCTGCCTTATGGATTTTGAACTTTCCTATGGCAGATCTAAGTATGGCCGAGAGTCAGTTCTTGCATGTTAACAGCGAGCGAAAACATCTTCCTCAGATGAGGAGCTGTTCCGAGCCCCACCACAAAAGCCAGAGATAGCCTTCCTAGGCTCTGCTGCATCTACAGACTGGGCTGCAATTGTGTTTCTTGCTGGGCCTCTGTGGCCAGTGACACATGACCTGAGCTTGTACTCAGTCGGCAGACTTGGTGAGGCAGCCCCCTTCCTTACAAATGGCTACCTCACAGTCGTGTCTGTGAATCGCTGGCTGAGCCTGGTTGTCCCTTTCCTGGAATGGAATCCATTCTTGATGGTTAGCATTCTGGGTGCAGGCCTGTCTCACTGCCTGTTTTGCTTGGCCGGTTTGGCGGAGGGGTATTTTTGAGCCTGGTTGTTGTCTCCCATGGGGGCAGTCCTCTGTCCCTACTATTTATTTCTTTTCCCCTGTCGCCATCACATCTAAAAACTGTTCTTGTAGCCAAGAGCGTCTGCTGTGCTGAATGCAAATGTTTTCAACTCCAACTGTCCCCTGGCAGTCTCTTGAATTTTCCTTCATCATTTTGCGACAGCCCATGGTAACAAATTGAAGCTGAATAAACCCTTTATTTCCAAGAAGGAAGAGCAACTGCAGCGGTAATGCCAGCGGTAACGGGCGCGTCGCCATCTGCCGGGGTCCCCTCTGAGACCAGCTCTGTTGGCAGCCAGAGCAGCTTTATTTCCAAATGGCCTGCCTGCTGGGCATCTCAAGAGACTGTAGCATCTGCTTCCACCCTGCCTCCAAGAGCTCTGTCAGCCACCAGCCTCTTGCAGCCGCTGTACTTGGCTAGGCAGAGTCTGAGAAGAGAGTCTGTGGAACTTTGAACTCACCCCACATCCACAAAGTCGGGCTGCTTCAACAGTACATGTGAGTAGAAACTACTAGGGCATCAGAAAACTCTGCATCGCCCCATAGCTCTCATCTAAAAATGCAGGAGATGGACGACACAGGAGCTGGAAGCTGTGACACTCACCTCTACTGCAGCAGCCGGGCAAGCACCAGGATGGACTGAACAGCACCTTTTCTCCTTGGAGAAGTGGCTGATGGCAAGGGCGGTCTAGGGCATGCAACATGAAACCGGAGCATCTCCCGTTGAGAGAAGGAAGTACTCAAAGGGCAATGGAGATACATCACAGGACCAAGGGAAGCCGGTGTGGGTGGCTCTTACAGGCCACATCTGGGACAAGCTGAACATTGGAACTAAATTTTCATAGTAATGATAGTAACTCATTAGATAAAGTAGTAGTTCTTGATGCCATGCTCATAATAAATAGATTGCTATTCAGGTAACGACATAGTATGGATAGAAGTAACTCTTCTATGCTGTACCATACCAACTAACAAGAGCTGGGGAGCAGGTTAAGTCCCATGCAAACATAAGTACATTAGTGTGGGTCCCCATGTACAAAAGCTGGGCTTGCCGACCCACACATGGAATCCCAATCTGCAGAGGCAGAGACAGGAAGATCCTTGGAGCTGGCTGACTAGCTAGTCTTGACAAATCAATGAGCTCCAGGTCCAGTAAGAGACCCTGCCTCAAAAATTAGCTGGAGAGCAGGGTGTGGTGGCGCACGCTTTTGATCCCAGGACTCGGGAGGCAGAGGCAGGAGGATCTCTGTGAGTTCGAGGCCAGCCTGGTCTACAAAGTGAGTTCCAGGACAGCCAGGACTGTTACACAGAGAAACCCTGCCTCAAAAAACAACAAACAAACAAACAAAAAGATAAAATAAGATCTTTCTATACGTTCTTTCTTTTCCAAGTTGCTTTTGGTCAGGGTATTTATCACAGCAACAGAAGACAAACCAGAACACTCATGCTAAGACGGAGCCAGAAACAATGTCATCTCCATGACACTGATAACCAAGTCTCTCCTAGGCTGCTTCTGACCATGAGGACGCATCAAGCATAAGCAATTTAGAAGCACTCTAAGAACACTGGCCTGAGACCTTTAAACAATGTTAGTGTCAGGAATGAGGGGGAAAAAAAAGTAAGGAGAAGGGAAGGGAAGGGAGAGAGAAAGAAGAAGGGAGAGGACCTCTCTTGTGTGAAATTATTTTTTGAATATCTGGCTGCGAGATGTAATCATGGCACAAGGATTTCGGGGTAACCCATAGCTCTTGGCTTGGATTTGGGGCCTGCTCCCCGGGGGGATTCATGGCTGCTACTGCAAGCCTGGTCAAGTCTGTGGTTCAAGAGATCGCTGGAACTGGGGGTGTGTGGGAGCGGGGGGACACCAACTACTATTGGTTTGCTAAATGGACTTGTTATCAAACCACCTTCTAAATATTTCTGTTTATACCCACAGGTCAGCGCTGCCTCAACCTTGGCCAAAGAAACTTCTCTCTGCCATGGGCAGCAGTTCATACAGAGACTCATAATTGGTTAAAGTGAGACCCTGGCTCCAAAAAATCTTCTTTAGGAAAGAAAAAAAAAAAGGCCTGAGAAACAAAAAAGACATTAAATAGATTCAGTGTAGGATGGGAATGTAAAACGGTGCCAGCACTCTGGAGAAGAGTTCATGGCTTCCTAAAACCTTCAGCATGTGTTGACCATGTGACCCAGCATCCTGGAGGAATGAACTCTCACTCACACAGAGAACTGAACTTGAATGTCCCTAGCAGCTTTATTGGTAATGGCGCCAAACCAGAATCATCCAGAACACCCTTCCTCGAGTGGATGACTACACCAAGGCACAGTCCCCCATGCGGCCCACTCAGCATGGAGGAGGATGGGTGCCCAGGAAACGATGCTGAGTGGGAAAAGCCAGCCCTCACATGCTGAGCGGTTCCATTTAGGCAGCACTCGGAAATGGCAAAATTACAGACGAGGAAGAAATGAGTGGTTGCCAGACGCTGTGGAAGGAGGGAGGGATGGTGGTGGCCGTGACCGTAGAAGGCAATGCAGAGACCCTTGGTACGGGACAGGGCTAATCTCCACTGGAGGGAGAGGCACACACCTACACATGGGATAAAACAGCACAGCACGTGGACCCAATACGACCTGAAGAGACAGACCTGGCTGTGACACCTTTGTCACGGTCCTGGTCTCAATAAAGTGCTGTAGTTATGCATGGTGCTGAAGCTGGGAACCTGGGGAGAACACGCATGTTTCTGTGTGTTTCTTTGCCGTGTCCTGTGAATCTACTCCCAAAACTTCAAACAGAAAACAAGCCCAGGACAGAACCTGTGTGCGCTTCCAGCTCTGCCTGCCTGGAGCCTGGCATGCTTTTCCTTACTTTGTTTGGTACCCAGAAATTTTCCATGAAGTCTCAGTCCCTCTCTTTGGGTACCTTATCAGCAGGGAACAGACGGCATATAGAGGTATGAGAGCAGACACAGAAATCCTGGGGTTACCTCTAAGGGGGTCAATTCTAAGTGCTGGACTCTCCATTGGTTTAAAAAACCCAGTCTGTCATTTACCGCTAATGAAGTGTCAGGTAAGATTCATATGTGCCTCTGTTTTTTTTTGTCTGTAGGATGGGTTCAGTGATAGTATTCAGGTCAAAGGATCTCTGTGTGGCTTAGTCCCTAGAGTTAGTAGATGTTAGTTATTATCTACAATAATAGTACAAATCAATGACCTACTATCATAGCTCCCTGATCTCTCACAGATGTTACCACGCCCACTTTAAAATTTTGTTACTTTTTTTAAAGTAACATTCTTTTAAGAATTATTTTCTTGCCGGGCGGTGGTGGCGCACGCCTTTAATCCCAGCACTCGGGAGGCAGAGGCAGGCGGATCTCTGTGAGTTCGAGGCCAGCCTGGGCTACCAAGTGAGCTCCAGGAAAGGCGCAAAGCTACACAGAGAAACCCTGTCTCGAAAAAACCAAAAACCAAAAAAAAAAAAAAGAAAGAAAGAATTATTTTCTTATGCATATGTGTGTTTTGTCTGCATGTCAGTGCACTATGTGTGTTCAGTGCCTCATGGAGGCCAGAAGAGGTCACTGGATCCCCTGGAACTGGAGTTAGAGTTGTGGGTCCTGGGAATCAAACCCATGTCTTCTGGAAGAGCAGCCAGTGCTCTTTACTGCTGAGACATCTCTCTAGTCCCAAATTGTATTAAATTTCTCTCTCTCTGTGTCAGATTTATTTATTTATTTTTATGTACACTGGGATTTTGCCTGCATGTATGTCTGTGCCAGATCCCCTAGAACTGGAGTTACAGACAGTTATGAGCTGCCATGTGGATGCTGGGAATTGAACCCGGGTCCTTTGGAAGAGTAGTCAGTGCTCTTAACCACTGAGCCATCTCTCCAGCCCCTAAATTTATTTCTGTATGTGCATGTGTACCTGTGTGGGTGCACACACTACAGCACACATGCAGAGGTCGAAAGACAACTTGCAGGAGTTGGTTCTCTCCTTCCATCGTGCGGGTCCCAGGGATTGAACTCAGGTTGTCAGACCCCGGGACAAGCAACTTCACCCACTGAACGTCTCACTGGCCTTATCATCCCATTTTACAATGAAGCTAGCAAGTCAGTAGAACTAACTAGTGTGGTTTACCTAACTACAGGAGGAAAATACAAAAATACTGATAGGATTTTCCCAAACGGGTCTATTTTAGAGTGGAAATCAGAAAAAGGATAGTGTAAGAGAAAATCCAAACAGAGAACAGGAATAAAGAATAGATTGTAGTCCCAGAAAATAGCATGTAAAAGAACACCTTAACTGTATTAAACTGTGAAGGGAACTGATTTTCACACTACACAGGAATTCCTAAGGCGGGGCCTCCTGGCTTGTCATTCTGGGACTCATCAAGGGATTTAACCACATGGATCTGTCTTCCTTTCAAATCTGCCAGCTTTTGTAACATGTTAGCTCTCACTGTGGACTTTACAGGACTCCCCCATTCCAGAAACATATGGAAATGGAGCAAAACACCAGGGAGAAGGAAGGCGGCCCCAAACATGTGTTTGTGGTTTTTTCATTTTGAATTTTTGATTTTTTATGACATTCATGTATTTATTTTGAGAGTCTCTAGCCCAGGATGGTCCCAAACATGCTGCATTGCTGAAGATGACCTTGAACTTGGGATTCTCCTGCCTCCACTTCCCAGGTCCTGAGATTACAGGAATGTGCCAGACCCTGGTTTATGTGGTGCTGGGAAAGGGACCCTTGGCTTCCTGAGTGCTAGGCAAGGACTTTATCTACAGAGCTGCATTGTTATCCCAGGTTTTGTGTTGGTGTCTCACTCTGTTGCCTGGTGTGGCCTCAGCATCTCAGCAATCCTCCTGCCTCAGTCACCAAAGAGCTGGGATTGCAGACATGAGCTCCCTGGCTCTATGTTTTGGAAAGGGAAATCTTAAGCAGTTCTCATGCTAATATCTCCACTTTAGCTGGAGACTTCTGAGCTCAAGGCAGTGAGAGAGGAGTCAGCACAGAAAATCCACCCAGCCCTTAAGTGCTCCAGGCTGGAAGTCAGGGTCACCTCCTGTCTTTGCTAGAACAAATTCGTGACCAGGAAAGTTGACTACATTTTCTGTCTAAGGCACTTGCCACGGAGGGGCTCCTGCTCCACAGGGGTCCAAGCACAGAGGGGACCAGGCCACAGCACAGAGTCTGACCACTCTCTCTCTCATCATGCCTCCCTCTCCTGTAGGCCCCCTGGTCACCGAGGAAGAACTAGCAAAGAGCTTGAGCCAACCGGAGCATTCGAAATGAAGCTGAAAAAGGGACAAATACAAAATTTTGCAAAACAAATCCCACAAATATGGGTGGAGGCGTGCTGAATTGGGAAGACAGTCTGCCCTGTCATTACCCAGGCCCCTCCTAAGCTGTGAGAGTTGTAACCATGCTTTCAAGTTTCCCAGCCAGTAATGCAAACAACACTGTATGAGAGCAGAAAATGCCTTGCCCTAAACATGTCTTCCTCTTCCCCATGCAACAGGAAGCCCTGAAACACAGAGAATAAACAGGTCCAGGCAAGTGACTCTGGGTAGATACACACACACATTTTTTTTTTTTTTAATTTTAAAGTAAACTGTACTGTGCTTCATTCTGATTGTGAAGACCTTTGTAGAAGTTTCTAGCTATGAAAGGAACTTCGAATATAAAATGAAGATTGGGAAATTGAATAAGTGTTGATCTAAAACTCAGTGGATCTGGGACAATCATAAATGTGTACTCCTTGAAGTAAACACAGAATGGAGGCTATGTGTGGTGGTTTGAAGGTCATTGGCCCCCATAATCTCATAGGGAGTGGCACTATTAGGAGGTGTGGCTTTGTTGGAGTGGGTATGGCCTTGTTGGAGGAAGCGTGTCACTGTGGGGTGGGCTTTGAGGTTTCCTATGCTCAGGATACTGCCCAGTGTCTCAGTTGACTTCCTGTTACCTGCAAGATGTAAGACTCTCAGCTACTCTTCCAGCACCACGTCTGCCTGCACACTGCCATGCTCCCCACCATGATGATAATAGACTAAACCTCTGAAACTGTAAATGAGCCACCCCAATTAAATCTTCACAGCAATAGAAACCCTAACTAGGACACTATGAAATCCCACATTGGTGGGTCAAGTGGGTTTCTTCCAATGTCTGTGAGTCCAGGGGAGGAGTAGCAGTTACATTTAGCTTTACAAGGGTGTTTTTAGACAGCTTGCTAAAGGTTAAGTGGATTGATTGGAAGAACCTGATGTTCACCCAACAGCCAACACCAACCTTTCCCAGCAGTCTTCCAACTCACAAAAGTTGTTTTTAGATTTATTTATACTCTATTTTGCCTGCATCGTGTGCATGCTTGGCACCTGTAGAAGTCAGAAGAGGGCTTTGGTCCCCTGGATCTTAAGTTATTGACAGGTATGAACCACCACATGGTGAGATCCAGGTCCTCTGTAAGAGCAGCTAGTGCTCTTAGCCACCGAGCCATCTCTCCAGTCCCAATTTTCCAACATTTTAAATGTTCAGTTTCATGGTGGATTTTCAAAAGAAGGAATAGGTATTTCAAATCCTAGCTGGGCACAGAGGTTTGTGCAGGAGGCTTTGCTCGATGATTACTTGTACCTGGGAGTTAAAAACTAACCTGAGCAAGATAGCAACTCAGTCTCAAGAAAGGAAACAAACAGAAAAGCCAGGACTAGCAGTTTATACTTATAATCCCAGTATTTGGGGGAGGCTGAGGCAGAATGGTTGGCTTGGGGTCAACCTGTCTTATGGAGTAAGTTCCAGATGAGCCTGGGCTGCAGAGTGAGACCCTCTTTCAAAAATAAGAGCCAGGTATGGTGTTGAATGGCTTTAATACCAGCATTCAGGAGGCACAGTCAGTCAGGCTAGCCTGGTCTACATAGAGAATTCCAGGCTAGCCAGGTGTGGTGATTTGAATGAGAATGGCCACCATATTCTCATATATTTGAATGCTCAGTCACCAGGAAGTGGAACTGTTTGGGAAGGATTAGGAGGTGTGGCCTTGTTGGAGTAGGTATGGCCTTGTTGAGGAGATGTGTCATTGGTGGTGGGCTTTGAGGTTTCAAAAGCTCATGCCAGTCTCGGTCTGTCTATCTGTCTCTTTCTCTCTCTGCCTGCGGATCAGGATGTAAAGGTCTTAGTTACTGCTCCAGCACCATACCTGTCTGCTTCCCACCATGATGACCATGAATTAAACCTTCTTAGCTGTATGCAAGCCCCCAACTAAATGCTTTCCTTTATAAGTTGCCTTGGTCATGGTGTCTCTTCACAGCAATGAAAACATAACTAAGACAGCAGTTGCATGGTGAAATCCTATCTCAAAACAAAGAAAACAAACAAACAAAAACCTCAAAATCTTATACTACAAACATTTTACTACCATTTTATTCTATTCTTTTGTCTGTTTTGTTTTGGTTTTTCAAGACAGGGTTTCTCTGTGTAGCCCTGGCTGTCCTGGAACTCAGAGATCCAGCTGCCTCTGCCGAATGCTGGAATTAAAGGCATCTCCAGCACTGCTCCCCTTTATTTGTATATAATGCTTATTATTAAAAGAACAATAAAACCACCTAGAGTGAGTAAGTGAGTTGATTTATCTCTTTACTATTTACTTAGGTGCTGAAATTTGAACCCAGTGTGTATCATACAGTGCACACAAGCTGACATCTCCGGTGTTTTGCCCTGTTTATACCTTCCGTGATAATTGGTGCCATCCCTCTAACACCCTCATAAGCATGTTCAGAAACACAAGCAAAGTTTGATGATAACCCAAGCTGTGTTTATTCTCAGACAAGGATGCCCAAGATATTCAGCTCAAAAATACAATCAATGTGCTCCTTGAAAAGGCATAAAGAGGGGCTAGGGAGCGATGGCTCAGAGGTGACAAGGTTTGCTGCTTGTTTAGAGGACCCGGGTTCAGTTCCCAGCACCAGTGTCAAGTAGTTCGATGTCCCAGAAGATACAGTGTCTTCCGGCCTCTGAGGGAACCTGCGCACTGGTGGTATATACTCATACAGACCCATACACACAAACAAACATAAAAGAAATCTTTAAAAAATGACTAGACATGAAGGACACTTTCAACCAAGAAGTCCTTCTTGCTGTGGTGCATTTCTGGGAAACAGCTACTGGTGGCCAGCCAGCCCCTGCTCATGCTGGAGGAGGACTGAGCAGATTTTGAAGCGTCATCACCCCTGCGCTGTGCACGGATTAAGGGCTTCAGAGAACACCATAACTCTGTAAGTCATCCTGTAAGGTGACCCCAGGCTGTAGCTCAGCACGACAACCAGAGTTTCTTTACCCTAGAATACAGACAGGTCTGCCTGCCTCTCTGAGGATCCCTGTTCACACATAATCCACACCATGTTCTAAATATCAGCCCCAGTCCAGCCAAGTCATGGCCCCTGCAGGGCATGCCAGGGCCGAAGCCTGCCTGGTGGGCAGTGGGATCAGGGAATATGGGGACAATTTTTCATCAGGAATAAGGCCACCTTGTCATCTCTGTACTCTGCTGCTAATTGGTACCTGTAACCTTGACAGGCCCAGGCATTCCTGGAACTCTCCCTCCTGGGCTATAAAAGGGTTCTGAATCTGCGGGTTCAGAACCAGGCAGTGGCCTCTGTGAGCTGCAGAACTGAGGGAGCAAGGCTGTGGCACTTGCTGGCTCTACCCCACATCAGACAGCAGCAGACTCATCTCAAAGGTAAAAGATGTCGAACATGAGAGAGCCTAGGATGGAGGTTAGTCCTACGCTTCAAGGAGGAAGGGGAGTGGGTAGCCTCCTTGTAAGCTGGTTGTTTTCAGCTACCGAGTCAAAATGTAGGTCTTCTTGGCCAGTATAGCTACAGATCAACAATGGCCTCTGGTTTTGACAGCTAACACAGGGCTGGGATTCACCTTTTCCTCCAAAACTTCCTTCTTGTATTTGCTCACCAGTGACCTAATTGTCTTTACTTTTATTTATCCACTTGTGTATTTTTTTTTTTTATTTAAGTCAGGCATGGTGGCACACACCTTTAATTTCAGCACTAGGGAGGCAGAGGTAGGTGAACCTCTAAGAATTTGAGACTAGCCTGGGCTACATAGTGAGTTCCAGTCCAGTCATGGCAGCATAGTAGACTGCTTACATTCTGACTGAGAGACATCAAAACTCCAAACAACAGATGCCGCCCCCCCCCCCACATACATACACACCTCACTTAGAGACACTGTCTCAATGGCTTCTCAAAAGACTGAGGTAGGAGCACTGGCCCTCGCTGTGATCATGGTTCAGAAGTGAGTGTCTCAGACTGAAAAATGTACGGGAACCATCCGGGATTAGGGTAAAAAGCAGAATTTGATTCAGATTTTGGTCTTGAACCATTGATGTATTTGTACCAACTCCTGAGCGACGAGAACGCTGATGGCCCAAGGGACAAACGGGCAGCAGCACTCGGTGTTTCCATAGCAATAAATTGTCTTTGAGACTTTGTCAACAAGTGAATCTGATCCAATGAGCAAAATGAAAATTTTATTTTAAAAAATGTCCTACTGTTTATTTTATTTCATTTCACTTGTTTTGTTATTTTATTTTAGAGACGATGTCTCTCTGTTTAGGTCTCTCTGTTTAGCCCTGGCTGGCCTGGAACTTGCAGCAATTCTCCTGCCTCTGCCTCACCAGTGCTGGGATTGTCCTAGTTTTTTATTTTTATATTAACACACAGTAAAACACTTGGTTGCATGTACTCAGTTCTAATGAGTTTTACTCTACGTATGTGTATCTCAACTCCCCCACTCCCAATCAGAATACAAGAGGATGCAAGATAACTCTGTTCCTCCGTATCTCTTGGGAGACAGAGGCAGACAGGTCTCTGTGAGTTCAAGGTCAGCCTGCATAGTGAGACCCTAGCAGCTAGCACTACATAGATCCAGGATCCAGTCTCTCTCCATATATATATTCCAGACGAAAGTCCTTTGTCTTGTATGTGATTTACAAATATTTCCATTTGTATCACATCCTTTCATTCTCTTATCGTCTGTTTTCACTTCAATGAAGAACAGTTTGTTTGTTTCTCTGTTGTGAGTTGAACTTTTCATGTTTTATCTCAGATCCCTGCCAAACCCCAAACTGTGAGAGAAAAGAAAAGAACTCTTGCCAGGTGGTGGTGGCGCATGCCTTTAATCCCAGCACTCTGGAGGCAGAGCCAGGAGGATCTCTGTGAGTTCAAGGCCAGCCTGGTCTACAGAGCAAGATCCAGGACAGGCACCAAAGCTATACAGAGAAACCCCTGTTTCAAAAACAAAAAAAAAAAAAAAAAAAAAAGAAAAGAAAAGAACTCTTTCCTATATTTTGTCTTAAAATTATATTTAGATCTATAATCTGCTTTGGGTTAATTTTTACGCAGAATGGGGTTAATACTGAGTCTGTTTTTCTTCTCATGCCGATGTCTGATTATTCTAATGCTATTTATCGCAACATTATCCTTTCCCTCTCGGTGAGCTGCTGGACTCTGTTTTGTGCCGTGCCTTGGGACATCAAGGTGTCAATACCACCCATCTCCATTATGCAGTTTTACAAGTCAGTTGTCTCTCCAACTTTATCCTTCACTTTCAGAGGTTCTTTGGTTACTCTGGCTCCTTTACCTTTGGCAGATAAATTTCAGTATCAGCTTGTCTATATCCGTTTTTAAAACCCATCCTGGTTATTCATCTGGTTATAATACATGAATAAGTTAGTTTGAGGAGACTGATGTCTTTGCTCTACTGAATCACAAACATTGTATATCTCTGCTTATAAAGATGGTATTTCATTAATCAGCCTTTAGCAAGCATGTATGTGTTCTATTGGATTAATATCTAAGTGTTGTTTCAGGTGAGTGTTGGTTTATGTTATGAAAGCTATTGAGATTTTAGTTTTCGTTTCTGATTGTTCATTGTTAACATTGCTTGGTTTGGGGGCATTATTAAATTTATTGAACAGCTCCAGGAATTTATAAATTACATTTATTTGTGTGTGTGGGGGTCATGTCATAGTGCACATGTGGGAGCAGAGGACAACTTCTGGAAGTCAGTTCTGCCCCTTCCGCCCTGTGGAACTGGTGGACTCAAGTCCTTAGGCTTCGAAGCCATCTGGACCTCAACCCCACCCGGTTGTTAAAGACAACGTCTCTTGTAGCTCAGGCTAGCTTTGAGCTTGCTGAGGATTTATGACTTTATGACTCGCTGAGGATTGAACCTAGTTTCAAGCATGCTAGGCAAGCACTGTACTGACGGTGCTACATCCTGGCTCCCCAGGAAAATTTTGAGTACTTTATTCGGTGTGTACTTGAAAAGAGTGCCTGCCCAGCTGTCGTTGGGTGGAGTGTTTTGTAGAATAGACTTCGTTCTAGTCAGTTGATGCTCAGATGTTTTTATATCCATGATTTCTTCAGCTACGCACTCTCCACTGGTTCCTTTGATTATCCAGAGAGGAGAGATGTCATCTCCAACTATACCCAGATGTGTCTGTTTCCTCACCCAGCTCTGCCAGGTTCTGTCCGTGCCTTCTGAAGACCCAGCCGCTGTCAGCACTGTGGCCCTTTCCGCTCTCAGCACCAGCACATTGATTACCGTGTCTGGATATGGGTTTCTTTGGATTCAAGTTCTTGAAGCTATGTGGGGTTTTTTGTTTTTGTTTTTTGTTTTTCGAGACAGGGTTTTGGCGCCTTTCCTGGAACTCACTCTGCAGCCCAGGCTAGCCTTGAACTCACAGAGATCCACCTGGCTGGGATTAAAGGCGTGCCCCACCACCACCTGACGCTATGTAGGGTTTTGTTTGTTTGTTTGTTTTGTTTTTCCACATTTGGGGAGTTTAGCCTTTATTTGTTCAAATGTATTTTCCTGCACTTCACTCTTTATGCCCTCTCATTCACTGCCTCTAAGCTCTGAATTTCCTCTTTCCAATCCCTTAAGCTAAAACCTAAGACTGTCTGGGGTGGCTGAGTTTTGCTGGCACCACTGAGACAGAGAAGGCCCGAAGGGTCAGCTCCTCCCTGCCAGACTGCGACGCCCTCTACTGGAGGGCGGGTGTTTGGCTTCAAGGCATTGGGAACATGAGTCCTTGTGTCTGTTTCTGGGTTTCAGGTTGTCCTGAGTCTAAACCGAGGATCGCTGAAAGCAAACGGAAAGTTTCAGTCTTTCCTTGAAGGCCTCCTCACGTGGCAGCACATGGCTTGTGTCCGTCCCTTAGTGGCACATTCTTTGGAGAACAGTGGGGTGTCCATCCTCCACTTTGCCAGGAACTAGAACCTTTCTATTCAGCACAAGGCATAATCATAAAGAAAATTTGAGGGGTAGGGGTGGAAAGATGGTCAGACGCTTTGCTGCTCAAGTATGAGGATTGTAATTCCAATCCCAACACCCATGTAAAAGTCCAGTGTGATTCCATGTATACCTATAACAGAGACAGGAGGATCACTGGGACTTGCTGGCTGCCAGTGTAGCCAAAACATGAGCTTTAGGTTCAGGGAAAGACCCTGCTCCAAAGGAACAAGACGGAGAGTGACGAAGGAGGACACCTGCAACCTTCTCTGGCCTCTGTGTGTACTCGTGCATGCACCACACACACACACACACACACACACACACACACACACACACGCGCACGCACGCACACACAGATACACACAGGCACACACACACACACACAGGCACACACACACACACACACAGGCACACAGGCACACTCACACAGGCACACACAGGCATACACACACAGGCACACACACAGGCACACACACACACAGATACACACACACACAGAGGCACACACACACAGGCACACACACACACACAGGCACACACACACAGGCACACTCACACACACGCACACTCACACACACGCACACTCACACAGGCACACACACACGCACACTCACACAGGCACACACACACACACACGCACACACACACAGGCACACACGCACACTCACACAGGCACACACAGGCACATACACACACAGGCACACACACACAGATACACACACACAGGCACACACACACACAGGCACACACACAGACACACACACACAGACACACACACACAGGCACACACACACAGGCACACTCACACAGGCACACACAGGCACACACACACAGATACACACACACAGACACACACACAGGCACACACAGAGGCACGCACAGGCACACACACAGAGACACACACAGGCACACACAAACATACACACACACAAACACACACAGATACACACACACATACAGGCACACACAGGCACACACAAACATACACACAGAGACACACACAGGCACACACACACAGAGACACACACAGGCACACACAAACATCCACACACACAAACACACACACAGATACACACACACAAGCACACACACACAGGCACACACACACAGGCACACACACAGAGACACACACAGGCACACATAGACACACAGGCACACACAGACACACAGGCACACACAGACACACTACACATGCACACATGCAAGAAGGAAGATGGGGAGGTTAGATCACTTGCTGCTCTTGCAGAGGACCTGGGTTCAATTCCCAGCACCCACATTGGGTGACTCACAGCTACCTGTAACTCCAGTTCCAGGATATCTAACGCCCTCTTACGGCCTCCTTGGACACTCCATGCAAATGGTGTATATATGTCACACAGGCAAACACTCATAGTCATAAAATTAAAATAAATCTTTAAAAAATAACAATAATAGCAATAACAATAAGAAGAATCTGAAAAGTGGCTAAACATTTTTAGAAATGTGAAAAACAATCCTGATAAAATAATTGCTATTAGCAAGTGCTGGCCGTGAAGTTTGCTGTTCGAATGCACAGTCCAGTGTGTAAACAATGAGGCACTCTAGCCAAGAGTCATAGGAATGGCCAGGATAAGCCAAAACTCAAAAACAAAAAACCTTCTCAGATTCCTTCACTTAGACTTAATGCTCTAGGTAACCTGAGACTTGAGGGATTAAATTGTTGGCATGGCATTGGACTCACAGGGACAAATTTATTTGACTCACTGAACATGAGTGGGCTCCTCATGCAGAATGGATGCCTCACAGATGTTATAGGTTCAAGTTTTCTGTAACTGAATGAATGTTATGGTTGAAGCATTGATTAATCTGGGGAGATGGCGCCATGGTGACTGTCTGAAGCAGAATTAACAGAATTCACTGCAGGGCAGTCTGGTCAATGGTGTCCTCAGCTGAAGAGACACAGAGGGGACATTTATTTCTCTAGAACGGTCCCCTGTGCTCCCAAAGAGCCTTCCGACAGTTAACACCTCTGCCTCATACTTCTGCAAGGAGGAACAGCTGGTCTCTTTGTAAAAACCAGGAAACCAACACAAACACAGGGAACTCATGCCCAGGGACAGATGTGCTGACCCTAGAGATGAGATGCTAATTCCAAGGTACCCCCTCACATCCCCATGGGTGAGAACAAGGGGGCAGCAGTGAATCTCTAGTCCAAAGACAGAAAAAACCAAAACAAAACATTTCTCTACCTTTATGGACCCTTAATTTGAGTGTAATAAAATCTATCCATTTTTAGTATAGACGTTGATAAATGTTAACAATTACATTCAGCTACCCAGCCATAACTATAAACTAGGGTACGGCACGTTTTCACAAACTTATAAAGTATCCGGGTACTTCTGCAGTAAGTGTCTGCCCCCAGCCCAACCAGCAAACTCCGTCCAGCTTCTGTAGATGGGGCTATGCCTCAGCGGAGTCCCTGGACAGACCAACTTCCCTCCCAGGTTGCTCCTGTCTGTCAGCCTATATGCATGTCCCGTCCCCAGAAGCACCCACAAGCCCCTCAGACCAGAATGTGGATTCCGTTTGTCTGAACTCCTATGCCAAGAGCTGTCACAAGAGGTGTCTGTGTCTGAGAAGTACCCACTGCACTCTCCATTATAGCTGAAGTCACCTCAGGGCAGCCCTGTCATATCCCAGTGTCCACTGGGGATGAGGTGGACGAGGTGGATGGGGTGTTGGGTATCTTTAATCGTCTCTAGTCTCTTGCTTTCATATTGTCCTAGAAGTGTGTTCCTAAAGTTGCCATTGCTTCTTTTTCTTTTCTAAAAGCAATGTACTTATTTTATTTTACTTACATGAATGTTGCGCTGGCACATTTGTTCACCACAAGTGTGTCCGGTGCCTGCAGAGGTCAGAAGAGGGCGTCAGACCCTCTGGAACTGGAGTTGCAGATGATTGTGAGCCACCATGTGGGTGCTGGGAACCGAACTCTGGTCCTCTGGAAGGGCAGCCAGTGCTCTTAAAGGCAGAGCCATCTCTCCAGCCCCCGAGCTTGTTTTCCTGAAGCTGCAAAGTTCCTGACAGCAACTGCTACAGGGCCTCTCACAGTGACAATGACAACAAAAACAGATTCCGAAGCTGAGGGAGTTTGAAAGTGAAAAGCATTTTTAAAGACGCTTTCTCGGTGGGGTGGCACACACGCAGCACAGCCTGAGAAAGCAGCAGACAGCTCGAAGGAGTCAGTTCTCTCCTTCCACCAAGTTGGGACCAGGAATCCAACTCAGGAAAGTGCTCTATACTCTGCTCCGTCTAGCTGCCTGGGACTTTTCCATTTCTTCGTGCATGCATGGAATCCCCATGGGTATGTGACAACCTGGCAAGGGACAAAAAGGCTTCCCAGATGCCCCTCTGGGTGTAGGCTGCTGCGTGACATTGCTTATCCCCGAAAGAAGAATTGCCCTGCCACCAAAGCAGGACTAGCCAGTGAGCAGCTGACCGGGCACAGGGAGAGTGAGTCCCATACCCAGAAAGCCAAGCAGCACTGTGCACAATGAAGAAAATGGACTAAGTTGAGACACCAGTTTGCTGTGGGATGTCCTGTATACTGTGAATATGTGTGGCTATGATTGATTGATAAATAAAACACTGATTGGCCAGTAGCCAGGCAGGAAGGATAGTGTAGGTGGGACAAGGAGAGAGGAGAATGCTAGGTGGAAGAAGGCTGGGTCGAGGAGACGCTGCCAGCCACCATGATGAAAAGCAAGATGTTAAGATACCGGTAAGCCACGAGTCACATGGCAACTTGTAGATTAATGGAAATGGGTTAATTTAAGATATAAGAACAGATCAAAAGAAGCCTGCCATGGCCATACAGTTTATAAGTAATGTAAGTCTCTGTGTGTTTCCTTAGGGGACACTAGTGGGAGAGATCTGTCCTGACCGTGGGCCAGGCAGGACCAGGATCCTTTAGCTTTAATGATCCCACACCAGAAAACATTCTTAGAAAAATCTGAGGTCCAAGGCTACAGTCCTATCCCTGGGAAGGATGAGATTCACCCAGAAGTTCAAGACTAGCCTGGGCAATATAGTGAGATGCTTCTCTCCAAAAGTCCCAAATCCCAACTTGGGGATTGTACTGCACAATCCTAGTAATTCTAGTACTCAGGAGGTCAGAACAAGAGATTCAGAAGTTCAAGGTCACCCTCAGCTATGTAGGGAGTTCCAGGCCAGCCCGGGGTTGGAGACCCTGTTTAAAAATAAAATCCAAAATTCAAAATTTGTTGAGTGCTGACACATCGCCACAAGTGGAAAATTCCACATCATGAAACTGTTTTATGCATGAAATTCTCTAAAATGGTGTCTAAAATTACATCCATGCTATGTGCATAAGGCGTGCACCAAACATAAATGAATTTCATGTTTAGAATTAGGAAAACATCCCATTATGCATATGTAAATATTCAAAAATCTTTAACCACTTCTGGTCCCAAGCATTTTGGATAATATATTCAGCTTGCAAGTGTATTCAAAACTTTGTAAGTTACAATGCACTTTAAATCTATGACCACATTTGAACTTGAGAGACATACTGAAGATAAGAAGAGTGGGACCCATAGTTTTTGTTTTTTTGGGTTTTTTTGGTTGGTTTGTTTGTTTTTGTTTTTGTTGTTGTTTTTTTTAAGGAAAAGTCTCCTTCGAGACCAGCCTGGTCTACAAAGTAAGATCCAGGACAGGAACCAAAACTACACAGAGAAACCCTGTCTCGAAAAAACAAAAACAAACAAAGCAAAGTCTCACTGTATAGCTCTGGAACTTGCTATGTAGACCAGGTTGGCCTCAAACTTACAGAGGTCCATCTACCTCTGCCTCTTGAGTGCTGGGATTAAAGAAAGTATATACCACTATGCCTGGCAAGAATTTTAAAAATTTTAAATTATATTTAATTTTATATTGACATTTTAAATTAAATAATATTTTAACATTTTTTTGAAAATTTTATTCACGTAATTTTTATTCATGCCACATACACGCCTTTGGGGGACCAGAAGAGCACCCTCTGGAGCTTGAGTTACAGGCAGTTACAGTAAGCTGCCCAGCATGGGTGCTGGACTGAGCTGGGGTCCGCCGGGAGAGCAGTAAGAGCTCCTGACAGCGGAGTCATTTCCCCAGCCTCAGAGAATGTCTCTAAGAAGCACGGAGGACACCGGCTGAGTGGAAACAGGTCTGGAGAGAATGTCTGGTTTCAAGCTCCCTCTCCTTTTACCCCATCCAACTGCCACGGTCACTGTCTGTGAGAGACTGATGGCCCAGATCTTCAGGCGGATCACGGCGGTCCTTCAACTCTCCCAGACACCACTCATCTCCCAGACATCAGCACCCAGGCATCACTCATCTCCATGTGCGTTGCTGGACTCTGCTCCCCAAGGTCTCTCCTCTGGCTTTCCCAGGGCACAAGGCCCAGCCAGGGGAGTCTCCATGGACACCGGCTCTTGTTCACTCTCCAGCTGTGATGGACCACCTCTGGATCCCTTGAGAATCGGTCCCCAGGGCAGTACTCTCACCACTCCCACTCTGGCCATAGCTGAGCCCAGGCTGCCTCCAGCAGCTTCTTCATCCATGTCCCTGGACCTCCTGTTCTAATGCCCAGCACACCTGCACACTGATGGTCTGAGCACCCCGGTTCCCTCCTCACACACATGGGCAGACCTTCTTGCTCCCCTTAAAATAAGAGAAACCCTGTCTTGAAAAAACAAAAAACAAAACAAACAAACAAACAAAAAAAAAAGTGATCCCACTGGGCAGTGGTGGCACATGCCTTTAATGCCAGCACTCCAGGAGACAGAGGCAGGCAGATCTCTGTGAGTTCAAGGCCAGCCTGGTCTACAGAGTGAGTTTCAGGACAGCCAAGGCTACACAGAGAAACCTTGTCTCAAAAAAACAAAATTAAAACAAAGGAATCCCAGCACTGCAGAGGTAGAATTGAATGGTTTCTGCCACTCCTCATGTGGGTGCCCAAATCCACAGCCCACACGCCTGTGCCTACTGCTGAGGGCTCTCTCCTGTCAGTAAGGAAGAATGACAGAAAGCGCCTCCAGGCCAGTGCCTACGTCACTGCTGCCCAGGAGCACTCCACTCTGCACGCTCAGACCCTCTGGCTCCCGTCTTCCTGCACCCTGACAAGGGACGCTCTCGGACTAGGTGACTGGTTCTGTGGCTGGGTCATAAGAAAACAGCAGGGTCTGGACGAATGGACCCGGACCCTGCAGAATCCAAGGGATCATGCCGGGGCTGGGGCTTCAGTGCCTCTTTTCTTTTCCAGGGGATGAACAGTCAGTACGTCCGCCGAGAGGTCTTCTGTGGGAACACCTGCCACGAGCTCAAGCGCTTCTGGGAGAGGGAGATTGGCAAACAGACGTACTACCGCGAGTCCGAGGAGCATCGCCTGGGAAGGAGCGCGCTGAGAAAGTACGCGGCCGCATGTCTGTTTTCACACATTTTGAAAAGATTTATGTATTTTTGTTTTACGTGTATGGATGTTTTGCCTGTATGTCTTGGATCTTGTGCACGCAGTGGCCCTGGAGGCCAGAAGAGGGTGTTGAATCTTCTGGAGCTGGAATTACAGACTGTTGTTAGTTACCATGTGGGTGTTTATAACCAGCCTTAACTCCAGCTCCAGGAGATTCACCACCTCTGGCCTCCTTGAGTACCTACCTACACACACACACACACACACACACACACGCACGCACGCACACACGCACGCACGCACATTATTAAAAATATTAAGTCTTGGAATATAAGATGGAGATACTGGAGATGGCTCTGAGGCAAGTCTGGGCAACATGAAATTGTTAAAACCAGAAAAGAGGGAGGGAGGGAAGGAGGGAGAAAGGAAAAAAACAGCTAGAAAATGGGCTGAGGAGATGGCTCAGTTGGTAAAGCATTTGCCAGGCAAGCTTAAGGACCTGAGTTCAAGGACCAGCCCAAATATAAAAATTCCAGCTACAGCAGTGCATACCAATTATCCAGTGCTGGGAAGATGGAGATGGGAACCTCACTAAGGTCTGCTGCCTAGCCAGCCTAGCTGAATTGGCCAGCTCCAGTTTAGTGAGAGACCCTGTATCAAAAAAGTAAAGTAGGCGCTGGAGAGCTGGCTGGAAAGATGGCTCAGGAGTTAAAAGCACCAGCTGCTCCTCCAGAGGGTCCCAGTTCAATTCCCAGCACCCACGTGATGGCTCACAACCACCTGTAATTCCAGTTCCGGGGGGTCCAATTCCTTCTTCTGGTCTCTGAGGGTACCAGGCACATGCACAATGCACAGACATGCATGTGGACAAAACATTCATACACAGAAAAATTTTAAATTTAAAAATAAGGTCGAGAACAACAGATAAGACACCTGGCATTGACTTATGACCTCTGCATGTGCCCCCACATACAGGCAGACACACAGAAAACCCCCAAATCAGAAACTGAATCTGTTCATTTTCACCTATGTAAATAAACATGCATGTATATTTGATTTGCAAGTCCTCTGCACACCCTCCCAAAGCCTGAACACAAAGGGTTTCGGGAGGAAATGGGAAGACGCTTCCTGGAGCCACAGCTGTAGAGAAGCCCATCTGCGCATGTTTCTATTTCCAGACTCAGGGAAGAATGGAAGCAGAGACTGGAAACAAAGCTGAGGCTGCGGAACAGTCCAGATGAGGCGGAAAGGCGGACAAATGTCAGCTGAGAGCTTCCCACTTCCCTGGCCCCTGAGGACACAAAGCATCGGGTCCCTCAGCCAGAAGTCAGTTAAACCCCAGTCCCTCTGCTGTGGCACATCCCTTCCCAACGCCCTGCCAAGTCGCCCTCTCTGCATGGAGGCCAGGCTATTATTCCAAATTTCTCTGAATGTGAGCTTGTTTAATATCAAGGCCTCAGGCACTGTGTTTTGTTTTCACATAATTTCCCTCCGGCTTTAAAATCCACATATTTTAAAGTATGTGCGCACCAGCAGGGATTCGGATCTTCCTGGTGCTACTTTAATCTATTTCTGCTGTACCATTTCACCACGAAACATAATTGCATGCAATCTTTTCTCGTATTTCCCTTTGAAGAGAAGAGCAGTGCCCCATCTACAGCACCCAAAGCAGCACCTGAAGTCATACAATAAGGTTTGTAAAGATCTGGTCTCTGTGTGAACCTACATGGCCTTCTAGAATGTTTATCAATAAAATTTGGAGGTCATTTTAATAAAACCCAGTCTTTTGCATTGCATTCTGTGAGCATGCCTTTCTTTGCACGGATTTAGTCCAATCTCCACAACTGTGCACTGGTTAGCTTCCAGTCTGTTAGCGCAACAAAACTGATATCAGGCTACAGATTCTGGACTTTGAAATGACACTGTCACTCCATCTCTCGGGTCTAGAATCATCAGGGGTCTCTGCTATTGAGAATGCAATGAGAGAGTCCAGGAAACTTTTTCTTTTCACAGAGAAAGAAAGTGAAGAGATTCATGATTGTGGTCCATGACACCCGTAAGGCTTTTTAGACACAAGGATAATTCAACTAACTGGTCAACATGAAAGTAATTCCTCTGATCACATGCACATGTATTATTATAATTATACTTTAAAATATTTATTTTTATTTCAAATTACGTGTGCCTGTGGGAGGGGTGTCATACACATGCAAATCATGTGTATCTGTGTGTGGATGTGCGCATGTGTATCTGTGGGGGGGATGTGTATGTGCATCTGTGGGGGATGTGCATGTGCATCTGTGGGGATGTGTGTATATGTATCTGTGGAGGTGTGTGCATGTGTATCTGTGTGGGGGTATATGTGTATCTGTGTGGAGGTGTTTATGTGTATGTGTGTATGGATGTGCCGTGTATATCTGTGTCTATATCTGTGTCTGGGTGTGTGCATGTGTATCTGTGGGGGTGTGGGGGTGTGGGGGTATGTACCTGTGTGGGAATGTATGTGTATCTGTGTGAAGGTGTGTGTATGTGTATGTGTGTGCTATGTGTATCTGTGGGTGTGGGTGTGTGAGTGCAGGTGCCTCTGATGGCTGTCAGATCCTTGGGAGCTGGAGTTACAGGTGGATGTGAGCATCCCTATATGGATACTGGGAACTGAACTCAGGTCCTTGGCAAGAGCAGTACGTACTCTTAACCACTGAGCCATCTCTCCAGCCCCAATTATTATGCCTTGTTATGGACAAGGAAACCGAGGCTCAGAAAAGTGATACAAGTATAGAACTAATTAGTGAAAGAGTCAATGTCAGTTTAACTCAAAACAAACCCTCAAATCATGGTGCTAGTTAATTAACGCCCACACATTCTTATTTTCAGTGATTTGTGCTTGATGGGAATGTATTTTAATCAACTATTAAAATCCATGTATAAGTCAGGTGATGGTGGCACGAGCCATTAATCCCAGCACTTGGGAGGCAGAAACAGGCAATCTCTGTGAGTTCAAGGCCAGCCTGATCTACAGAGTGAGTTCCAGGACAGCCAGGGCTACATAGAGAAACCCTGTCTTGAAAAAAAATGCATGCATAAGATGAGTGTTTATATGCTAAAATCACACTAATTAAAAAGATCTTCAGTGGACTTTAAATTGAAGGGTTGCACTGTGAACGGTCGATCACGGCAGGAGTCTGTACCAGGTCCCTGGAAAACGCCATTTGTCCTTGTCATGGTCTGAAAGTGAAATGGTCCCCGTGGGCTCATGTTTGAAGCACCTGGTCCTTAGCTGTGAGCCCTCTTTTGGGAGACTTTGGAACCTCCACAGTGGTGCCGTAGCTGGCCAAAGCGAGCTACTTGGGGAGGCATCGTTGAAGGCCATGCCTGGTTCTAGCCTGAGCTTTGAGCTCCCTCACTACCAGGATGTGAACACGCCATGCCACAGGTTCCCACCACTGTAAGCTACGCTGTTCCTGCCACCGTCCATGATGGGCTCGCCCTCTACTCTGTGAGCAGACATGAGCCTTCCCTCCCACAAGCTGCTTCTGCCAGGAGTTTGTTGAACACATGTCACAGCACATGTCATAGCACATGTCACAGCACACATGTCACAGCACACATGTCATGTCATGTCACAGCACACATGCCACAGCACACATGTCACAGCACACATGTCACAGCACACATGTCACAGCACACATGTCACAGCACACATGCACAGCACACATGTCACGCACACATGCACAGCACATGTCACAGCACACATGCCACAGCACACATGCCACAGCACACATGCCACAGCACACATGCCACAGCACACATGTCACAGCACACATGCCACAGCACACATGCCACAGCACACATGCCACAGCACACATGTCACAGCACACATGTCACAGCACATGCCACAGCACACATGCCACAGCACACATGCCACAGCACACATGCCACAGCACACATGCCACAGCACACATGCCACAGCACACATGCCACAGCACACATCAGAAGAGGACGAGGACAGCAAGTTCAACTGCTTTTCCAAGTCAAGGCCCCCGGCTCCCTGTGGACTCTGTGTTCCTCCCTCTTCTTTTCTGTTTTCTCACTGACATTGGATCGATCTAAAGGGTGGGCAGGTCAGTGGCATCAACGGTGCTGCACACACCCGAGCAGGCTAACAAGCTTCCGAGAATCAGAAGAGGACTGCCGACTTACTCCTGCACTAGATGTCGGTATCAAATTGTGGGCTGTGCTGCTGTTTGTCCACCTGTTTCACCAAAGGGCTTTTCCAGGAGTCTTTTCCACATCCAGTCCCAACTTCTCCTGACCTCCAGTTCCATTATCACAATAAACCTTACATCTGTCCTGTCTCAGTCACTCACAGGGCCTGGGTGTCGGCTCCGGGCTAGCGATACGGCTCAGCAGGTGTACTAGCTGTGAAATCCTGATGACCCGAGTTCAACCCTGGAACCCACACTGGAAGGAAGAACTGACTCCTGACGTTTGTCCTCTGACCGCCAACATGCCGTGGCACACACCTGTCCATACTCAAACATACATTGCACACACACACATTACTGATACATACGCTTAGTGATAATAATTTTTAAATGTCAGCTTCACTTTCTTAAGATTAGAAGGTTCAGACACTTCTAAACACTATGCCTTGATTCAAATGTCTCCAAAGTTTTAGCACACTTGAAATCTTACGCCAGGCTTAGTGGCCCATCCCTGTGATCCCAGCACACAGGAACGGAGGCAGAGACGGGATAATCAGTGGCTTAAAGCCATACTGACTACATAGAAAGCTGGAGGTCAGCCTGGGCTACATGAAATTCTGTTTTGATTTTTTACAAAATTAATAAAAATTTATCATCTTTAGTATAAATACTGTTTGACTTATAAGAAAACTCAGTTTTCCATTCTCTTATAGCCTTACTCTTGTGTACCTACTCATGGGAATGCAAATTGGTCCAGTCATTATGAAAATTCCATAAGAAAGAAAGCATGAAAAATAGAATTACCATACTAAGGACCCGATTATACTACTCCTGGGTATCAACCCAAAGGACTCTAAGTCAACACGCCACAGAGATGCCTGCACGTGCATTTATTGCAGGACTATTCGCCATACCCAAGTCATGGAGTCAGCCTCGGTGTCCATCAGCAGATAGAGGACGCATATTATATACACACAATGGAATTAGCAAAAAAGCAATTAGCCACAAAGAGCAAAATTATGTTGTTTGTAACTAAAGGGTTGGGAGGCTGGAGAGATGTCTCAGCAGTTAAGAGCATACACTAAGCCGGGCGGTGGTGGCGCACGCCTTTAATCCCAGCACTCAGAGGCAGGAGGATCTCTGTGAGTTCAAGGCCAGCCTGGTCTACAGAGCGAGTTCCAGGAAAGGTGCAAAGCTACACAGAGAAACCCTGTCTCGAAAAACCAAAAAAAAAGAGCATACACTGCTCTTGCAGAGGACCCGGGTTCAGTTCCCAGCACCCACATGGCAGCTCACAACTGTCTGTAACTCCAGTTCCAGGGGACCCAAGACCCTCTTCTGACATCTGTGAGCATCAGGCATGCACATGATACATGTACATATGTGTAAAACACTCATACTCATGAAATAAGATAATAAATCTTTTAAAAGTTATATTGTTTGCTAGAAAGTTTAATGAAACTGGAAACCATTATATTAGTGAAAAGGCCAGACTCAAAAAGAGAAATATCATGTTTTCTCTCACTTGTGGAGTTTAGATTGTATATAGGTACATAAACTCTCTCTCTCTCTTCCCCCGTGTGTGTGTGTGTGTGTGTGTGTGTGTGTGTGTGTGTGTGTGTGTACTAACACATAAATGGTTAATTCAAGCTGTAAATAGAGCCCTGGTGGATGAATTAGTCTCCATGTCCAGCTTAGTCCATCCTGACCCATCGACGTGGTGTCCTTACAGAGATCTGAACTGTCCTAGCTGGTGCTACCTGAAACCTTGATACCCTGGAGATGAGCTGTAAGTACTTCCTTTTGCTTACTGTGTGCAAAAGCAACTGGGTTAGCATGCCTAGTGGACACAGCGGCCAGCTTTGGGAGACCTTGAGCAATACAATGTGGAAGGGACATGAAGGGAAGGTCACAGCTACCTAATTACCTTGTGGAAAGAAAAGACAGGTTGAGAAGACTCAGGGCCCACCACATGGGGCTTTGAGGCTGAATATGAGCCTCCATGGTATCCAGAACAGCCCCTAGGGATGGGAACACAGCCATGTGATGAGACACAAGACGGATCTGTTGGGCAAATGAATGGAAGGTTTGCATACAGTGCGGTACTATGTTTTACAAGAGCCTCCTCCATAATACCCCCATTCAGATCAGGCTGAGGGGTCTGAATGACACCACTGAGGGCCTCTTTCCTCTCTCAGCAGAGAGCCAGCACAACACTCGGAGTTAGTCAACATGAAGCAAGCTGCAGTCCATGGCTAAGCTTTAGAAGGTCCTTTTATAAGGCCGCTTCCTGATCAGGAAGCTTTCGTAATTGTCCAAACATTTCCTTTTGGCCTATGGAATGGAGAAGGTCATAGTGTGAGGGCTTCTAGAACCTCCCACAGTGTGTCCACTACGGCTGTGCCCACAGTAGTCTAGTGCCACATGTGCCCGGCCACTTTGCTGCTTGTAGTTTTCCCTAATAAATGTGATTCCTACTCTATGGCGGGTGACTGTAGAGACAGGTGCCCTGTGCCCTGGACAACTGGCTCCATTCAGACTCTCCTTGAACCCAGAGGCTATCTTGATGACAACTCCCTAGGCCACAGGGGAATTGAGGCAAGAAGAGAGAAAAATACAAAGAAACCAAGAACAAATGAGGAAAGGTAAGGAGCAGAGGAGAGAGTGTAGTATTCTGGAGAGCTTGCAATTTAGAAAAATCAGTTTTTGATCATCGCTGGTTCTCTCACAGGTTGGTCTGATCCAAAAATAGGAAAAAGGAGAAAGAGGGGACGTGAGGAGGAGGAGAAGGGGTAAGAGAAGACCCTCCCCATTGCTCACAGCAGGGGTTGAGCACAGTGCATGGAAAAAAGAAGTTTATGCCGGACAGTAGTGTGCACGCCTTTAATCCCAGCACTCAGGAAGCAGAGGCAGGAGGATCTCTGTGAGTTCAAGGCCAGCCTGGTTTACAGAGTGAGTTCCAGGACAGCGAAGGCTGTAACACAGAGATACCCTGTCTTGAAAAACCAAAAAGGAAAGAAAGAAAAGAAAAGAAAAGAAAAGAAAAGAAAAGAAAAGAAAAGAAAAGAAAAGAAAAGAAAAGAGAGAAGTTTATTTACCAAGAGGTTGGAGTAGCTGAGATGCTAAATGGGAGGTGTGTCGTGGGGTAACCCAGAGTCTCAGCAATAATCCCCAGCAGGAAGGATAAGGTGGGTTGCTGGGTAAGAACTGGAAGTGTTCTAATGAGATGGGCTGGGGTGGGGAAGCAGTGTCCAGTGGGAGCTGAGATGGAGGAGACGTGCTTCCTGAGACAGTCTACATCTTTTGAGGTTACTGGTCACACAAACACCCTTGAAACAAACCCTTGTTACAAAACAAAGGCAAGCAGAGCCTCTTTTCATGAGAGACACAGAACTGGAGGCCAACAGGAAACTGTCTCCCTACGGTTTCCACCCTTGTTTCTATACTGTGTTGGCCACTGGTGAATTTCCACTGAGGTCACTCTGATATATGTGACTGACAGATGTTCTAGAGATGAAGTAAATGCCTCTTGCTCCTTGGAAGATGGACCATGAGCTCCTTTTGTGACAGCAGGGCAAGGGAAGATATCATCCATTCCAGCCCCCAGCAACCTCTTCCAGGGGCACCATACCCTCGACTCCGTCTACACACCACCGGTGGTAGTATGTTTCTGTCAGGACCACCAGCCTGCAAATAATGACAAGGAGACTTATTATTAACTATGAAAGTTTGGGCTTTAACTTAGGCTTGTCTTAACTAGCTCTTAAAATTTAAATTAACTCATTTATATTAATCTACATTCTGCCACATGGCATTACCTCATCATCGTACTTCCTCTGAGTCTGGCTGGTGACTCTGCCTTTCTTCTTCCCAGAGTTCTCTCTGCCCAAAAGTTGCACCTTTACCTCCTGTGTAGCTATTGGCCACTCAGCTTTTTATTACACCCAATCACAGCAATACGTCTTCACACAGAATATAAATATCCCATAACATTTCCCCCTTTTTGTCTAAATAAAAAGGAAAGGTTTTAACTCTAATACAGTACAATTGTATACAATAAGAACAATTATCAAGTAAGAATTATATTCACAATGTTCAGTCCATTTATATTTGGCAAATTTGGAGAAATTATTATCTTGATGAGTCCAAAGTTTTATATCTAAATCATTTTTTAATCATAACTTGTATTATCATCCTAAAAATATCTTTTTAGATCATACAACATCTTCCTAGATAAACAACTTACACTTTTATTTTTCTCAACCTTAGAAATTTTACATCTTTTATGTAAGGTTTTTTTTCTTCTGAATTTGGTAACAAGGAAAACCATAACTATAACTATCTCATCTTCAACTCCATCAGAGACCCAAGAAGGAGATAATATTACCTGAGTAAACAGAAAGTACAGAGCAAACAACTTCCCAAACTGCAGAAATGACAAAAATAGCTGGCTTCCTGGACAGTCATTCAAGGTTCTCTGCAACATTGGTGTATCCATATTCAGCCTACAGGCCTAGAATATCTGACAGACTTTTCTATGAAGCTGGAATTCTGAAGGATTGTCCTACCTTGTTTTAGCAAAGTTCTGCAGTCAACTTCTTTTGTGTCCTGCTTGTCCAATTTAAACAGCATATTTTCAGCAGTTGAGGCAAGGGAAGTGTCTTGCCTAGTGGCTAACTGCCACAAATAAAAGCAAACTCCATATGGAGTTTCTTCAACAACCATCATCCTTTTTGAAGTAGATTGGCACTGCCAGGAGCAGATGTATCTCACTGTCATGAAAAGCCTTATGTTATTAAAACATCTTAAATGCCATCCATATTCTGTAGGTCTCTGAAGTGTTTGAAGACTACCCAACTACCTAAAAAAATCTGTTTGATCTTGAAAACATACCTAACACAGTCACAAATTTGATTGTTATAGATGGCTAACTACTAACCTGTATTTCTTATTATTCTAAATAACTTTCAAGATCTAGAACTTTATATTACATTTTTTAAATGAGCTGCATAACTATAATACCTTAAATAAGTGTAGAAACATATATACAGTATGTTATAAGAAAAATAACCTTAAATTTGTATCAAACTACATACCAATGTAAAATATTTGAAACTAGTTGCCTTTTAGTCTTAAAGTAGATTCAATAATCTACCCTTTTATTCTATCATTCCCACATCTCCCCTTTTTCTTTTCAGAACAAGATCCCTGAATCTAATTCCCTTTGCTTAGTTTCCTCCCTGACTATGACCAATAACAACTTGCATCCAATCCCCCTAAACAATGGCAAACATTCACCAAACAACCAAAATACACCCACCCCGCCTCTTGTGAATGTGGGCATCATGTTCTCTAGATGCTTCCTATTGTCTGGGGGTAACAGCATCTTTAGGGGACCATGTGAAAATTGGGATCATGGTCAAATCCTAGGAAAGCTAGCTGTATTATTTGTTGTCCAGTCTCTGTGTAATGGAAAAGTGCAGGGCTTGTCTGAAATAGTTGAAGCTAGGTTGGAGTAGTCTGTGAGACTGGACCATCTCAGCTAGCAGCTTTGAAGTTGTTGTGAATGCAGAATTTTGAGAAAACTGTAACAGAGGGATTCTGAGAAGATTGATCACCCGGGCTACTTGTCTTTATTGGTGTTTGGTCCTTTTTTTTTTTTTTTTTTTATGAAAACACACAAACTTTTAAAAGTAACATACATATTAGTGTTAATACAAGTATGGAATGTGCGTTGTGCACAAGTCAGCTAAAGATGATTTTTTTATTCTGTGTTTGAGCAGGTAAAAGGCATCTGTTAACTTTATAAGTCCATTTGGACTGTATATCAAATTGTAGTATAAATCTCTAATAATAAGTCATGAGGACTCTGTAGCCAGCAAGATTTATCATGTCTCTTTCAGTCTCAGAGCTGCTCCCATACATCAGCATACATGTCACCTGTCCTGTAGTCATTTCTGGTTTCTTTCTCATGTCTGTAACCAAGATCCTTGGGAGGATTTCCTGATCAAATGTGATCTTTATTAATTTTGAAGAAATCCATAGCTGTGGAAATAAAAGCATAATCTCTCTTCCAACTCAACATATTTCCTGACTTCCATTCTGAAGTTAAGACATTTTAAAATATATATAGGTTGGCTTAATTTAGCAATTTCCATAATCCAATGTCTCTCAGCAGCTATTGTTTTTGTTCATTAGCATTTAAAAAATTCAACGTTAACAAAGCAACATATAGGATCCAGGCACCCTGTATATTTTCTATCTTTTCATAGCTTATTCTTTTTACATTACTTTACTCTCTCTTTAAAGACAATTATTTTTAAACTATTATTTATTTTTCTATGGCTGTCTATACCCATTTCTTTTCTTTCTTTAGGATCTACATATTTTTTTAAATACACTATAACCTGTTCAGAGGTTTTCTTGGCTTGGACCTGGCTGTGTGTGTGTGTGTGTGTGTGTGTGTGTGTGTGTGCACTAGGCTGCCTCTGCACAGCTCCACTTAGCATATGGCACGCTGGCAGCTGGTTCTGCCCCTCTCAGTTCTATGAGAGCCTAACCTCATGTGGGTGGATACCAGCCCTGGAGCCATATTTACCCAAATTCCCACCCCAGCTCTGGGAATTTGTTGTGTCCACCTGAGGCATTTGTACCCAATATGGGCTGCTTAAATGCTCGGCTGTACAGCAGGGCCTCTTAAGAGAGCCACACCTCTATATGCCAAGCCTACCTGAGAGACCACTTTATCAGGCCCTATGTGGATATTTGAGTCTCCATGTTGGACACCATAGGTAGTTGGACTTTTCTTTGGGCTGCCAGCTCATAAATAACAACACAGAGATTTATTATTAATTATGAAAGCTTATCCTTAGCTGCAGGGGTCCACAGAGGCTCCCTAGTAAGGCCTTACTCAAGGTCAGAGAATCTGAGCTTGCTTTGCCCAGCAGGGCTGCATAATGGGATGGTTTGGCCAGGGGCGTGGTTACCAGGTGTTTTGAAGGGTCTACACTTGGCTGTACATTGTGCTTTGATCTTGAAAGGGGGAGGTCTTTTGCCTCTCCCCTTGGTAGTGTATAAAAAGCCCATTAGAATAAAAGTCAAGGCGGCTGGGTATTGACCCTGAGCCCTCCCAAAGCTATCCTGTGTCTCTGTCCATCTTCTTTTATATTTCTATCTAATACTTCCTCATTCCTCTCTCCTCTCCCTAAGAACCCTTCGATAGGTTGGAACTGGACTCCTATACTTAGCTTAGGCTTTTTAAAACTAGTTCTTATAACTTAATTAACCTGTTTCTATTAATCTATGTTCTATCATGTGGTTTGGTTACCTTTCTTCTGTCCCGTATGTCCAACTTGTTCTGTGTCCCCTGGCATCTCATGTGTGCCTAGACTCATCCCTCTGATTTCATCTCTCTGCCCAGAAGTCCTGACTATTCTCTCCTGCCTAGCTATTGGCCGTCCAGTTCTTTATTACACCAATCACAGCAGTACATCTTCACACAATGAACAAATATTCCACAACACCACCCAGCCAAATCACGTGGTTGTTCTGAACCTAGGGACTGAGGGAGGGGAGGAAATAGAGATGCAGCAGCAGAGACAGAACACACATGGCAGGATGCAGACAGGGGCACAAGGGCAGAGGCCGCAGACCCTGGGGGAGCTGGCTCCTGCAGGAAGTGCTATGGAATCAGGAAACCTGCAGGACATGAAGGACACTGTTCTGGGAAGAGCAGGGGTCAGGGGGTGGAGGAAGCGCACCAGGGACTATAGATCTACTAAAACAAGGTAGCAAGTGTAGCCAGAAGACAGGCAGAAAGCATGCAGAGTAGACAGAGACTCAGGGCAACCATGTGGGCCAAGGTAAAGGGGCTGGATTGGACTCCAGGTGCTCTGCAAGGCCACTGGAGGGCTTCCAAAGGTCCCTCCTGCTGCTGTGTGGACAGCTGACTGACTGCACTGGGCAGGAGAGGTCATGGGAGGACCAGGAGGAGCTAAGACTAGGGTCCACTGGAGAGTGACCATAACCTGGATAAGGACGCCCTTAGACACGGAGAGAAGCAGAGGTACACATGACTATGTGAATGAGATCAGAACAGAGTCGGGGAGGGCAGAAGGAAGCACAGAGCACTCAGGACTTCTGGGAGCACTGTCAAGGCCTGTCAGGGATGAAGGGCTGCTGGGTTCTCAAGTAGAACGGAGAGCGATAGCCAATCTTTCTTTGCAAACTAGGAGCGGAGAATGGGCTATGACTCTTTGTGACACCTGGGAACCTCGCTTATCTCCACATAGACCACTTAGGCAAGACTCTATGGTGATATTTTATTTGTACTAAAATATGATTTGTATGTTAATAAATAAAGTTGCCTGGGGGTCAGAGCTAATAGCAAGCCTTAGCAGAAGCTGGGCAATGGTGGCGCACACCTTTAATCCCAGCTCTTGGGAGGTAGAGTTAAGCGGATCTCTGTGTGTTCAAGGATACAGCCAGCATGGAGACACACGCCTTTAATCTCAACACCAACCATAGAAGACCTGGAGGTCTGTACAGACAGGCAGTGACTAGGAGGTCATGTGGTTGGATTTACAAGCAATGAGAAGGCAGAACAGAAACACTATAAAAAGACAGACACACGGGAAGTAGCTCTCTTTCGGAGAGGTAGGACAACAGCAACAGTGAAGGTAAGGTTTTTAGCTCTTAGCTTTTGCTCTGACCTTGGCTTTCATCTCTGTATTGGCTCTATGTTTCTTATTTAATAAGACGGTTGGTTACATCTACAAGGCTCCCTTGCAGACTGATATGTATTGGTACAGTGCTCTACAACAGTCCCTGGAATGAGGAGAGATGCTGATAAGGAGCCACTATGAGGCCTTGGTATCCACCTTCATAGTTTCAGTTGATGGCAGACCTTTCTAATATACACATCATCACCACCACCTCGGCCACTGTTAATCTAAAACCATCATAGTCATCACGGTCGTCATCACCATTACCACCACAATCACCACCATCATCGCGTAAGGTTTTGCTGGAGCTACCAACTTGCCTGGCTATAATTTGAAAGCAGCACTGCAGTGGTTAGATGGCCCACTGCCCGTTAGGTAGTGCTATGGCCCTGGTCATTCAATCTGTGTCCTGTAGTGGGACTGGGGCCTTGGAGCTGACATTATGCTTGTCTCACTTCTGCTGTCCTTGAGAAAGACAAACTGAATCCACGTGTGGCCAATGTTTCTTTGCTGGCTGGGTTCATGGAGATGTGCCAAGTCTACCAGAAGATATAGTAGTGTTAGCCATCATCAGGCCACTCAGGCACTGTCTTAGTCAATGTTTTATTGTTTCGAAGAAACACCATGACCACGACAACTCTTTTTTTTTTTTTCCCCGAGACAGGGTTTCTCTATGTAGCTTTGTGCCTTTCCTGGAACTCACTCTGTAGCCCAGGGTGGCCTCGAACTCACAGAGATCCGCCTGGCTCTGCCTCCCAAGTGCTGAGATTAAAGACGTGCGCCACCAACGCCCAACTCTTATATAGAAAAGCATTTAACTGGGGCTTGTTTACAGTTTCAGAGGTTTAGTCCATTATCAGCACGGCAGCAAGCAGACATAGTCCTGGAGGAGGAGCTGTGAGTTCTGCATCTGGCTCCTCAGGCAGCAGGACAAGAGAGAGCCACTGGGTCTGGTTTGGGCTTTTGAAAAACTCGAAGCCCACCTGCAGTGACACACTTCCTCCAACAAGGTCATACCCACTAATCCTTTCAAGTAATGCCACTCCCTAGTGGCCAAGCATTCAAATCTGTGAGCCTATGGGGGCCGTCCTTATTCAAACCACCTCATGTTCTGTACTTGACACACTGACACCAGTGAAATTCTGCCTTTTGGAGGAACGAGGCCACACAGCCAGCAGAGTTGATGACTATGAGAGGAGGGGAGCAGGGTGCTCCCCAATTCCACCTATGGAGGAGTGTTTGCTCAGGTGGCATCGCAAAGCAGAACTGGAGCTGGCCATCCGAGTGCTGCCCCCTCTGACAGTCGGAGCATCCCTGGGATCTTCCCTAAAAGCGGCCGAGGCTCAGCAGACAGAGGCAGCATCCAGGGCTGGAGGAGACAGTCGCCCTTCCCATTGGTGCTCTGATTGGTGTGGTTCCAAGGATCGACCAGCTCTTCACTATATGGAGTGCTCCCAGTGGGGAGCACAGTAACATGGTGAGCATAATGACTATGGGACAGGTTGGTGACTGGGAGGGCACTATGCTCCCCTGGCCCAGCCACGTGGTAGCGGGGGATCACCTGCTGGTCTTTATAGGATATCTCTCTCCTCACTCCAGGGGAATCAAATACAATATAAGGTGGGATTAGGAGTCACTATAGCTAAAGGGCAGGTAGGGACAGATCTGCAGGAGGAAACTGGTCAAGAAGCGACAGACGACACTCCCTGTCCGGCCTCAGTGTCTTCTGGAGCCTTCAAAACCACTAGGGTCAGGGGTGATTCTGCAAATTGCAGTCCCCTGAAGGCAGCTGGCTCAGGGCTGGCCTGTGTTTGGAGTGCAGCAACTAACTGACCCATACTGTTTAGTGTTCCTAACTTGGTACCTGACACAGGAGGACACTGAGATCGGTTTTATTGTTACTCTCAGCATCCTCGTTCAGAGGTGAGTCTGCAGGGGAAACCCCAATTAGGTGGGCTGTACCACAAAAATCTGTCTTCAAATGAAAATGGAGCTAATTAGGCATCAGTGGGACATGCCACTTGTAAGAAAAAGTCACACACACACACACACACACACACACACACACACACACACTTCCACCTTACATGTATAGCTATTCCATGATGAGGTCTGTATAGCACCTTAGGCTCTCTGCAAACCCCCAAGGTCTCTGAGGAAACTTGGGCCTGACTTGCAGATGAGCTTAATTAAAAGCCCTACCAGGACTGTAGTCACAGGCCAAAACCATACCAAGAAAAAGCTGCCTTGTGCGCAGAGGCCCAGTCGGCAATGCTTGCCCTGGAAAGGATCCTTCCAGACACAACACACCATGTTCGTGAGGGACAATCAGTACAATGGGCTGCCAGTGTCGGCTGGTGCTCGTCAGTGGAAGCCAGATGATCCAGGCACAAACCAGGCAAAGATAAACATTACGGTGCTGGATGGCACAGGCCTGTTCTCTGTTCCTACCACACAGGGAGCCTATGGAAAAGGAGCCTTTGGCAATGAGTGTCAGCGAAAGCATCAAGATGCCTGATTATGCGTGCCCAGGTAAGGACCACAGCCACCCAAACACAATGTCTCAGGCATCGCAATATTTTGGTGTTCAAGACTGGGCCAAAACCCAGCACATGAAGTTCAGGAACCCTAGCAAATGTGCCCAAACACCAGATTCACAGCTGAGTGCTGTGGGATGTCTTTCTGTATGCTATGAATATGTGTTGCTCTGGTTGGTTGATAAATAAGGCTGCATTGGCCTATGGCAAGGCAGCTTAGAGGCAGGCAGGAAATCCAAGAAGAGAGACAGGAAAGAAAGCAGAGGAAGAAGAGGTGCCAGCTGCCGCCGCCAAAGGAGCAGCAAGACGCCAGCAGACCAGTAACGCCATGGCCACATAGCAACATATAGATTAATAGAAATGGGTTAAGTTATAAGAGCTAGCTAGCAAGAAGCCTGCCATAGGCCGAACAATTGGTAATTAATATTAAGCCTCTGAATGATTATTTTATAAGCAGCTGCGGGACTGCGGGACTGCGGGGCTGGGCGGGACTGGGCGGGACTGGAGAAAACTTACGGCTACAGCTGAGTAAACACTAGATGCACAGTCCGACTCCACCCACCTCTGGCAAACAGACTTTGTAGACCCTGTGACCTCCCAGGAGTGCCCCCGGACAAAGCACATAATACGTACATACCCTTTGCAGGAACGACACAATCCCCACTTTCAGAGTGAAGGGAAGCTCTGTATTCCCAGTGTTACTCCTTCTGAACATGACCCTCGCCCCTCTTGTAGCTAAACGTTCCATCAGTGGGCAGCTGTCTGGGGCATTTGTGAGCATTGCACGCTCCCTGTCCCTCACAGGCAGGAGGTGCCGTGAAAAGAGGAAATGGGGTGCGGGGGACTCAAGGTGACAGTCAGTAAAGTACTTGTTGTGCAAGCATGGGGACCTGACATCTAGTCCCCCAGTGGGCACAGGGGTGCAAGCCTGCAGCCACAGACCTGGGGAAGCAGAGAAAGGAGAATCCCTTTGGCTTGCTGGTGAGCCGTCTAGGTGAATCAGTGAGCACCAGGTTCAAGGAGAGACTCTATCTCAAAAAATAAGGTAGAGAGGCCAGGTGGTGGTGGTGGCGGCGGCGGCGGCGGCGGCGGCAGCCCCAGCGCCCGGCAGCGCATACCTTTAATCCCAGCACTTGGGAGGCAGAGCCAGGCGGATCTCTGTGAGTTCGAGGCCAGCCTGGTCTACAGAGCGAGATCTAGGACAGGCACCAAAACTACACAGAGAAACCCTGTCTCGAAAAATCAAAAAAAAAAAAAAAAAAGGTAGAGAATGATCAAGAAAGACGCCTTTATACACACACACATAAAGATAAAATGGCTTTATTAAAAATTCTGAATAAATAAGTAGACTGTAATTGTGGCCATCCCCCAGAGAAGTAGGCAAAAAAAACAAACAAAAAATTATAAGGCAGAGAGGGAAATGAAGAAGGCCCGGCTGAGAGGGAAGAGATTTTAACCATATCATGTCTCATCTTTCAGCCTTCCCTCCGGAAGCCATGAAGTGAGGTGGAGTGAGGGGTGTGCCATCTGGCCTGCGGATTCTATTATTCTATTATTTCGTAAGGGTATTGATGACAGCAACCATGGACTTCGAAGACGGCCCTCTTGCATGGCTCACATGTCAAAAACCGGGACGCATTCTAGGCTGGACAGTTAACACCCATGAAAGACTCCATACGTGAGAGGCCATCACTGAGATGGCCCCATCAGCCTCCAGAAGCCGCAAATGTGAGCGGCTGACTGGCACCCACTTACACTCAGTCAGTCCTGCGTCCTGTCCCTCTCAGATGTTAAATTTGTCTTAAGAGTTTGCTACAGCCTTGGCTGCCCCTGGAACCTACCAGGACACTAGGGAAACCCTGTGGACTCACGAGGACCAGAGGCCCAAGTTCAGTCAGTGTTGGAAGCAGGAGATCGGGGAGCAGGGTTTTGTCACAGCTGAACTGTGTCACAGGCACTTAGGGTTGTGTGTGTGTGAGAGAGAGAGAGAGCTCCATCAGTTTGACCCTTCAAAGGATCTTCCCGGGGACACAAGTTCCTGACAGAACTCAAGCCCAGGACCTATGTTCATGCAACATTTGGTGAATCCAGCCAGGGAAGGCCTCTCTTTGCTTGCTCTGGATATGGCAGTGCAGGAGAATAATAAGCTCTCTTCATACAGTGCCCCACACTATCCTGAGACACTCTGAAGGTGGTCCTCAGCCCTGGCCTGTGCACCGGTCTCAGCATCTCCCTTGGCCCTTCCCACACAGGCTGAATTGGGAGGCATACCTGGAGCCAGAAACAGTGGCCCAGATCCCAGCACTGTGGCCAGACTTGCTTATGGTCCTGAGCCTGAGACGCTCATCTGTCAGGGCACTAGCAAGCCTCGAATATTCCTGCTGTCCCTCCCTCCCTCAGAGAGGCCACAAAGTGTCTCAGGTATGTCATTTACGGGCCACCTGCAGTCGGCTGGTCAGGGAGGCCAGGTGAATGACTGGTGTTTACATCCCCTGCCGTTGCAAAGGGCAGGGCCTGCCAGAGGCAACAAGGCAGCTTGGCACAGAGCTGAGGTCTCCTGCCCCAGGGTCCTCCTGAGAGGCCAGCTCAGGCCTGAAGCCCAGCTGAGGAGGAGACAGGTCCCCAGGCAGACACTCACGGGAAAAGGAACAGAGCTTCTGCAGCTTGGGACCTTCTAGCCAGGAGCAGAGAGACAGAAATGAGATGAACAGTCGCATGAGGATTTCCATTTCAGTCCGAAGAAATGAATGAGTCCAGATCTGGGGGAAGGGCTGCCGAGCTCGGTAAACTGGACTGGAAGGATGTTGGAAATCACCTCCCCCATCCTGAGGCATGCAGCCCGGAGACCGGGGGCTACTGCAGGAGGGCTGAGGCGGAAAGAAGCTAGGGCTCCTGACCCGAGACGGTGCTACCTTTGAGAGAAGGTTATCCGAGCCCAGACCAGAGGCCAAAGGAGAGCTGTCAGCTGTGGGGTCACAGCGGCCGGCCGTGTCCCTGGAGGGAGCAAACCTCCATCTCCTCGGAGAACCATCGATGGGGAGCCTGGGGAGCCGGTGGGGAGTGCTTGCTCCACGAAAGTCCGCCGCAGCCATGCGGGCCCCTGGCTCTGCACTGGTCCAGAGTGGCCACGTCACCAGAGCTCTCTCGAGTCCCAGGGGCCGGGCAGACGGTGCAGCCGCACTTCCTCCTTCTGGATGTGCTGGTAACAGGACTGGGGGCGGGGGGGGAGACGAGGCTGGGGCGTGCTGGCAGACCTGCTCCCAACTACACGCGTGGCCTTAGGCCCCCAAGGCCGCCATCACACCCACCTCCCTGTGTACACACTGCTCCAGTTAGGACTAGCTGCAACCTGAAGGGCTGTGAGGCTCATCTGCCCTGGGAACAGGACCAGGGACCCTTTCCATGGACACAGGTAAGGCAGGGATTTGAGCTCTTTCTATCACGGCGGCGTCTGGGACAGGGAAGGAATTTCACTGGGCTCACAAGCCCTGGTCCCTCACCTCCAAAGCTGTGAGCAGGAAGTCATGGAGGCCGCCTGTGTGGATGGGGTCCATCATGTCACGGATCAGGTGGATCTCAGCCCCCAGATGCTGAATTCTAGGGAAAGTACCGAGACAACAAAGGAGAGAAGGGGGAAGTCAGCCACAGACAGATACCCCACAGCTAGGCGGGGGGCAGCCCTGGCCTAGAGGGCCAGACACCTCTGGAAGGGCCCCAGCTCTGACCCAGGCACCCACCAGACTGGCGCCTTTCTAGGCCTTAGCTCCCGCTCTGTCCTGTGTTTGGTGCAGACAGGGTAAGGACGAGTCTTACTTCCATCCACCCCCGTTCCCACTCACCGAGCTCGTGACACCACGTAGATGAGCAGAGGCAGTAGGTCATCCATGGGTAGTTTGTATTCCCGGCCCAGCACCCGAGACACCGTGGCCTCGATTTCCCCGTAGGTCTTCTCCAGCACCTCCAGCTTCTCCCAAGGGTCCACTGTGGTGCTGTAAGGAGGGTGCAGCTCCTGGTCAAGGAGGAGAAGGACAGCACCCCCCCCCCCCCGTGCCCTTACAGGCACACCGCCGCCCCCAAACCAGGGCAGACACTCACATGATCTTCTGCAGACACTCAGTAGCTGACAGGAAACACTTGTCCCGGACCAGAGAATATCTCTGTAAAGGTGAGTGGGGAGGTAAAACAGGAATCCAGCTTAACATGCTCCCGTCCTCAGGGTCCCTTGCCGCTCACACCTGCCCCCTCACTGGCGTAAGTACATCCCTGCCCTGACGGCGGAGTGATCCAGGGCAATCCCACAGCAACACCACGCTTCACTTTATGTAGCTGTAAAATGGGGGAACTATATAGGTTCCAAGAGGTTGAGAGGACCAAGGTGGACAAAAAAAGGCAGTCATCCTGACAGCCAAGGCCGCCTGGTGACGCAATTCCACAGCCGATGCCAGGGGTCCCCACACCCAAGGACTTGTTGGAACCCAGGTTTCTGAGCTGACCCCTGACCTGGACGTGGCTCAGTGGTGGGATTGTTGCCTAGCACTGTAAAACCCGTGGAGCCCACAGAATCTGCTTCCCTAGGAGGCTCCAGACAGTCCTGAGACAGCCGGTAGCCTCGTGACCTTTACCAAGGCTGTCTTATGGGGTGGGTCTGGGGTAGCTCTATCTACACAGGGAGAAACAGAGGCTCAGAGCTCAGGTGCGCCACCCACAGTCACAGCCAGGCGGGAAGAGCCTTCGGTGGTGGCTGCTGGTGTGGGAGCCACTTGAGACAGGGCGGAAGCCTGGGGCCTCCTCCCTCACCTGCCTCTCTCCCCCCCAGGTGATCCTGACTCAGAAGCCCCAGGGCCACAGGCCCCTCCCCCCAGGCAAGCAGAACGTGGCTCTCTTACCTGATTGCTCGTCAGCCTGAGGTCCTTGAAGGGCCACAGGTGCCTGAAATTGGAGACAGGAGGTGGGAGGCTTGGCAGCTCTGAGCTCAGAAGACACACCCCATTTCTGCGTCCCTCCCAGGAAGGCTGAACAGGCGATGGCGAGGGAATGTGGGGCCACCCTGGTGGTGTCCTCAGGTATATGCACACATCCTGAGGCCAGGGGAAGCCACAGAGTCCTGGGGAAGTGACCTTCCACTGCCGTGGGACAAAGGGGCCCTGGGCTCTGGAGGACAGTGGGAGTGGCGGGGATATCAAGCACCTGTGACATGCATGTGTCAGGGCACTAAGGAAAAAGGATGCGTCAGGGGCAGGAGGGTGTGGGAGGGCAAGGGAAGTACTAGGCTTTAGTGTGGACTATGGCAAGCACCTGTCTGACCTGCTCCCAGGACATTCCTCAGTTTCCCCAATGCTGGCCAGCACCCTGAGTAGTTCACCAAGCCAGGAGGGGCTCCAGGAGCACCACTGGAACTAAGGGGCAGGACATGCAGCTCTCTCTGGGGACAGTGGAGGGACTGAGCCGGAAGGCAATAAGCCCCGAAGTGGCTGGTGCAAAGTCAGAGGGAAGAGCAAAGGTGTTTTCCTTTGTGGGACGGTTGAGCACCTAGATCTGGCCGCATCTGACTGTGTGTCCCAGAGCTCTGTGGTATATGTATAAATGAGCATGCCTCACTGTTGGGGAACATTACTTTAACTGTGGAAAGGTGTGTTACATTTGTTTATGTGGCATTTGTTTAATGATGTAAAGATGTGCTGCATTTGTTTTACCTTGCCTGCCTAAGGCACCGGATTGGTCTAATAAAGAGCTGAACAACCAATAGCTGGGCAGGAGAGGGATAGGCGGGGCTGGCGGGCAGAGAGAACAAGGAGGAGAAATCTAGGCTCTGAGGGAAGAAGAGGAAGAGGGAGAGAGAGAGGGACATGCCCAGGGCCAGAAGCCAGGCAGCCGCCAGCCAGACTCGAGTAACATACACAGAAGGAAAGAAAGGTAAAAAGCCCCAAGGCAAAACACAGATGAAGAGAAACAGGTTAAGTGATAAGAACTAGCAAGAAACAAGCCTGAGCTAAGGCCAAGCATTCATAACTAATAAGCCTCCGTGTCATGAGTTGGGAGCTGGTTGGTGGCCCAAAAGAAAGCCTGGTACCCCTCACAGTTGAGGTTGGGTAGAACCACCTGCTGCCCCACAGCTCTGGCTGAGCGCGCAAGGAGGCGCTTACCTCTGCACATCCAGGAACTCCAGCAGCTTCGTGTCAGGAAACAGGCTGAGGTTGGTGATGCCCTGGCTGTACAACCCGTCCTCTCTCTCATGAAGAAGCAGGTAGAGCGTGAAGAGCTCTGAGTAGAAGCTGGGCAGGATGAGGGGCAAGAGCAGCCTGTGCACCTGCAGGTCCCTGAGAGGCCAGAACGGGCGGGAGACACTGTTGGCAGGCCCACCTCTGCGTCTGCAGAGATGAAGTCTGTCCTGCTCTCTGTGGCCTCAGGCTCATCTCCTCCACACCACAGTGCACGGAAGGAGGAGGCCTCGGGCAACTGCTTCCCCCTCTGCACAACTCAAAAGGAGGCTGGAAGGGCACATGCAGATGTAGATTTAGAATGGAGATGTATCCAGCGTGTGGTGGCTCCACTCCTGGGTGGATCCCAGGACCAAGGTCATGGGCCACTGTGATGTAGAGTCAACGCCCCACGCTTGGTGAATAGCACACACGCCCGGTGCTTTCCCAAGAAGCACTGCCACCCAGAGGGAGGCTCCAGATACAACGGCCTGGCCAGGTACCTTGTCTCCATGTCCTCCTCCTCCAGGGTCTGGCCCTGGCGCTGTAAGGCAACCTTCAGTAGACCCCTGCAAGGCAATGAGAGGAATGATGTGACTGCCACTCACAGAAGCAGAATTCCACCCACCCAGCCACCAAAACGGAGAGTAGGCAGGTGGTCCCATCTCCCGGAACTGGCTGGCTAGATCTGGATGGGATGCCTGTAGAATCTAGCCTTTCCTGCCACTGCGGGTCCAAGGCTGGAGCTTTGGTGTGAGTGCTGGAGGATCCTGGCACTCAGCTGAAGCTGCTTTCTGTAATGCTCAGAGGATCTAGGTTCTACCTGGGACAGGACAGATAGATCTGAACACCAGAGTCACACTCAGCCTACAGCCAGGGTATAGTTCTTATGAGGCGGGGGTATGTCCAGGGACTAGACAGGGATTGGCTCCTGGCCAGGAGCTGCTGGAAGTCCTTGATGACATCTCTCATACCTCTGGTCACCACTGACACTGACCAACCTCTGGTCCTGAACTGAACAAGACTTGAGTTAGAGGCATTGGATAGAGCCAAGCCTTGGAAAGGGCAATCCTGGGCAACCCAGTCCCTAGGCAGTGCTCTTCACCCTGTGCACAGGCTCACCTGTAGGCAGCCCAAAGCTCCTGGCCATGTTGCTTCACCTCCTCCTGAGCCATCCCCTGTAGGTGTTTGTTGGCTCCTATGCCTGAATACGTGGCCTGGAAGGTCAGCATCAGGGTGCGGAGTAACTTCCCCAGGGGGTGTCGGGAATTGCTCAGAGCCTGGGCCGAGGGAGACAACAGGGATGCTTAGAGCCAGGGTGTGGAGCACCGTGAAACCCAGACCAGCCTCCCAGACCGGGAACACGGAGGCCCTCTGAGGACCAGGAACACCATGGGCCCGTCCCCTCCAGTTAGCACCATGCTGTGAGATACAGGAAGACCTTCCCCGGCCTGGACCCTCACCTTCCTGAGGTACTGCTGCAGGGCCTGGGGTGCGCGGTGCTGCAGCAGCTCCTTCAGGATGTCCTCCATGCTGCCCGCACAGTCCTTGGGGTGGCTCCTGGGGCACCATGCACAGCGTCCCTCACCCGCCCCTGAGCCCACACCCATCCCCGGAAGCTCCCCTGACGCGTCGTCTCTGACCGGCAGGGACACCCAGAGGGCCAGACTCACCTCTCACAGCACAGGTACTCCTGGGACTCCCGGAGTTCCCTGGAGCTCTGCACATGGAAGCCCAGCAGGGCTTCCTGCAGGTCCCCAGGGCAGCCGGAACGCACAAAGTCCTGGAAGGGCCTGTAGACTCCCTGCCAGCGGCTCTCCACGGGGAAGGCGCCCAGCCCCAGCTGTCTGTGATTAGGGAAGAGCAAGAGATGTGGAAGATGGCGTGGAAGCCAGCAAGCCCCCGGTGCAGGCTGGGCTGGTGGGACCAGGTTGGCCTGTGATCAGGCCCCAGGAGCCGGGATGGATGGAGAATGCAGGCAGAGCTGACCTCCAAGACGAGTGGAGGAGGAAACAAGGCAGAGCACGTGTTCTGAGATGGAGGAGAGACGGGTACACGGTCCTGCACAGGGCCTGGCGAGCTGGAGGCCAAACCCAGACAGACGGGTGCCTGCAAGTCCAGGAGTTCGCTCCGTCCTGTCCTCTCCCATAGCCTCCCTGTGGTGGATACAGCCTTGCCAACAGGCTGAGTGAGACCCAACTGCGAGTCTAACAGGCAGCATCTCACAAAGGGAGCCCTGTCCGGCTGTCACCTCACAGGTATCCCACATCTGCACCCCGCCAGGCTGGGGCGGACCTCTCCAGGACCACTGTTCTCTCCCAGCTCCCTCTACCAGACAGAAGTAGCACACAGGTTGATGAGTCCACTGTACCTCTTCCCTACCTCTGAAATTCCATCAGGGACCGTTTTCCATCATTTTCCCTCAACACACCCAGATTCTCAACAAATATGGCAAGAGTTATTCACCTGAACTGAGTTTCCCAAAGGGGCTTCTGCTGTCTTGGGAAAATAACCTGCCTCACAAACCAGTGCTTGCGGGAAGGTGAGTCTACATACCAAGTTTCTTTCCTTCATTTTGGCTGCTGGAAAAGTCAGAGTCAGTAAGGGGTACTATAACTCTATCTATAACCATGTGTCTATCTCTTTAAGATCTAGTCACAACTTTATATTCTATTTTTTTTTTCTTTGTGTGTTTGACTTGGAAACTGTCCTGTATCCCTTCTAGGAAAAAGAAAAGCTAAAACCAGGGTCAAAGTGAGACAAATCCTACTTTTCTTCCAGTTTATGTATGGCAGTATGTCCGCCTAGCCCTAGACTTCAAGAGCGTCCGGCTGGAAGATCTGGGGCTCTGGAGTCTTCTACAGTAAAAGGCCTCCACTGAGCCCTGAGGCCTTGGGTGGGAAGAGACACACACTGCCAAACAGGCTGGGCTCTCACCTCTTGCGCGTGCTGGCTAGGTCGAGCGGGAGGGCCGCTGTGTCCAGCACTCCCTGTGTGTACAGTCCTTTATCTGTCCCACTGCTGAAGGAACCATCCAAGGTGAAGCCATTGGGGAAGGTGACCTTACCCTAGAGCAGAAAGGGAAGACAGATATGTCTGTGTGCCCAGCCAAGTGTGCCAATGTTGGGCCTCCTTGAGTGGGTCAGATGGAAATGTCTGGCCATGTGTTCTACCTGTCCGTTAAAGGTGCCGAAATATTCTTTAAGTCTCGCCCACCTCCGTTGTGAGACTTGATCCAGGGAGCTAGAGGGTCAGCGTCTTGCTGTGTGGAGTTGCTTCCACCCACAGTACTCCTGATCACGCGTGAGGCACCAGGCCCACCTGTCCTTCTGCATCCAAAACCATCCCCAAGTTTCCAAAGGCCCCAGCATGGACACAACTGCTTTTGCTACGTCAACTTGGGCAGGAAGAAAGAACAGTGACCCCAGGGACAGCTGCCCAAGGTTCGGACGGTGATGGCTGTGAAAGGGCACAGCATGGGCACAGCCAGCCTGTGCCCTCTGGGCATGAAGCAAATCCTCCAGTCCCTGCCACCTTGCTCTCTTAAGTCAGGACTGCATGCAAAGGACATGGAGCCCTTTGGACACCATGGCGGTGGGAGGAGCGTCCTCCGGCTGCCCATACTTTATCTTCTTCCTCAGCTCTGAGCCCTGGCTTTATGGGGTGGGATGAGGAGTGGATGGCTCTCACCTTCCCTAGGAGTGCTAGGTCCCTGGTGAAAGTACCCTCGTGCAGAGAGTCATCCTCCCACAGCAGGATGCCCGGGCCCTTGAGAAGAAGCGAGAGAACAGAGGGAGGGGGCGTGAGACTGGACAGAAAGCCAGGGTGGGTGGACACTGACCCACAGGGCCAAGAGCACCCCGGCCCTGGCACCGCCCTCCCCAGGTGTGGGAGTCCCTAGTTAGCTCTCAGATGTGGCTCCTCCTCAGGAAGTGCTGGCTTCCTTTCAGCTGCCTTTGCTTCCCTGTCACTGCCCTGGGTCCTCAGGACCAATCAAGTCCCCTTCCTGCTGCACCTGCCAGGAACCTCATTGACAAGTCCATGTTCACCTTGTTTCTGACTATTTTGTAGGTCTATTCTTGCCTCCCCTTCTCCTTTTCCTTGAGGTCTGATTTGGTTTTTTCCAGAACAAGGTGGAGTCTAAACAACCCATAAAACCATGGACAGCTGTTGGCCAGACCCCCACCACACATCAAGGCCCTGGCTCGCAGAGAGGCAGAAGGTAAGAGCTGGAGGCCCGGCCTTGGAGGAATTGGGTTTGATCTCAGGCAGGATGTGACGTTGGGCGGGTTCTCTGATGTCTGTCATCAATAAACAATAAAGCCATTCATATGCTAAGGACATCAATTGCAGGAGTCACAGGAAGACCCCAGGAGGAGGACAGAGAATCGGCGAGGGCCAGGAAGGGGTCTACGAATGCCACTAGCTGTCCAGTGACAAACTTGGTTCCTCTAGCTCATGTACAGTAAGCACCGTTGACCTGAAGACAGGGAAAGGGAGGCCCAGAAGAAGCCTGGATCTTGCCAAAGTCAGGGGAGACGGGTGGCAGAGCTAAGCATCTCGTCATCCGCCCAGCTTGGCTTTAACTCAGCTAGAGTGCCCAGGGAAGGGGCAGCCACTCACGGCCATCTTGTCCCCTTGGAATGTGCCTTGATAGCAGACGCCTGCCTGGGTGACCAAGACTCCAGGGCCGTGACGCTGGTCAGCCTGCCACATGCCGATGTAGCGCTCGCCCCTAAGGGAAGAGGGAATGCGAGAGAATAGTTCTCTTGTGCCTTCCGGATGCTCTGCCCACAGGGGCTTTGGGGAGAAGATGAAGGAAGGACCCCAAGAAGAACAGAGAATGGTAGAGAAGGGAATCGTCCTTAGGAGACGGCGTGCTGGGTGGAGCCCCCTAGAGGGAGCACGAAGCATAGACGGAGGGAAGAACCATGGAGGCAGGCGCCCAGGACAGAGCAAGACAAAAGGCTGAGGGGTCCAGGCGGACCAGGGAGAGCCTGCGGCTTGAACCAGCCAGACTTGTGGCTTCTCTCTGCCACCCCTCACCTCTCACTGTCGTCCTCAATGCCATAGCCGCTCCTCTGGCCTCTCTCCCAGTGGCCCGTGTACTTGAAGGGCTGGGAGGCCTGTGGGGTACTCTCAAGGACACCAAATCCATGCCGAAGGCCAGCCTGAAAATAGCCCTTGTACACCCTGTCAGTGCCGTACCTGGAGGGATTCACCAGCGGTCGGCTCCACCTCAGGGAGCTCAGTCCAGAGGATGTCCGTGCCCCCTGCCCTCCCCTGCCCTCCCCTCCCCTCCGGGCCAAAGGTCACTTACTCACAGATGCCATAGCCACACATGCTGCCTTCCCGCCAGTGACACTTGTAACAGTCAAACTTGTCCTCAGAGGCCTGGGGCACCAGGCAGATGCCAAAGCTGACCGTGTGGTTGGGTGGGGTCAGAAGTGAGTATTCAGGCCACTTTGCCTGATCAGATGCCCCGTCACATCCCTCCACGCTACCCAGTTGTCCTGGTCTCCAAGGAGTCCCTCAGAAAGTACAGAAGACCTCAGAGTCCCCTATTCTCTGGCAAAAGAGCCTCAGGACACCCCTCCCCCACCACGGGAAGCCAGTCTCAGCCTGAGACCCACATTCCTATTCCAGCCAGGTTTCCCTTCTGTGGTGAGAGGAGCTGGGCCATCTGCCCACTCCTGTGTGAGGTTTGGGAATTTGGGGCGGCCCAGTGGATGGCAGCTCCTCTGGTTGCCCTGTATACCAGCATTTGCCCCCGACAGCTTACCCGTGCTCTAGGCCCCGGCAGAAATCCCCCACATGGTTCCGCCCATCCGGCCACTTCAGAGTTCCCCTGGAACACAGGTGAGGTCCACTGCATCAGGCCACCAGCCCCACCCCCAGAGAGCCACACCCCCAGACTCTCAGCGTCCAGTCCCTCCCTTCCTCTACCCTAGGACCTTCCAACTAGACTCCGCTCCCCGAGAGTCCTCACTTGAGCACCCCTCCGGCCTCCTGCACCAGCAACATCATCGTGGGGGCATTGTGGGAACTCTCGACACTTCCCCTGGGAACATCTACAGTCCCCTTTCCCCTTGAACCACAGGAGGTGCCGAACTAAATGCCAAGCCTGAGAAAACTCCTAGTCAGTGCAATTTCTAGCACACTTCTGTCTGATGACCTGCTGCAAGTGCTAACCCCACAGCAATGGTGACTCACTTGCCATGGGGCTTGGCCCGACACCAATTGCCCTCATAGGTAGCCTGGTAGAGCCGGCCCTCATGGCGGAAAGTATAGGCCACACAGCGGCAGTCGGGGGGTACAGGCGACTCCCGGTCTGACCCCAGCAAAGGGAAGTCCTTCTTGCCACACAGGGCCTGGCACACAGCCTGGGTCACTTTCCACTGCCAGACAACCTGGTGGGGACAGAAAGGCAGGGAACATGTCATTGCTGCTGCAGGTATGCTCTAAGGAGGAGGCCTCCTGGGGCACCCAGGTCCTTCCCCACCACTCGGTCCCTAAGTACACCGCCCTTCGAAGATGTGACATCCGGCCTGAGTAGCCCAGGGACTAGATAACCCAGAGGGCTGCACAAAGAGGGTGGGAACAGACATCTGCTTAGGTCTCTACTTCAGCCTGGCGGTGGGAAATTCCTTTTCCTCTAACATCCTCATACCGAACCCTAGGCATACCCCCGATGCCCTTCTAGCCCTGTAGGACTGGCACTCTGCCCTCCCCTGGCTTCTAACTTGATCCCCACCATCCACGCTCCCACCTCACTCACCTGGCCCTGGGGGTCTCTGGCCTGAAAGGAGAACTCTTCTTCGGGTGTGAGGATGCGCAGCACGCACCTAGGCAGAGGGAGGTGACCGGTGAGCCCCAGTTCCGTCTGGGGTTGGAAGTGGGGATCATGTGGGAGCCTGGAGGTGTGAGCAGATATCATGGGGCCCAGGGAGGGAGGTCCGGGGACACCTGCAGAGGAAGTCACTCACTTGTCTTGGCCAGGATCTACCCACACCAACTTCAGGTCAAAAGTGTGGATATTGTGGCCCTGGAAGAAGATGAGTTTGGGTGTGGTCCGGAGCCGTGTCTACAGAGACACCTGCCCTGGGGGCCCCAGATGCCCAGCAAGAGCATCAGCACTGAGTTCTTCCATCAGCTCGGTCCCCTTCAGATGCAGCTGTTCTTTCCTTTCTCACCCTCGGCCTGGCGAGGCACCTGGACGGCCTCCCTGGTGCAGCTGTCCAAGGCTCCTCTTGCCTGGGGACCGAGGCTCACGGCAGAGCCTGACATGTCCAGGTTCACACACCTGTCTTCACACTCCATGCTGAAGCTGTCAGCTCCGCCCTCACATCCTCCTGAGCTTGCCCCAAGCACCCCTCACGTCACCTCTTCCCGTGTTCCTCTTCCTGCCGAAGGAGCTACCCTGCTCAGAGCCTGATGGAACGTCCCCTCTCTGGAGTGTTGCCATCTCCCATCTGGCCCGAGCAGGCCCTCACTAGACCAGGAAGTGGGAAGGACACAAGGCCAGTCAGAGAATGGAGAAGTTTATGAGACAGCCGAGAGACAAGAGAATCCCACAGAAACAGCAGCATGAGCAAAGACCTTCCTCCATCACTTCCTTCCTCCATCACTTCCTTCCACCTCCATCACTTCCTTCCTCCCCCATCACTTCCTTTCTCCCCATCACTTCCTCTCTCCCCATCACTTCCTTCCTCCATCACTCCCTTCTTCCATCACTTCCTTCCTCCATCACTTCCTTCCTCCCCCATCACTTCCTTCCTCCCCATCACTTCCTTCCTCCCCATCACTTCCTTCCACCTCCATCACTTCCTTCCTCCATCACTTCCTTCCACCTCCATCACTTCCTTCCTCCCCATCACTTACTTTCTCCCCATCACTTCCTTCTTCCATCACTTCCTCCCCCATCACTTCTTTCCTCCTCCATCACTTCCTTCCTCCATCACTTCCTTCCTCCATCACTTCCTTCCTCCATCGCTTCCTTCCTCCCCCATCACTTTCTTTCTCCCCATCACTTCCTTCTTCCATCACTTCCTCCCCCATCACTTCTTTCCTCCTCCATCACTTCCTTCCTCCATCACTTCCTTCCTCCATCACTTCTTTCCTCCATCCCTCCCTCCTTTCCTCCCTCCAGTTGTTTTTGTCAGGCATTTTGAGCAGCAACAAGAAAAGGAACTCACACAAGCGGGGAAGGGCTGGAAACATTTCCTAGTGAACAGACTGTGACATCAGAAGAGGGTAGAGACACAATCGGAACAAACCCCAAACCCGGCCACACGCTGAGGCGGGGGAGACGGTGCGGTGAGTGAGTTTGGTCAAGGTCACCAGCTGTGGGACAACCGCTGAAGCCCAGCCAGTCTTCCTCTTGACCCGCAGTCCCTGGCCTTTCCGTCCCCATCCGCGTGCCATCCTCCCCGAAGCCTGTGGCCTGTTCGGTTTCTAACCTGACCCCAGACCCTACCTCACGTTATCCCCTCCTAACCTGTAGCAGGACAAGGGCATCATCAAAGAGCAGCACCCGCTCAGCCCGCAGCGGGGTGACCACCACAGGGATGTCCTGGCTATCCTGTAGGAGTCGGTGAGCAGGGGTACAGAGCACATCCTGCTGGGACAGAGAGAGGCAGAAGTTCAGGTGCCTACACTGGAGGCTGCTGGCCAGCCCTGCACGTCCCTCCTGCACCCCAGACACCTCCCAGAGACCATCCCAGCAGGCCTGGAGCAGCCCCCAGGACGGACGGACGGACAGACATGGACACACACACATACACACACACTGATGCTCCAAGACGGGGGGGGGGGGGTAGCCCAGAAGGGCAGCACAGCTTCTCTCTCTGGGGCACCCTGTCACAGTCAGAAAGTTCCTGCTACCCTCACCCAGGATGTTACACCCTCTGTCTCCCATGGTTACTCTGGCCCCCTCTACTCCTGGTCCAAGCCTGTCATGTCTTCTGGGGACACAAGGACTCTCTTTTCTGCAGGGGCATTATATGTTGTGCTAGATGGTGACAGGCATATGTAACTGGTGGCAGTTCTGCTGACCCAGCAGGTGGCCAAGGGTGACAGCCAGCCACCAGGTTATCAGTCCTCCTCCCAGATGGGGAAACTGAGGCAGAGAGCTGCTTAAGCCACCCAGCATAGCCCCGTATCCAATGTGGAACCCCCTTCCTTGACTGTCCCAAAGCCCCAGACTCACCCTCACCCGGCTGCTGAGGTTGTGCCACAGGGCCTGTGTGGCCACAGCCTGGTCCAAGGCCTGCTTCATGAAGGACTGCAGGTCCCCAAACAGGGTGACTGCATGCATCACCAGCTCCTGGGCTGGGTGGTGCTGTGGAAGGACAGGGCAGGTGGGGAGGCTCTGAGGGCGTTGGATCCAGGCCCTCCACCGTCAGACCTAAACTTAAGCCACAGCTCACTGCTTTTCTCCCTAATTACTCTTCCTGGGGACAGGGAGGGTGCATGAAGATGCTTCCAGACGGATTAGGACATTTCAGTGACATCAATAGCATGGGTCATAAGTCCTCACACCCGGTAGAGAATTCCATGTCGGCTCCTGGAGTGTCAGCTGCCCCCATCAAGGCAGAGCCGTGGCCCAAGATTCCATAGGGCAGATTCATGCACCCAGACCCCACCCCGGGGCAAGGCTATGCCCTCTTGGGGTCCCTCCCCACTGCTTAACTTGATCCCCTCTTGCTTCTCCTCGCCTCCAGCTCCTCCTCCACACGTCCATCCTTAGACTGCTCTCAGTACCAACCTTGTCAAGGGTGTCCCTGAGGCTCAGCAGGAGGACCACGTATTTCTGCACGTGCTGGGTGAGTGGCTGGCTGAGGGCCTGGCACAGCATGGGGCCCACCGAGCCCTCAGAGCTCACCCAGGACAGCAGCTGCCGCAGCTTCTTCCTCTGGCTCCTCCAGTACTCACTGCATTTAGGAAGGGCCACATACTACCTTCCCCCTTCCAAGCCCACACCCACCTGGACCACCCCATTCTAACTGCTCCTCCCAGCTCCCAGGCCCAGGACCCCAGCCCTGTACCTCATTAGTCCGGCAAAACATTAAGCTCGCTCTCTGGAGGTGTTGCAGCCTCACCTCGGAGGTGATAGGGGCACTAACTGTAGACACTCAAGTGGCGAGTGGACAAGACACCTGCTCCTCTGGGGTAGGCTCCCCCGACTCCCCCTCAGCTAGACACCCACACCCACATGGGGAGCTACCATGGCAGCCTCAGGCTCACCTCCTCCTCTTTGAGACACTCTGAAAGGCCTGCGCCACCACACAGTCAGTATAGGACTTGATGTACCTATGGGCAACCCAGGATCGTCTTGAAAGCCCAGCTCCCAACACACTCAGCCCCTGCCCTTTTGGGATCCCAGATCCCACCCACTGAGCAGCCGAACCCTATGGCCCAGGCAATTCCCTGACACCCTCAACCTTGGCAGCCCTGACTCAACAGTGGCATCTTATAGGCCTAGTCTAGGTCTGAGCCTCTGAACCTGCTGCCAAGCCAACAAACTAGCCCACAGGAACCCCACTCCAGCTGACCCTTAGAACCAAGTAACGGAGGTGGCACACTGGCACTGTGGCCACGCAACAGACTGCTCTGGGGGAGTCTTACTCCACGTGGGCCTGCAGGACATAGTCAGCGTTGTTCAGTAACAGCAAGGTTTCCAGACCCACGGAGGGTGGGTCGTGTAGCCTCTGCCGAAGTGAATGTAGGCTCTGGTCCGTCACCTCCCACAACCGCTGGGTACTCTCATGTAGCTGCTGCAGAAGCCGAAAGCACTCTCTGCCACAGGAGTCTGAGGGTTCCGGGTCTGTGGAAACAACAACCACCTTGAGCTGGCATCGAGAAAAGGTCCTATAGCCCTGGGGTGCCCAGGACAAGACTAGTACCCCCTAGACTCTAGGGCCTAGAGGGGCATGCTGCGGTAAAGGGCTGAACCCTTGAGTAAGCAGGGTTGTGCATATGCCTCCTACTCATCAGGACAACCCTAATCATCTTGGGGGAGCCAAGTCTCCTAGCTCCCCTGAGTCTCTAGACCCAGATGCAGAATGTGGATCTTCAGGGTCCGTCCCCGGCCACCGTATAGATGTACAGTGAGAGGAAGGCACCTGCCCAAGGTCACGTTACAAGGGCGACCCTCCAGGTGAAAGCCTCGTGTGTTCTGCCTTCTAGTCAGGCCTTTCCAAAGCACCACAGGAGCCCTGAGTGGAAGAAGAAGTGAGGCCCGTGGTCTATCGACGCCTGTGGTCCTCCCAGGCCATTTGAGAAGGGAACCACCAGTTTCCTGTGGCCAAGGCCTCGGCTCCGTCAAAAGATGGCAGTATCAAGTGGCATCATTCCCCCTCCAGGTTGAGAAAGCTGCCTTAGAATGTCTAAGGAGGCAGAAATCTACTCCCTGGGGGCCGCTCCTGTGCCCCTCCCTTCCCCACTCAGGGCCTGACTCACCAGCCAAGAGCAGGGGCTGGAGAATGAGGCTGTTGGTGCGGGCAAGGGTAGTTGAGAAGACCTCCTCCAGCCGAAGCAGGTCTGCTTCCTCAGAGCTACACATAGCCAGGGTGTGAGACACAGGGCCTATGGGATAGGAAGGACACAGGTCACAGCCAGAGAACATGACAGGGTCACAAATATCCTCCCCAGGTCCCAGAAGCAAGTTCCCATAACCATCCACATCAGACTCTCACTGAGCCCAGCTTCTCTCAAAAAGAGATCTATTCTGGCCACTGACCCCTGCCCTGCTACCTGATGGGGCCCTGGCAGAGGGAAGCTGAAAACTACCAAAGGAAGCATCCCTTTCCACCCAAGAGAAGTCTTCAAACTCAGTTTTGGCTTGCTCAAACACTGCCACAGATCCATGCGTGTTGTTGCATGGGTGTGGGTTCACGCAGTCTAGCAGCAAGGGGAATCAGCCTGAGGGACTGAGACACCTTCCCTTAGCGAAGGGCAATTTTATTGTTCTCCAAATTTACACTTTTAGTAAGCTGATTTCCATGTCCCCAAAACATCCTGAAGAAGCTTCCAAAGGAACAATGCCCACATACAAATTCTCAGTTAAGGAATATTACAGTGTGCCTGAATTTTTCCCATTCAAGTCTTGCATACGCTTTGTACCCTTGGGAAACTCTCAGACAAGATTCACAGAGAGGGCAACAAGAGACACAAAAGATGGACTAAGGCTAGGTGCTCCCCAGACCAGGGGCAGCTCAGTGGGAATTCTCCCATCACAGGCGGCCAGGGAGATGACTACCTAGTCATTCTCTGCCCTGGCCAGGCTCAGGCTCCTGGTCACTAGACAGCTGAGTAAGCCAGGAAAGACTTTACAAAAGCCTCTGGAGGCCTCCTGCTGACGCCACAAAGGAGAACAAGGATGAGCCGCAGAGCATGGTGGGAACGTCTGTAGATCCAGCACTGGGGAGCAGGATTTTGCTGTGAATTTGAGGGTAGCCTGGGCTAAGACAGACCTTGTCAGAAAGAAGGAAAGAGAAGGAACATGAGAAGGAAGGAAGGGAGGAAGAAGGAAGGGAGGGAGGGAGGAGGAGGGAGGGAGGAGGGAGGGAGGGAGGAGAGAGAGGAGGAGGGGGGGGAGAGGGGGGAGAAGTCAGCATAGTAGTGAGGAGAAATAAAAGCAAAGGCTCACCGGAGTGCTGGCCCAGCCTGTGAGGATAGCCCACTTTCTTTCTTTTCTTTCTTTTTTTTTGTTTTTGTTTGTTTTTTGAGACAGGGTTTCTCTGCGTAGTTTTGGTGCCTGTCCTGGATCTCGCTCTGTAGACCAGGCTGGCCTCGAACTTACAGAGATCTGCCTGGCTCTGCCTCCTGAGTGCTGGGATTAAAGGCATGTGCCACCTTCTCCCGGCAGGATGGCCCACTCTCATTGGCCAGCAGACAAGCTTGAATTGGCCTCAGTCAACCCTGAAGATCATGGAGGCTTCAGAACAAGGTAATCGCAGATCAGACATCAGACTCGGCAAGACAAACCTGACGACAGGTGACAGATGGGGCCAGGCAATGAGAAAGCTCAGCACAGGCAAGAGGCCAGACCCTACATGTCTCCCTCCCCCAACCAGACTGAGCCTGCTGGATGGGTCCCACGCAGGAACAGGGTCACTGGGGCTAGCAGGCAGGTCAGCTGGAGCCTTGAAGTGTTGTGCCCTAAGTGAGGGATCTTTGTTTGTTTTTTGTTTTGTTTTGTTTTTTTGGTTTTTTGAGACAGGGTCTCTCTGTGTAGTTTTGGTGCCTGTCCTGGATCTCTCTGTAGCCTAGGCTGGCCTCAAACTCACAGAGATCCGCCTGGCTCTGCCTCCCGAGTGCTGGGATTAAAGGCGTGCGCCACCACCGCCCGGCTTAGGGATCTTCTAAGCAAGCAGCAGTTGCAGCATGCTGCCATGAGGCAAGGGTAGTGAGGAAACATGCTTGAACCCCCCTCCAAAGCTGGGCTGTCTGTGGCTCTGCTCAGGCAAGGCCTCTCCCAGCAGCCCTTGCTGACCTCACTTAGCAAGGATAAACATCTGTCCAAACGGCCTGACCTGACAGCCGCCTCAGGGTATAGGTAAAGTGTCTTCACTCTGCCTAGTCCTTACACTCTGAAGCCTGGATTTAGCAGACCTGGGTAGGGCAGGAGATGTCATCATCAGGACAGCCCAGGATGGGCAGGTGACATCAGGCAGACCCCAGCAAATGGGAAGGGGGATCAGTCTTCCTGAATCCACCCCAAAGATGCTACAGGGGCACCACAGGTCTCCGGCAGAACCCAGGACTCCAAGAGAATTGGCTCCAGGACACGGGAGGGTGGGAACCTCGGACTCTGGCCCAGACCCTGGGCCAAGGCATTCCTGCCCCACCTTTCCTGCAGCTGTTCTGCTGCTGCGTGGGGAGCGGGAGGCCGTGGGAAGGAGAGTCAGGAAAAGGAAGCCGCTGGACAGCCATCTTTGTTGGTCATGAAATCAGTCTCCCCCACACAAGTGGAGGCTGGGTAGGACATATTCAGGAGCCTCTGATTCAGTCCCCACTGACCAGGAGAGCCCAGCTGAGGCATTACAGTGTGTCGCCTGGCCTGGACCTCCCTGGCCCTCTCAACCATGTTTCCAGAAACTGACAGAAGGGAAAGTCTATGACTGCAACCCTGGTACCCAGCCCACACCTCACCTGCTCTCCACAAGTGAGATATCTCAGCCCGTTACGTCACAGCTTATCCCCATCCCCGATCCTCTCTGAAATGGCGCTCATTTCAGATTTCGCTGGATCGGAACACTTCAAACTACCGTGGTTGCCGCTCAAAAGAACAGACTGTCCAACCTGTAAGCTCCACATCCCCAAACATCCCAAAGCACAAACTGGACCTGGGTGCATCCTACAGACCCAGGTTAATAGCCTCTAACTCTGCGGTGCTTTTCAGGTCTGTGGCCCCAGAAGGATTTCCACCCCCAGGAAATCTCATCACCCAGAGGAAAGGGCAGAAATTAAGCAAAGATGGTAACGTGGGCCTGGGAAGACTACACTTGGGAGTGGGAGTCGGATGTGGAAGTCTCGAGGGAAGGAGCTCTGGGTTCATCCGGGGAGAGGTGAGGTGGGGAGACACATGAGGCAAGGCCAGTGACTGAGAGGGGCTGTGCAGGGCAGTGGCAGTGTGGAATAACAGAGGCCAGCAAGGGCACTCCCCACCCCCAACCCCGGGCCCACCTCCCATCCCATGTCCCTCTGGTCAAGGACATGGCCTCCTTATAGTCTGTCTCCATCTCGCCAACTCTGGGGTCCTTAGTGGCAGGCTGTGCGAAGGGGGAAACTGAGGCACAGAAAGTCCAAGAGAGCCGAGAGACATCATCTGTAGATCAAGTGCAGAGCTCAAACTCCCAGCCCCAACAGGCTCACTAGAACCAAGTGGCTCAGAGGGGTGACTCACTGGGCGCACAGTGCGTCCCTGGAGGGCCCAGCCTCCTGTCTCAGCCCAGGTACACTTGATGCTCACAGACAGACAGGGTGAAGCCCGAACAAGTAAGCTGCGCCGTGCACAGGTGAGTCAGCTATTGTCCTTGTGGCCATCCCAACAGCAGTCGGACCTGCTCCCTTTCCCCTGCATTCCTGGCCTCTGTCCACACCAGACTTCTCCCGAGCAGGGTCACTGGGGCCTTCCCCCGCCCTCGCCCAGCCCTGGCCCCTCCGGCCCCTCAGCCGCACCCTAGCATGGCACTCACTCTGGTATTTCCTGGTCTGGACTGGCATGGACCTTATTTCTGCCGTGGAGGCCTTTTCCTAAACCGTGCTGGAGACCCATTAATCAACCTACATGCCCAGTGGGGCTGTGGAAAGAGTGTCTGCCCCAGGGAAGTGCACGCAACTGTCACACCTGTCCTCCAGGCTGCAGCCCCAGCCTCTGCCTCTCCCCGGGTCCAAGATTCTGACCCTAGACGCCTAGCAGTCTCTGTTTGTCTCAGCCTCCCTTTCCTCTGCCTGTCCTGGCGCAGTCTTGGGAGTTTCCCTAACTACTCTGCTCCAACCTTTGGGCATTTGTCAACGCTCCTCCCAGACAGGCAACACCACCTTCTCGGCTTCTCCGTCCGCCCTTCCGCCTTGACCAGCCAGCGTCCCCTCCTCCAGGCAGCCTCTCCCTCTGGGTGATACACTGGCACCCGGGTCCTGGCCAGGTCGTCCTGCGCTGAGCTAGCGCTCCTCACTGCTGCAGGGGGTTGGACCCCGCGCTGCGTTTAAACCCGAGCCAGTGATCAAGGGACCGGGAGGAGGAAGCTAAGAACTCCATCGAGAAGGGAGATGGAGGGGGATCGTCACCATGGCAGCGGGAGGAGGAGAGAGCCCCCACCCGCCGCCGAGCTCGTGGGGCAGCGGACCCCGCCCACCGGAAGCGCGCCCTTACCTGCGCCACGCGCCGCGGTTCCCCGAGTGGCCGCGCAGCTCCACGCCGCGCCGCCCTCCCTCTCCGCGCCCCGCCCCGGGGTGTTGCTCGCGCGGAGGGGGGGGGGGGGCGCCTCCGAGGGGGCGGAGCGCGGCCTCAGATTGTTCCCACGCCAACAACTTCTCATCAGGCGCCTCTCCCGTCACCACCGGCCTGCAAAGGCTCCCCTCCGGCGGGCGTGCACTCCAGGTTCGCACCCTGGCTATCAGTCGCCTTTTGCCTTCCCCTCCCCGATCCCAGGACGGCGGGCGGGGCCTGAGGCCACCCGATTTTTTTTTTTTTTTTTTTTTTTCTCATCGACTCTGCCCAGGCTGCAGCTTTGGGACCTGGCCAACCCCCTTTGGGTCACCGAGCCCCTACCCTCACCCCCACACCCCCGCGAAGGAGTTTTTGGTGTATTCGGGAAACTTGTTGCTTAGAGCAGTCGGCCATGAGGCCCCGCAGCCCCTAAGCTGGGCGTCCTTCGGTAGCAGCTACTGCTGCGTGTGACCTTGAAGGAGGCCCCCCGCATCCATTCCGGGTACAGCCTGGAGCTGGCCAGTTTCCTGTGCCAAAGCCTTCGACCTTGGAAAAAGCGGCGCAGTTCCAGAGCAAACTCTTGGAAGGAGAAGGGATCATGGTTCAAACCCGTAACAAAGAGGGCTGCTGTCTGGCTGCCGGGCTCCCTTTTTGGCGGGCAAGTTAGTCACCCCTGCACCTGCAGTGGCATCTGGCCTCTAGGAGCTGACTGGCCTGGCTGAGTTGGTTCTAACCCTTCCAAGCCTGAGCACAGAGGGAAAAAGCCTGGGAAAGAGAGTAAGAAAAAGAGAAAAAAAAAAAAAGCAAAGGTCCACCTGTCCCTACCCGAGTCTTGGACAGCCTCCATCCACCTTGCCAGGGAGAAGAGAGACATCCAACTTTAGCAGCCCTGACTCCCTTAGGTTGCTTTTTGGTGAGAGAGCTTCAGTTCTGCCAAGCTGCCGTACAGCGCCAGACTCAGTTTGTTGCCCTGGCCCCTACCACAGGTGACGCTATCCTCCCCGCTCCCCCCACCCCACGCTGCTCCACGAGAATCCTCCCCCAGCCTCCTCTCACCACCTGGCCAAGACCCTCTTTCCAGCCTTTGCTTTCCTTTTCTTTTAAATACTCTTAAAAAGATAAATACATTACAGGTTACTCTTTGTGTGTGTGCGATGTGTATGTATGCATGCATGCATGCAGATGCACATGTGTGCGTGTGTGGCTGTATTTCCTCCGGTGCTGTCCTTTTTATTTTTGAGACTGTCTCTCCTTGGCCTTGACCTACCACATAGCCTAGATGGACTGGCCTGCCTGTCTCTGCTTCTGCTTCCTCAGTGATGGGATTACAGGGATGCACCACCACACCTGGCTTTTTCACATGGGTTTTGGGGATCAAATTCAGTTTCTCATGCCTGCAAGCAAGTACTTACCTAACTGAGCTATCAACTCAGCCCGACTTTGCTTTCTTTCTTTCTTTTTTAAGATTTCTTTATGTTTATGAGTGCTCTATTGACTTTATGCCAGAAGAGGGCATCAGATCCCACTATAGATGGCTGTGAGCCACCATGTGGTTGCTGGGAACTGAACTCAGGTCCTCTGGAGGAGCAGCCAATGCTCTTAACCGCTGAGCCATCTCTCCAGCCACCCTTCAGCCACCCTGCTTCGCTTTCTATACCCTCTCCTGTGCCCCTAAGGGTGCCTCATTCCCCCAGAGTCCTCCTTCTCTACCTCTGCCGTCAGCCTGCCTCTTTAGCAGGCGGGGCAGGTCATGAGCTGGAAAGAACTGGTTTTGTGCCAGGTGCCCCTGTGCCAGCCCTTTCCTTCTTTGGGCATAGGTTTCCTCATCTGCACAAGTGTCTGAAGGGAGGCAGGGCCTGGCAGGAAAAGAGAAAGGGTTCCTTCCCCAGATGTGACTTCCCGGTCGGGGGCGTTTGGAAGCTCCTGAGCTCTGGACTTCCACCGAGCCACCCCACAGGCTTCGTCACACCCTGTCTGATCATCTGCCAAGTGAGGCAAGACCTGGCCAGCCTCTTCCAGGTAGTCCTTGACTGGGGACCAGCTTCTGCCCCTCTGGTGGTACAGGGAGGACTCTCTACCGAATCCATGCCCATGCCTCCTGACATCACAGGGCTCCTACTTCAGCTCCCCACAGATGTGCACACGTCATGTACATACATGCAGTTCCACAGGTGAAAAATGTGCCAGCGTGTATACTCAACTGGGACACATGGGTCCTCCTCTGCTGGCCAGGTAGGGGCCTCTATGCTACACGACTCCGAGGTAGCCATCCCACTCATGGCCACATGTACATCCATCTGTACATACATACATAGACTGACACACACAGACACACAGAGAGCTGCGTGCAGAATGCAATGCGCTTGTGTCTTAGTACACAAGCTCATGTTCATGTACATG